>NC_034202.2:16498590-16824840 GCF_002021735.2 Oncorhynchus kisutch
GAGAGAGAGCGAGAGAGAGGGAAGGAGAGAGAGCGAGAGGGAGGGAAGGAGAGAGAGCGAGAGGGAGGGAAGGAGAGAGAGCGAGAGGAGGGAAGGAGAGAGAGCGAGAGGGAGGGAAGGAGAGAGAGCGAGAGGGAGGGAAGGAGAGAGCGAGAGGGAGGGAAGGAGAGAGAGCGAGAGGAGGGAAGAGAGAGAGCGAGAGGGAGGGAAGGAGAGAGGAGCGAGAGGGAGGGAAGGAGAGAGAGAGCGAGAGGGAGGGAAGGATGAGAGAGCGAGAGGAGGAAGGAGAGAGAGCGAGAGAGAGGGAAGAGAGAGGAGAGAGGGAAGGAGAGAGAGCGAGAGGAGAGGGAAGGAGAGAGAGCGAGAGAGAGGGAGGAAGAGAGAGAGAGAGGAGAGAGGGAAGGAGGAGAGCGAGAGAGAGGGAAGGAGAGAGCGAGAGAGAGGGACGGAGACGAGGCGAGAGAGAGGGAAGGGAGAGAGAGCGAGAGAGAGGGAAGGAGAGAGAGCGATGAGAGAGGGAGAGGGAAGGGGGAGAGAGAGCAGAGAGAGAGGGAAGGAGAGAGAGAGCGAGAGGAGGGAGGAGAAGAGAGCGGCGGAGAGGGAGGGAAGGAGAGGAGAGCGAGAGGGAGGGAAGGAGAGGAGAGCGAGAGGGAGGGAAGGAGAGAGGCGAAGATGGAGGGAAGGAGAGAGAGCGAGAGGGAGGGAAGGAGAGAGAGCGAGAGGGAGGGAAGGAGAGAGAGAGCGAGAGGGAGGGAAGGAGAGAGAGCGAGAGGGAGGGAAGGAGAGAGAGCGAGAGGAGGAAGGAGAGAGAGCGAGAGGGAGGAGGGAAGGAGAGAGAGAGAGGAGGGAAGAGAGAGAGAGAGGGAAGGAGATGAGAGCGAGAGAGAGGGAAGGAGAGGAGAGCGAGAGAGGAGGGAAGGAGAGAGAGCGAGAGAGGAGGGAAGGAGAGAGAGCGAGAGAGAGGGAAGGAGAGAGAGCAGGAGGGAGGAGAGAGCGAGAGGGAGGGAAGGAGAGAGAGCGAGAGGGAGGGAAGGAGAGAGAGCGAGAGGGAGGGAAGGAGAGAGAGCGAGGAGGATTCCTGCCTCCTGTGTTTGTACATCTGCCGACGGATCAATAGGAGCAGCCACAGGCTTATGGTGATCTGGGAGACATTATCTAAATTCAGCCTGTGTCTCCAATCAATGTTGAGTGTGTATGTGTGTGTGTGTCTGTATGATTTTGTGCTTGCGTGTGAACTCGACCGACCCAGGTAAAAGGTTAAGTCATAGTTCTGGGGCCGTGCACTCCTAGCTCTGTCCTCGGGTCATGATAACTGCTCGCCATGAGCTGGTTCTGGTTGTGGTTCTTCCCTCAGACTTACTCCGTTGTTAATTAAAAGATGCTGGTTACACAACACAATGCAGCCTGATAGCTAGCGCCCTGCCCTGCCCTGCCTGCCTGGCTTACAAAACATAATTGGCCCTTCTCCACTGTCAGCACGAAAGTGCCTCTAATTACTTCAGTATGTGTCTGTCTGGTTAAATTAGGTCTTCTGCCCGCCACTGGATCCAACATCACAATTGGGCCTCAATCAATCAATGTAGCGTCACACGCCATCGAACTTCCACTTCGCCATCGTGAGGAGAGAGACAGTGGGTTGGGAGTGTGCAATAGTGGGGACTTTGGGTATGGTAGTGTTCATATGTGGAACAAGAAAGTGTGTATGTGTGTGTTAGAGAGAGAGAGAAAGAAAAACATAAGTGTGTGTGTGTCAGAGTTTGCCGCAGTATCTGCAGAGACTCAGCTCCGGCGACAGTGGGTCAAATGAGCTCTCAGGAGCCTCGACTTAACCGGGACACAATGTCTTCTCTTAACAGCATATTTATAACCTACCCTGTCCCAATTAATAGTGAAACAGGACTACTTATTTTCCTCTTCTTCCTTCTTCCCTCACGTGGAGCGAGCGAGAGAGCCACGTTCCCCCCCCCCCTCCCAATCTGCTCTAGACAGCTCAAGCGCACGGCAGGGGAGGAGAGGAGAGAGGCAGAGAGGAGAGGCAGAGAGGAGAGGCAGAGAAGAGAGGCAGAGAGGAGAGAGGCAGAGAGGAGAGGCAGAGAGGAGAAGAGGGCTCTGTGTTATTGGCTTTGATAAAGTTTTCGGGTATCAGTATTTTGCGGTGTGATGCGGTACGCTGCGGTGGCTCAAGGCAGATAATGAGGATGGCTGGGGGGATATTTCAAGGAGGTTTTGGGTTAAAATTAGAATGACATTTAGGCAGGCTTATCCCCCAGAGCCATGGGGAGAGAAGAGTGTGTAGCCTGACCTCTGTGAAGCACACCTCCACACTGGAGAGACATGTAGTGTATGGGAGAAGAGGACACGGAAAGAGGAGGAAGATGGATAGAGTGTGTTTGAGAGAGGGATAGTAGAGAGAGATGGATGAAGAGGAAGAGGAACGCAGTCAATCATGAGCGAGAGGGGGTGTCAGAGGGACAGATATTGAGTAAAACATTTGAGCGAGGGCGGACAAGAGAGAGCGAAATGGACAGAGGGCGAATGAGAAGGTCGATGAAAGTGAGAGGATGATGAGAGAGAGAGAGGGCGATGAGAGAGAGAGAGAGAGAGAGAGAGAGTGTAGCCAGAATCCACAACTCTCGGTGTGCAAACAAACTGCTCCAGGTCACCTTGCCTGTTGTCATACTGTAATATGGGCCACGTCAATGACTCTGAAGCACCAAAAACGTTGCCTGCACTTTTTTGCAACACATCCCACCCAGTAACGGCTCAAGCTCTGCCATCCACTCTTCACAGGCTTTAATTAACTGGCTTTGACAGACTCAATATGTTTACAAGGAAACGGAACTAAATCTGAAGATCTGGTCCTGTAATCAATCAATAATTCACACTTGTGGCCAATTCTGGGACGGCTTCCGTTACAACAGCAAGACATTGGCTGAAGCAATAATTGGCTCGACGCTGCGGCTCTCCTGGTGTTTCAGAGTTGTGTGTGTGTGTGTGTTTGGGAGCGTCCCTGTGGAATGTGAGGAGGATAGTATGGATACTATAAACACAAACTGTGACAGCCAGGGAAAACAAGGCGAGCAAACCGCCGTCCACACTCACAGCGCTGTATCCGATGCTGTAGTAGACAGAGTTTACAAAGGATGGCCAAAAGAATCAAGGTGACTACAAATAGTGTAGCCATAGTGTACGTTTATAACAGGATGAAAGTATACCCTAACACGCCCAGACTGAACAAATAAGAAATGCTTGTTGAAAGTAAAAAAAAAAAGATATGACTTGACTTTATTCCAGGTTCTGAGAGAGAGACAGGCGTTGTGGGAGCATTTAAAACCAGAATGGTAGGGGTGTAATGGTACATGTATTTATATCGAACCGTTTGGTAAGGGCACCTCGGATTGGTCGGCACTGTGAACTACAATGAATACATAAAAAAGACATGTACAAAATGAAAACAGAAGGTCTATAGGCTATGCATACGCTGTGTGACTAAATCTGAGCTCAAAAAAACATTAACGTTAATAAAAATTCTAATCTTAGTTTAAATTTACAGTTTGGGAACATTTTGGCTTCCCAGTAGATTACGACAGAGATGGACAACGACTTGTGGATAATAGACTATGCAGCTGCCAACACTTCAAATACGTTGACACATTTAGGCCGTAAATCACCTCAGTATAACGGAGCAAGACGGAAACGCAAAGAAACAGATAGGTAGGCTGTTTTTGGAATAGTCTTTGGTTTATAGCCGCGGATATGCGTCTCTGTGATTGAGAATAGGGGGTTTCAGGCAGCACCTTGTGAAAGTGCTTAAGCCATGTAACAAACTTTCCTCTTGTACCCATTTCAGCAAACATGTAGTACCTGCTCGAAATAAGCAAGCAAAAGCCAAATGAATTTCAATAAATTGGCAAATGCACCCTGTGTTGCGCTTACTTAACAGTGGCACCTCAACACATTACCCCGGAATGGGCGGTGAACGGTGCTAGAAACACGCCCTCTTCATGACAATCACAAATGCGTATCTGGCACTTAAGAAGGAGGCAGTATACTGGTGCGTTCGTTACCAAGATGGAAGTGGGGATTTACCACAACCAACTGGGAAAAATCTATTTCAACAGCCCTCCAACGGGTAATTATACTGAACAAAAATAGAAACGCAAAATGTAAAGTGTTGGTCCCAAATGTTCCATACGCACAAAAAACACATTGCGCACAAATTTGTTTACATCCCTGTTTGTTACCATTTCTCCTTTGCCAAGTGAATCCATACACCTGACAGGTGTGGCATATCAAGAAGTTTATTAAACAGAACAATCATTACATAGGTGCACCTGTGCTGGAGACAATATAAGGACACTTAAATGTGCAGTTTTAAACACAATGCCACAGAAGTCAAAGTTTTGAGGGAGCATGCAATTGACATGACTGCAGGAATGCCCACCAGAGCTGTTGCCAGATAATGTAATGTTAATTTCTCTCCCATATTCCGCTTCCAACATCATTTTACAGAATTTGGCAGTATGTCCAACCAGCCTCACAACGTGTAACCACACCAGCACAGGACCTCCACATCCGGCTTCTTTACCTGCGGGATCATCTGAGACCAGCCACCCAGACAGCTGATGAAACTGTGGGTTTGCACAACCGAAGGATACATTCAGAAACTATCAGAAACCGTCTCAGGCTAGGTCATCTGCATGCTCTCGTCCTCACCAGGGTCTTGACCTGACTGCTGTTTGGCATCGTAACGGACTTCAGTGGGCAAATGCTCACCTTCAATGATCACTGGCATGCTGGAGAAGCGAAGCACGTGGGTGGCAGCATCATGTTGTGGGGATGATTTGCTGCTGGAGGGACTGGTGCACTTCACAAAATAGATGGCGTCATGAGGAAGGAAAATTATGTGGATATAGTGTTGCAACATCTCAAGACATCAGTCAGGAAGTTAAAACTTGGTCGCAAATGGACAATGACCCCAAGCATACTTCAAAAGTTGTGGTAAAATGGCTTAAGGACAACAAATTCAAGGTATTGGAGCGGGCATCACAAAGCCCTGACCTCAACCCCATAGAAAATTTGTGGGCAGAACTGAAAAAGCATATGAGAGCAAGGAGGCCTACAAACCTGACTCAGTTACACCAGCTCTGACAGGAGGAATGGGCAAAATTCACCAAACTTATTGTGGGAAGCTTGTGGAAGGCTACCTAAAATGTTTGACCTAAGCTAAACAATTTAAAGGCAATGTTAACAAATACTAATTGAGTGCATATAAACTTCTGACCCTATGGGAATTTGATGAAAGAAATTTAAATAAGTTTAAATAAATCATTCTCTTTACTATTATTCTGACATTTCACATTCTTAAAATAAAGTGGTGATCCTAACTGACCTAAGACAGGGAATTTTTACTAGGATTAAATGTCAGGAATTGTGTAAAACTGAGTTTAAATGTAGTTGGCTAAGGTGTATGAAAACTTCCTACTTCAACTGTAGCTAGGTGGGACAACCACATACACTATTATAAGATATTACATTTTTTTTTTAAAGTAGCCAATGACCAGTATGTTCACTTTAACGACTGACTTCTGAGTCTTCACGGTATAGGTTAGCTCGTAATGCCTCAGAAAACAAAAACACTGCTTTTGACCATAGTTTATGGAAATTGGGCACGAGACATCACCCATGCCTAAGTGAATGGAGCTGAGACAGAGGGCTAGAATCAAGAGAAGAGGCCTGTGATTGTGCAATGTTTGAGTCTGGTCTGGGGCTGCCAGAGCTGTAATCTGACTAGGAGGCTTTAGATCAGCACCCCTTCACCACATGGCAAATTGATTGGGGTCGCCAGATGATGAGGGGATTTGCCAGCTCCTAAGAACCTGGCTGTGTTTTTAAACTCCCCCGGTCCAAGCATATGGTCAGGTAATAGCCAGCTCTCGCTATCAGAGAGCGAGAGAGAGAGCAAGCGAGACCATATGAGAGAAAAAGGGAATGAGTGGGTGGCCAGAGAGAGACCCCTCCCGACTGGAAGTAGAAAAAAACACATCTGTAATGTAATCCATGAACTGTAATCTGACAGTCAGTCATTCTACTCCACATGAACAGCTGTGTGATGACTATAGGACTTTATAGCATCTACTGTATGACAATTAAGGTTTTCAAAGGGTAGGAAACTTTCTATTAAATTTCCAGAATTTTGGGAGAAATTTTCCATGGGAAGTTAAACCCTGGACTTTGGGGAATTTTGCTTAAATTCATCAAAAAGTTAGCTTACAACAGCAAACCTTTTTTGAGGGATCCACTTAAAACCTTTTACGACTAGGGGGCAATATTTAAATTTTTTGATAAAAAACGTTCCCGTTTTAAACAAGATATTTTGTCACGAAAAGATGCTCGACTATGCATATAATTGACAGCTTTGGATAGAAAACACTCTGACGTTTCCAAAACTGAAAGATATTGTCTGTGAGTGCAACAGAACTGATGTTACAGGCGAAACCCAGATAAAAATCCAATCAGGAAGTGCCGCATTTTTTAAAACCGCCTCATGCCAATGACTCCTTATATGGCTGTGAATGAGCTACGAATGAGCTTACGTTTTCTACGTATTCCCCAAGGTGTCTACAGCATTGTGATGTCTTTTTACGCATTTATGTTGAAGAATAGCCGTAAGGGACCACATTTAGCAAGTGGTCACAATGTCTCCCGCAGAAAATCTTGCGTAAAAGGTAGCCATTTTTCCAATCGCTTCTTATGAGAAACCAATTGTCTCGACTGATATATTATCGAATAGATATGTTAAAAACACCTTGAGGATTGATTCTAAACAACGTTTGCCATGTTTCTGGTCGACATTATGGAGCTAATTTGTAAAAAAGTTTGGCGTTGTAGTGACCGCAATTTCCGGTCGATTTCTCAGCCAAATGTGACGAACAAACGGGAGCTATTTCGCCTACAAAAATAATATTTTGGGAAAAAAGGAACATTTGCTATCTAACTGGGAGTCTCCTGAGTGAAAACATCTGAAGTTCTTCAACGGTAAATGATTTAATTTGATTGCTTTTCTTATTTTCGTGAAAATGTTGCCTGCTGCCAGCAGAGCCTAGCATAGCATTATGCCATGATAAACTTACACAAATGCTTGTCTAGCGTTGGCTGTAAAGCATATTTTGAAAATCTGAGATGACAGTTTGATTTACAAAAGGCTAAGCTGTGTCTCACTATATTTCATTTGTGATTTTCATGAATAGGACATTTTTCTAGGGGTATTTATGTCCGCTGCGTTATGCTAATTCGTTTGAGGCTATGATTACACTCCCGGATCCGGGTTTGAGAGTCACAGGAAGTTAACCAGTTGGATTTAGGGGGCGCTATTTTAATTTTTGGATGAAAAACGTTCCCGTTTTAAACAAGCTATTTTGTCATGAAAAGATGCTTAACTATGCATATGACTTAACTATGCCAGCAGAGCCTAGCATAGCATTATGCCATGATAAACTTACACAAATGCTTGTCTAGCGTTGGCTGTAATGCATATTTAGAAAATCTGAGATGACAGTGTTGTTAACAAAAGGCTAAGCTTGTGTTTGAATATATTTATTTCATTTCATTTGTGATTTTCATGAATAGGAAAAGTTTACAGGGGTATTGATGTCCGTTGCGTTATGCTAATGCATTTGAGGTTATGATTACGCTCCCGGATACGGGTTTGCTCGTCGCAAAAGGTTAACTAGTAAATAGTAGCCTACAACACCGTGTGTTTAAATCATTTCGAACTTGTTAACAATTTCTGGTAGTTCGTTTTTGCTACCATGTGGGTTTTAGCTTGCTTGAGTCTGCTAACTGAGGAGTGTTAATTCACCTGTTTACATACGTTTCATTTTTAAACATTTGTTTAATCTAACTGCTTAACTATTTATCTGTATATGGAATTGTATTTTAGATATTTATTTTTATACAATGTTTTTTCTAATCTTTACATGAAAATTCTACGGGCACTAGCTGATGTGTGGAGACATTTCACTGCAGCTGAGAAAAAGCTGTGTACATTTGCAAAAACTGTGCCAAATCATATGTGAAGAATGCACCAAAGATACAGAATCATCTGGCCAAGTTCCCTCAGCGCTCACAACAAGCAACCCTCTGACACAAGTCCCTCTACTTCTATCCGATGTGAAAATGATGAATCAGACACCTTGTCGATAGCAACAGCTCATGGTCCTCCTGGAATCAGATGTTTTTTTGACTCAATGGAGGAACGTAGTCAGAGAAATGCTGATGAATGTCTTGCTCGAGATGTGTATCCAACTTGTTCACCTCTGATGCTCACAGGCAATGTGTATTGGAAGAGATTTCTGAATGTTCTCCGCCCAGCAACCACCCCACCTAACCAGACATGATTTATCTACTCATTTGCTAGATGCAGAGTTCAACAGAGTTCAAGTGAAGGTCAAGCAAATCATAGAGAAAGCAGACTATTGCAATCAGCAGACAAGCATTTCGCTACACTCGCATTAACATCTTCTAACCATGTGTATGTGACAAATAAATTTGATTTGATTTGATCTGATGGGTGGTCGAATGTTCGTGAGCAAGGAATAATTAATTACATCATCTCCACCCCTCAGCCAGTATTCTACAAGAGCACAGACACAAGGGACAACAGACACACCGGTCTCTACATTGCAGATGAGCTGAAGGCAGTCATCAATGACCTTGGACCACAGAAGGTATTCGCACTGGTGACAGACAATGCTGTGAACATGAAGGCTGCTTGGTCTAAAGTGGAGGAGTCCGACCCTCACATCACACCCATTAGCTGTGCTGCTCGTGTATTGAATCTTCTCCTCAAGGACAACATGACACTGAAAACAATGGATACACTCTACAAGAGAGCCAAGGAAATGGTTAGGTATGTGAAGGGTCATCAAGTTATAGCAGCAATCTACCTCACCAAGGAAAGTGAGAAGAATAAGAGCACCACATTGATGCGGCCCAGCAACAACTGTTGGGGTGGTGTGTCATCTGGTTTGACAGTCTCTTGGAGGAGAAAGAGTCTCTGCAAGAAATGCCCATATCACAATCTGCCAATATGGACAGCCCCATCAAGAGGACCCTCCAGAATGACGTATTTTGGGAGAGAGTGGTAAGCAGCCTGAAACTCCTGAAACCTATAGCAGGAGCCATTGCACTGATTAAGGGAGACAATGCCATCCTGTCTGATGTTCAGACTCTGCTTGCAGATGTAAGAGAATAAATCCATATTCCCCTGCCCACTTCACTGTTGCTCCAAGCAGAGGAAACTGCAGTTCTGAAATATATCAAAAAGCGTGAAGACCACTGCCTGAAGACCATACACACAGCAGCGTACATGTTGGACACAAAGTATGCTGGCAAGAGCATCCTGTCGGGTGCAGAGATCAACAAGGCCAATGGTGTCATCACTACTGTGTCTTGCCACCTTGGCCTGGATGAGGGCAAAGTTCTTGGCAGTCTGGCGAAGGACACTTCCAAGCAAGGGCTTTGGGATGGAGATGCAATATGGCAGTCGTGCCAATATATCTCATCAGCCCCCTGGTGGAAGGGACTTTGTGGATCTGAGGCTCTTTCCCCGGTTGCCTCCATCATCCTCCAAATCCCACCAACATCAGCCGCCTCAGAGCGCAACTGGTCCTTGTTTGGGAACACACACACCAAAGCACACAACAGGCTGACCAATATAAGGGTTAAAAAAATTGGTACCATCCGGGCAAATTTCAAGGCTTTTTGAGCCTGATGATGAGGTTGGAAAGTGACAGTGAAGATGAGACCTCAGTCTGATGTTCAAGAGGTGGACATTGAGGAGGTCCAGGGAGAAGACATGGAAGCCTGAGATGTATGTTGAAAACATTTTTGGGAGATGAGATGGATCATTGGGAATCATTCAATATTCACTTTCTTTTGTTGTTCAGAGAAATCATCCCATGTGAAGAGTCAACTCATTTAAGTAAAGTTAAATTTGTAACTAAATTGCTTTTTTTATTTCCATTGGAAGAATTTAACAATTTGCAATTATGTCTACTGATGATATGTTTCTGTCTGCATATGATATGGTACAGTGGTTGCTCCACTAAAAGTTTTGCGATTATGCTGTGGTACTTAGAGGTAATTTGTGGTTTAGTATGGTACCCTGTGCCACCACTTCATTGCTCCAGACCAGCGGAAGGGGGACTTAGAGCACTGATTAGGCTTTTGTGTCCTACTGTGTCTCTAACAATGAACGGACAACATGAAACTGATAATTGTGAACGACTTCAGTATTACTTACTAAAACTGGTGTTACACTAAGGTTTTTATTATTTTATTTTGTTAGGATTATTTTGCTCTTACTGTCGTACTGTAGGCCACTCCCGACCGTTCACGTTGTAGACATTGCATAGCAGTGCAAGCGGTGTTGCTACAGATGCTGGTTCAATACCAGTGCCGGCCTCAACTGGGAGACCCGTGAGATGACTGTAGGTTTTTGGTTTCTCTTCCTCTAAAAACAAAGAAATAATTCTAAATAACAAACTGGCTTTAATTACAAATTAGTAACAATGTCTCACTCCATGTTCAAGAATGGCCTTTCTCGCTCGTTTGACGTTATTTGAAAACAAAATAATCTCAAAAATATTGTTATTTAAAAAAAGCGGTTATTATTATTAATTTAGAATTATATAAAAGCCCCTTGGATATTCCCACAGATATATTATTAACCCTGTTATTAGCAGGACAATATAATGGAATTGCCTTGCAGTTCTCCAGCTGTATCCACTGAAAGCGCGTACGGTTCAAGGCACGAGATGGGCCGCAGAGCCACGCACAGAAGACAGACCTAGCCAATGGGAAGGACCCCCACCCTGCCACACTGGGTCGCACAAAGCAACACTAAGGGGCAATGCACTAATAATGGCACTGCCTAGGGAAACGTTCCCACTGTTCTAGCAGGTAGCTGGACAATCGACTTGCCTAGAAGGAGGGTAATTCTATCGTCAAATGTATTTCTAAGTTAGGTTCTAGGTTAAGTAGTATTATTATTATGATGCATCACATCCAACCGTGATTGGGAGTCCCATAGAGCGGTGCACAATTGGCCCAGCGTTTTGGCCTTTACAATCGGTCACTTTAATTATTATTATTTTTTTAACAGTCATATGGCGGCACCTACATAAAGATGAGTGACTCACTCATTCATGGCTTAGGATTCAAATAAAAATAAATGAGTACTAACATTCTTTCTGATAGTGTTTAACTAGGCAAATCAGTTAAGAACAAATTATTATTTACAAGGACAGCCTACTCCTTCCTCCCAGTCGGGGAAGTGAATCCGGGTCTCCCGCATGACACAGGGATTCTTCAGCTAAATAGCCCTGTACTGTGTAGCCTACTCCCAAACGCCTCGTTGTACCGCGCCATATTTTCCGTTCCATCCTAATGGAAACCCAGAGGGTTTTTTGTTTTTCTCGGAATATAAACACCATACTATAAATAAAATTACTAAAAGTAATTGGAAAGGTGGATACAAATGTTTGTGACATTGTGGTTACAATAAAGAATGTAAACAAGATGTAAACAAGACGCTATGTTTTTATTTACAATAGTGATGGACAGCTGGTGGCATTTTGAAAACAGGTTTTCAAACACTTGTAGCTCGATTAGCAGGACAATAGACTCTTTATAGCCCGGCTACTGTAGGTGTGAACCTGCAATGTATTTGATGTTTAAGTACTCTGAAGTGTTACATTTCTAACTCAAAATAGCAGAAGAGTATTTCAACAAAATTATGATAGAAATACTCTCAAAATGCAGATGTTTATTTAATTATGGATCCATAACGAATTACCATGGGAATAAATATGACTAAATTACAGGAATATTGGAAAAAAGTTGTCTAATGTAGGTAAACAAATGGTTGCTTACAGGAAAGTACTCTTTCAAACACACACGGTCACCTTGTACAGTGCCATTATGGCTATTAGCAGGTAGCTGGATAATCGACTTGCCTAGGAGGGTAGAGGGAGAATTCGATCATCAAATGCATTTCTAAATTAGGTTCTAAGTATTATTATTATTATTATGATGTACAGTTGAAGTCGGAAGTTCACATACACCTTAGCCAAATACATTTAAACTCGGATTAAATGTCAGGAATTGTGATAAACATAGTAAAAAATTGCCCACAAATTGTCTATAGGATTGAGGTCAGGGCTTTGTGATGGCCACTCCAATACCTTGACTTTGTGGTCCTTAAGCCATTTTGACACAACTTTGGATGTATGCTTGGGGTCATTATCCAATTGGAAGACCCATTTGCAACCAAGCTTTAACTTCCTGACTGATGTCTTTAAATGTTGCTTCAATATATTCATATCATTTTCCTCCCTCATGATTCTCTCTATTTGGAAGTGCACCAGTCCCTCCTGCAGCAAAGCACCCCCCCCCCTTTCCCATGATGTCAAGCAAAGAGGCACTGAGTTTGAAGGTAGGCCTTGAAATACATCCACAGGTACACCTCCAATTGACTCAAATTATGTCAATTAGCCTATCAGAAGCTTCTAGAGCTATGACATCATTTTCTGGAATTTTCCAAGCTGTTTAAAGGCAGTCAACTTATTGTATGTAAATTTCTGACCCACTGGAATTGTGATACAGTGAATGATAAGTGAAATAATCTGTCTGTAAACAATTGTTGGAAAAATTACTTGTGTCATGCATAAAGTACATGTCCTAACCCGACTTGCCAAAATTACAGTTTGTTAACAAGAAATTTGTGGAGTGGTTGAAAAACAAGTTTTAATGACTCCAACCTAAGTGTATGTAAACATCCGACTTCAACTGTATCACATCCGACCATGATTGGGAGTCCCATAGGTCAGCGCACAATTGTCACCGCGTTTCTCTCCCTCTAAAAACAGAAATAAATGTTTTGGCCTTGATTCAGGTTACAAATCACTCTCAATACCTGATGAATCGGTTGACCTCTAGTCTCAATCTCATGTCCCCTCCCTCCATACAGGGCTGTCTTAATGGGTTACAGACCTCAAATGGCACAAGCATTGATCCTTTATCTGCTGGGGCAATCACAGAAGCCATAATCAAAATTTAGCTTGAAACCCAATTAGAAAGAGAAACGGGCGGGCTGGTAAGCTTTCACAATTTCCCCAAAAACTTTAATGCGCAATTAAATGTAAGTTATATGGCCAAGCGGGGAAATCATTAACCCTTTTATTTGGGCAAACGAGAGCCGTTTTGCAGAACAAAGCCACCAGATTGGGTGCTTTTGTCCGCCTGACAGGCTCTGATAAAAAAGAACCCTTTATCCCTGGAATACCTGGAAAGTGGGGAACTATGGGCCAGGCCAGGCAAATATTAAAATATCAATATAAAACATCCAATGATCCCCTTCATACCGCTCCACATAGAGCCCGAGTACACACAGATACACACATGCCAACAGAGAGCTGCTGTAGCCAGGAGAGAGAGCGAGAGAAGGCGAGACCAAGAGAGAGACAGAAGGAAAGAGACAGAAGGAGAGCAAGTGAGCACGTGAGAGGAATAAAGGGGGAGTAGCATAGCGGTATCTGCGGTTCACCTCTCCACCCTGGTTTTGTCTCTAATCACGTCAATTAGCCCTGCCGGGCTCTGGCTGGCCCTTTAAAGAAGCTGAGCTACCTGCTGGAGAGAGACAGGGCTCCCAGGAGAGAAGCCCTTCCTTTGAACAGAGCATGTCAGCACAGAGACAAAGAGCCCAATCAATTAGAAAGCTACCCCTCACAGCAGCTCACATCACAGCAGCTCTTGACAGAAGTGACTAGGGCTGCTGGGCAAGGAGGGAGAGAGGCAGAGAGAAAGGGAGAGAGACGCACGCACACACACTTACGAACACAGGCAGGTACACATCTGCGTACACATGGTTCTACCGAAACATCGTCACATAAGTAGACACACAGTATTTACCAAAAGTGTGTGTGTGTGTGTTCGAACTAGAACGTATCAAACTCCATCAATTAAGAGATTAGATTGAAAGGCATCAATATTCATGAACCTGTTGCTTGGAATTGATTCTATAAATAAATCAATACAAGCAAAGGGTAGGAGAGTGGGAGATGTGGCCGTCCGCTGAACGATTTATGGCTCAATTCATCAGAGAGCACAGAGCGCACCGTGGCCAGCTGGCTAGGACGCACACGCACACACTCCTTAATTAGACGGAGTACATTCAAGGTGAAAAGTAGGACCAGAAATTACGACTTTGATCAGCACACATGGTCTGTTTGCAAAATCTGAATTCATTGGAGAAAACAGACTGACTAAAAGCCTGATCTGTCACAATTTGGGATTCAAATTGGATAAAATGTAGCCTAAACAAATATACATTTTCAGTAAATACCCCAGCATTTGGGAGAGATGCCCTCTGTGTGTCTGGCAGCTTCAGCACATCTGAGTAAATAGCTAACAAGGCTTGCAAGGTGCTTCCCCCCAGCCTCAAACGCTAATAACGCCACAATATGGATGAGAGTAGAGTAAAGTCAGTGATAGCTACATTTCAGCATATGCAGTAAATTCAGCTTTTTGGGGGAGGGGCCCCAACATCTGGGCCCTCCCTCCCATGGCAAATCGTCCCTCTCCGAGAGCACTGTTTTGCCGAGGTCACACTCAGTGTTCTACCAAGAGAACTAATCCCTGTCCAATTTATTCCATTTAGGTCATGGTACGAGCAGGGAGCCCTCTTAAAATTCTGGCCTTGAATTTATTTTTAAACTAAATAAAGTGAGCAGAAGCAGGGTTTTGATTGAAAGCTCCAAACAGTCTCTGATAGTGCCGCAGGAAATGAGGCTATCGATCCCTCACTTACTTGCAACTTTCCCTCTAATTTTGTTACGCAGAGAAGAGAACAAGAGAGAGAACAAAAAAAATGACAAACAGAAAATAGGCCTGTGTCATTTCTCTCTAGATTTCTTGTTTTTTTTTCTCCATCTGCTGCTTCCTGGTTTCTTTCTGCACGCTTTCATTAGTGCTCTATTCAATCATTAAATCTAATTCTCACAGCAGAGTACAATAAAACACTCAGATGAAGAGAAGAGGAGCCCTAAGTGTTCGGTTAGGTGTCTCTGGCTAATGCTGTCCAGGAACTTCTTAGTTTCCTGATTAGAAACGAGGAGTCTTGGACATCTGGATCTGCCGTTTCTCGTTTGGCCGAAGTGCTGGCAGGATGGTAGGCGGATGGACGGAGAATAGAAGGTTTAGGTACTGGTGTCTAAAGGTATGTTTAAAAAAAAAAAAAGTAATCTGTTCCAAGTCTGTTCAATCCGTGCTAAACTTGCAGCAGGATCTGGTCTTTAACAGAGTATTACGTTACAGACAAGGATATCCATCCACAGAGGAGGAGGAGAGAAGGGGGGGGACATAAGCTGGGTTATCTAAGAACAGAGCATGTTCTCTGGGAAAGGGGCAGGAGAGAGAGTCTGGCATCCCACTTACGCCACTCAACAGGGAGCAGAAGTTGACATGACTCACCAAGACGTTTGGTTCTAGGACAATTATCCATCAAATTTTTATTCATCATAAGATTCACTGTAGCTTTGCTAATGTTTTAGGAACACTTGTCTCATTTGACAGATAATCATTAATGCAGTAATATACTAGAAAGTCTGAACTTAACTCTGCTTTTAACATATCTTTATATGATGGTAAACTACCATCATGCCAATGAGCTACTTCAAAACAGTAAAAAGAATAGATGAGGAATAATAAGTGAAAGACGTGATTGGGTCATTGAAGAGAGTATGATAGGGAGCACAGGAAGCCCAGTTGGCAGACACATACACTACATATACAAAAGTATGTGGACACCCCTTCAAAATTAGTGGATTTGGATATTTCACACCCGCCACACCCGTTTCTGACACAAAATCGGGCACCCAGCCATGCAATCCTCATAGACAAACATTGGCAGTAGAATGGCCTTACTGAAGAGCTCCGTGATTTACAACTTGGCACCATCAGAGGATGCAACCTTTCAAACAAAGCAGTTTGTAAAATCTCTGCCCTGCTAGAGTTGCCCTGGTCAACTGTAAGTGCTGTTATTGTGAAGTGGAAACGTCTAGGCACAACAATGGCTCAGCAGCAAAGTGGTAACCCACACAAGCTCACAGAACAGGACCGGTGAGTGCTGAAGAGTGTAGCGCGTAATAATCGTCTGTCCTCGAGTTCCAAACTGCCCCTGGAAGCAACGTCAGCACAATAACTGCTCGTCGGGAGCTTCATGAAATGGGTTTCCATGTTCGAGCAGCTGCACACAAGCCTTAGATCACCATACGCAATGACAAGCGGAGTGGTGTAAAGCTCGCCGCCATTGGACACTGGACCGGTGGAAACGTTCTCTGGAGTGAGGAATCATGCTTCACTATCTGGCAGTCCAACGGACGAATCTGGGTTTGGCGAATACCAGGAGAATGCTACCTGTCCCAATGCATAGTGCCAACTGTAAAGTTTGGTGGAGGAGGAATAATGCTCTGGGACTGTTTTTCATGGTTCGGGCTAGGCCCCTTTGTTCCAGTGAAGGGAAATCTTAACGCTACAGCATACAATGACATTCTAGACAATTCTGTGCTTCCAACTTTGTGGCAAAAGTTTGGGGAAGGCCCTTTCCTGTTTCAGTCCATACAGAAATGGTTTGTCGAGATCGGTTTGAAAGAACTTGACTGGCCTGCACAGAGCCCCGACCTCAACTCCAACAAACACCTTTGGATTGAATTGGAACGCCAACTGCGAGCCAGGCCTAACCGCCAAACATCAGTGCCTGACCTCACGAATGCTCTTGTGCCTGAATGGAAACAAGTCCCCGCAGCAATGTTCCATCTCGCGGAAAGCCCAGAAGAGTGGAGGCTGGTATAGCAGCAGAGGGGGGACCAATTACAATTTAATGCCCTGAGCAGTGCTCAGGTTAAAACTGTACATTGAGAAAAAAACACGTTTTTAGAATGTCAGGCTATCAGACAAATGAATGATACTATTCGAATCGTGAAATGATTTAAAAACCGCTCCTTACCTCTTCCTAAAAATATGACTCAAATGTTTCTCTTTCACCTCCTTTCCTAATCTCTTTCTCTGCCCCCCGCTATGATTTTCCCTGGCAGCCCCTTGCTAAAGCTGGTCAGTATTTCGCTGTGTTCCTGATGGGCTCCTGTCACAGCCATAACCCCAGATGAAATGCAAGCCTCACAAAATAAATGTAAATCTCTTTCTGTGTGCCGATAGTGCTCCTTCTGTCGAACCCTACCGACAGTTGACTCTCCGTGCCGCGGCTTCCTAATGGAATACTAAACCAACTTCACCGCCACAACACACAACATGCACGAGACACAATACACACTAGATAAAATACACACACACAGTTGAAGTCAGAGGTTAACATACACTTAGGTTGGAGTCATTAAAACTTTTCAACCACTCCACAAATTTCTTGTTAACAAACCATAGTTTTGGCAAAAATTCCAGTGGGTCAGAAGTTTACATACACTAAGTTGACTGTGCCTTTAAACAGCTTGGAAAATTCCAGAAAATTATGTAATGGCTTTAGACGCTTCTGTTAGGCTAATTTACATCATTTGAGTCATTTGGAGGTGCACCTGTGGATGTATTTCAAGCCCTACCTTCAAACTCAGTGCCTCTTTGCTTGACATCATGGGAAAATCAAAAGAAATCAGCCAAGACCTAAGAAAAAGAATTGTAGACCTTCAGAAGTCTGGTTCATCCTTAGGAGCAATTTCCAAACGCCTAAAGGTACCACGTAGTGGTAGTATTGTTTGTACAGATGAACAAACAATACTACGCAAGTATAAACACCATGGGACCACACAGCCGTCATACCGCTCGGGAAGGAGATGCGTTCTGTCTCCTAGAGATTAACGTAATTCGGTGCAAAAAGTGCAAATCAATTCCAGAACAAAATACCCTGTCAAGATGCTGGAGGAAAGTTACAAAAGTATCTATATCCACAGTAAAATGAGTCCTATATCGACATAACCTGAAAGACCGCTCAGCAAGGAAGAAGCCACTGCTCCGAAACCGCCATAAAAAAGCCAGACTACGGTTTGCAACTGCACATGGGGACAAGGATCATACTTTTTGGAGAAATGTCACAAAGGAGTGACTGGCAGTAAGGAGATCTCTGTGAAACAACAACGATCACCATTTGTTCCACTGGCGAGGAGAAAGGGTTGTTAGTGCCATTACAGTGTTCTCAAACGGCTACTGTATGAGATGTGGTGTTCGTCATTCACTGAGCTACTGATGCAAAGTCTATGACGTCGTTAAAGCAAAGGAAAACAATACTTGTACTTCTAGTGGAGACATAGTACCGTAAGCTCAGATCGCTTTACCTCACATGGACAAAGCTCTCCAGTGGTTTCAAACTATTACAGAGACACCTGATTAAGCACAACAGCAGTTCAACAAACTCCTGTAGCCTGAACACAACTTATCCTCATCAATAATACCGAACCCTTCTGTCCTGTCCAGACTGAAGACGTCCTTCAACACCCTCATCACAGCTGGCCAGAGTGACAGAGAAGACACAGCCATGACAGGACTCCTCCTGGCTGAACAGGTGACTGTTAGCATCCCCAAGCAAGGACGTCACCCATTGGGCACACATAAGAGAGCTGACAAACAGCATTTCCACTGTGGAAGGACACTCCCAACCTCAAACACTTTCTTTGAATCTTATTTACACTTTGAAGTGGCCTAGTGTCGCTTGTCACGGTGTTTCCCTGCGGAGGAGAATATGCCCAACGGGGCTTTTCATTTATTTATTTTGTACTGCTTTTCCTTAACCAGATAGTGCTATTTTTTGGGGACATTCATTGCCATGAAAAAGCATTTGCCCCCTTTCTGATTTTCTCCATTTTTGCATATAATTGATACCTAATGTTATCAGATCTTCAACCAAAACCTAATATTATAAAGGGAACCTGAGTTTACAAACAACCCCCCAAAATATATATTTAATTAAGTAAGTTATGCAACACCCTATTCCCCTGCGTGAAAAAGTAATTGCCCCCTAACACTAAATAACTGGTTGTGTCACCTTTAGCTGCAATGACTGCAACCAAATGCTTCATGTCTCTCACATCGCTGTGGAGGAATTTTAGCCAACTCTTCCATGCAGAACTGCTTTAACTTAGCGACATTTGTGGGATTTCAAGCATGAACTACTCGTTTCAAGTCCTGGTTTTCGGCAGGCATAATGGGACCCAGCTTGTCCAGAAAGTAGACTCAAGTTTACCAAAACAGTACCTGGAAGCACCTGGATGATCACCAAGACACTTGGAAGAATGTTCTATAGACAGATGAGTCAAAGGTGTAACTTTTTGAACGACATGGGTCCTTTTTGTGCCTGAAGAAAACCAGACACTGCATTCCAGAGTAAGAATCTTATACCCACGGTCAAGCATGGTGATGGTAGTGGGATGCTTTGCTGCCTCAGGACGTGGACGACTTCTACAGGAGAATGTCAGGCCATCCGTCTGTGAGCTGAAGCTGATAAGCCTGGTATGGCAACTGCTCGGCCTCTGACAGCAACTCACTACAGAGGGTAGTTCTTACAGCCCAGTACATGACTGGGGCCAAGCTTCCTGCCATCCAGGACCTCTATACCAGGTGGTGTCAGAGGAAGGCCCTAAAAATTGCCCAAGATTCCAGCCACCCTAGACGGTTCTCTCTGCTACCGCACAGCAAGCGGTACCAGAGCGCCAAGTCTTGGTCCAAGAGGCTTCTAAACAGCTCCTACCCCAAAGTCATAATACTCCTGAACAGCTAATCAAATGGCTAACCAGACTATTTGCATTGACCCCCCCTCTCTTTTAGGCTGCTGCTACTCTCTGTTTATTATCTATGCATAGTCACTTTAACTCTACCTACATGTACATACAGTGGGGCAAAAAAGTATTTAGTCAGCCACCAATTGTGCAAGTTCTCCCCTTTAAAAAGATGAGGCCTGTAATTTTCATCATAGGTACACATCAACTATGACAGACAAAATTAGGGGAAAAAATCCCGAAAATCACATTGTAGGACTTTTAATGATTTTATTTGCAAATTATGGTGGAAAATAAGTATTTGGTCAATAACAAAAGTTTCTCAATACTTTGTTATATACCCTTTGTTGGCAATGACAGAGGTCAAACGTTTTCTGTAAGTCTTCAAATTACCTCGACTAACCTGTGCCCCTGCATATTGACTCTGTACCGGTACCCCCTGTATATAGCCTCACTACTGTTATTTTACTGCTGCTCTTTTAATTTTTTGTTATTTTTAACTTAACACTTGTCTTAAAACTGCATGGTTGGTTAAGGGCTTGTAAGTAAGCATTTCACTGTAAGGTCTACACCTGTTGTATTCGACGTATGTGACAGTTAAAGCAGTTCTGCATGGAGTGGGCCAAAATTCCTCCGTTGTGAAAGACTGATCAACTACAGGAAGCATTTGGTTGCAGTCATTGCAGCTAAAGGTGGCACAAACAGATATTGAGTGTAAGGGGTGTCATGACTTGGCCTGCTGGGTGAGGATCATAGGCGCCAGATTTTCCTTCCCCTTCTCTCTCTCTCCCCCCCACCAGTTTTATGACCGTTCGTAAATACTGTGTAGAAACTCTGCCTTATTTTTCATATGAAGTCTTAACCAAGTCAGTGGCCACACCATCGTGAGCACAGACATTACGTCGGCGTCACAGAACACCCCTTTTCCCCAGAGTGCATAAAACCCACTTCTGACAAGATTTACATTAGACCAAGCAGGCAGACGGGAAGTCACGAATGGTTAAGAAATCTACAAAACTAAAGACCAGAGAACGTGCATCCGCCACTCTGAAATGGTTACCACTCTATAGGCCAATGAGACCGACAGCATTAGCTGAAATGTACAGAATGGCTAGAAACGCTGAAACTTTCAACAGAGAAGAAGAACATCTCTACAAGACTACACATTCACAGTCTGCAGCTGTATATGTAAAATAGTCCAGTAAACTCGACCGAAGAGGAGACAAAGAACAATTTCCTCCCACCCCTCTATTCTAACGAACACTTCCTCTGAAAGATCCATTCTAACAGACACCCGAAGCTACAACTACGAAATAATTTGATGTCTGGTGGACCAACCGGAGAGTTTGTCGAATTACTCCCCAGATGGACCGCGATTTCAACAGCTAGACAACAAAGGCATACAATCGTAAATATGCAGTATACATTGCAATTATTTTCAAATGAGCGTTCATCCATGTGCAAAGTATTAGCATTTCACTGAGCATAGTTATCAGCTGTGTGTACGATAGGGAAGTCCTTTGTCTTTTCTCCCGCTCTCTTTTCATTTGGTGTAACAAGCCATCATACCAGGCGAGCTTCAATGCCATTACAACTCTCCTTCCGTGGCCTCCAATTGCTCTTAAATACAAGTAAAACTAAATGCATGCTCTTCAACCGATCGCTGCCTGCACCTGTCCGCCTGTCCAACATCACTTACTCTGGACGGCTCTGACTTCGAATATGTGGACAACTACAAATACCTAGGTTTCTGGTTAGACTGTAAACTCTCCTTCCAGACTCACATCAAACATCTCCAATCCAAAGTTAAATCTAGAATAGGCTTCTTATTTCGCAACAAAGCATCCTTCACTCATGCTGCCAAACATACCCTTGTAAAACTGACCATCCTACCAATCCTAGACTTCGGCGATGTCATTTACAAAATAGCCTCCAATACCCTACTCAATAAATTGGATGCAGTCTATCACAGTGCCATCCGTTTTGTCACCAAAGCCCCATATATTACCCATCATTGCGACCTGTACGCTCTCTTTGGCTGGCCCTCGCTTCATACTCGTCAACAAACCCACTGGCTCCAGGTCACCTACAACACCCTGCTAGGTAAAGTCCCCCCTTATCTCAGCTCGCTGGTCACCATAGCAGCACCCACCTGTAGCACGCGCTCCAGTAGGTCACCCCCAAAACCAATTCTTCCTTTGGCCGCCTCTCCTTCCAGTTCTGCTGCCAATGACTGGAACAAACTACAAAAATCTTTGAAACTGGAAACATTTATCTCCCTCACTAGCTTTAAGCACCAGCTGTCAGAGCAGCTCACAGATTACTGCACCTGTACATAGCCCATCTATAATTTAGCCCAAACAACCTCTTTCCCTACTGTATTTATTTATTTTGCTCCTTTGCACCCTGTTATCTCTCTCTCTGCTTTGCACATTCTTCCACTGCAAATCAACCATTCCAGTGTTTTACTTGCTATATTCTATTTACTTCGCCACCATGGCCTTTTTTTGCCTTTACCTCCCTTATCTCACCTCTCTTGCTCACATTGTATATAGACTTATTTTTCTACTGTATGTTTGTTGTAACTCTGTTGTTGTATGTGTCAAACTGCTTTGCTTGATCTTGGCCAGGTCGCAATTATAAATGAGAACTTGTTCTCAACTTGCCTACCTGGTTAAATAAAGGTGAGAAGAAGAAAAAAATCGGTTTAGTCTACTAGGGACTTTTCATTGCATTGTGTTAGTAACCAATAACTATAGTGTTTGTGTGTTTATGTAATTCTGTGTGATTATTTAGTTAGTAAAATAATTAAGCCAATTTGTATATCGCCGATTCTTCATTATGCATTTGTGCAGATATCCAAGGATTTTGTGATTCAGAATGAGACTGATAGAAGGTAAATTACAATGAATGAATGACTGAAATGTAAGAGATATTTGTATCTTTAAGAGTTAATTCGGAAAACAATAACTTGTTTCATAAACTTTTTACGTGGTGCCCCAAGATTGCTGATGAGTTAATTGTTACTTGAGTAATTTATCGTAATAATTAAACATAGTTAATCGATTTGATTAAACAATCATCATCACATTAATGTAAGCCAAGACACGACAGGGGGCAATTACTTTTTCACACAGTGGCATTGGGTTTTGCGTAACTTTGTTGATGAAATAAGTATGTAATTGTTGTGTTATTTGTTCACTCAGGTTCCCTTTATCTAATATTAGGTTTTGGTTGAAGATCTGACACCATTCGGTATCAAAAATTGAGAAAATCAGAAAGGGGGCAAATACTTTTTGATGGCACTGTAGCTCTATTGAGGAAGAGTTCTCTTCCACTTCTTCGCCCTTTTTGTGAGAATCCTTTGAGCTTCTCAGTCTCGCGGTCACTCTCACTGCACGCTTAGATGGACTCACAAACAAGCCATGAGTCACTGTAAACTCACTGTGAACAAGGTGCCCGCAGCGCACAGCGGAGTCTGTCTGAACAGCATAAGCACATCTCTCCTTCCACACCGTAAACACACATATACACACACACAAACACAGAGAGATATATCTGCAACATAAACACAGAAAGAGGGCAAGGGCGAGGAGAGAGGCAAGCGGAGCCCTGAGAATAAGTTGGAAAAACTTGGAAAGTTCAACGCTTTGGCAAAAACACCGGACAAAACAAAACGTATCTTTAACCTCCCCATTGTACCACTGGAGTTACGTCTCACAGATGTGTCAAAGTGTTGACAGGGAGGTGCGCTGGTCACAAAGGTAGTGGGTTAAAATCCCAGCAGGGGATTGGCTGCTTGAGAACACTCCTCCTGAGAAGAGTTTTAAAAGGTACATCTCCACTGTAAAAGCAGCCAGTAAAAGTATACAGGTACATAGAACACATCCCAGTCTACATAAATCACAGCCTCTCTGCCAGTCAACCCTGATAGGCCGCTTTGATGGGAAAAGTAAATTAGGGTTTTATTTGTCGCAGCGGAACAACGACAAGGTGCCAACAGCACGGTCGGCTCCAGGTTTTGTTGCTGTGGCAATAACCTTGGAGACAGGAACCATAAATCAGTGAGTCCCTCGGACAAATGGGGGGGGGGGGTCGTGAGATGTGGCGGTGGGTCTCTGGGCATCTTTCACTGCTGCCGTTAGGGTGGGCCAGGCCGCTCACCTCCATGTTGGGCCGAGAGGAGAGAGAGAGGACAAACTAAAGATGGAAATAAACAAGCATTTTTTTTATCACTGATATGTTTCTTAACACTGGAGCTGCTTTAGACATAGAGAGGAAGGGGGAACCAGGCAGCAATGGAGTGGAATGCCTAAAGGGAGAGCCAGGGATCTAGGGCTAGATTTATATTGAAAATGCAATATAACATGCGGATGCGGACAGAGATATCTACTTATGAAAACGAGGGCTCTAAAAGTACATATTTCCCCAAACGCTTGTGTAAATCTATTTTCTTAAGACTGGGAGGAAACCGACAGGAGAAAGGAGTTCACACAGACGATTGAAAAATAACAGAAACTTCTCTTCTGTTAGGGGGTAGAATAGGCATCTTCCCCTGGAGAAATCGTCACTAGAAAGGTCTACCTCCAGGCCTACACACTGGCGTTCAACGGCTGGGGAAATTATGTCTAATTCCACAGATTTCAACCCACTGCCCTTGCTAATATGGACAGAGTGCAGGTATCCACCCGTTGAGACAAGGAGTTGGGTGTGTGATACAAACACTGTGATTGCGACGACTCGATTACATTTTCCATGTATTCGCCGTAACTCTGTGTACTCACAATCACACAGTCATATGCACACACACACACACACACACGGACACCGAATGGGTGTAGGTGTTTTCAAACTCTGAGGAACAGCAGGATAAATCTGATAGCCAGTCTGCCAGTGTCCATCATTAAAGCCCAGACTGCAGACAAGCAGCAGCAACAGCAGCATAGTCCCAACACAGCACCGGCCCTCATCGATCCACATCAACTACTCAGACGTAGCAGAGCACAAGTCTGGGCTTAATCTCTCAAACTTACCCCAGTGTGTGTCTGTGTGTGTGTGTGTGTGTGTTCTTTCAGTCTGTGTGTATATATTACTGATGACAGTATCTGTGCATGTTCATTTCCCTGCTTGGTTGCTCCGGACACGATCGATGTGGTGTCTCGGAAAGTGTGTGAGTGACATTACTGTCAGCTGTGTCAATTGGACTCTGCACCTACCTTAGGTTGATTAAGAGACTCCATTAGGAACAGGACATCTATTCCTGGCTCATCGCTACTGGGATTTTCACTACCACAGTGTGTGCGTGTATGCCTCCATACCTCAGGCATGGCGGTGGTCTTGTCAGGACGTCTGGTCTCAGGCTCTCCAAAAAGGGGGTTACGTAGGGTTTGGAGGAACAGCGCTGCCTTTCGCTTCCTCTCCGCCTGCAGCTGCTTCTCCTTGGACTCCTTTGAGGCCTGGGCCAGCTTCTCCCTGGCGGCTGCAGCCAGACGGTCCTCTAGCTTCTGCTTGGCTAGATGGAGAGGGACAGAGGTCAGGTACAGCATACAGACCGAATGGTTCCTGCAGCATACAAACAGAATCGCTTCTGCATGGCTACAGGAGGAAGGGAGGTAAGCGAGAGAGATAAAGAGAGCAGATGAACACCAGCATTTTCCAGCATGTTTTTACAAAAAGATCCCACCCTCTAAACTCCGGTGTCCATACACCCAGTGTGCCCTAGACCTTCTGTTTGAGGACCAACACACAGGCACGACCTAAGAGCACAGCAGGAAAGGGAGTGATTGAAAAAGCTTATTCTACTTTCCCCAACGGACAAGTGGTTATCTCCACCTTGCTACCACAAAAATACTTCCACCCATACTTCCACCCTGCTCCCATACAGAAGGTAAAAGCAAGTATTTCCCTTGACTGTCCCTCAAAATCAAATGTTTACCTTGCCCACCACTTCACTTTGGACAGCCTTTACGAACAGGTCCACCAACCGCAGCCCCAACACCTCACACAGGAGCAACAGATCAATGGACACTCTCCCAGACCTGCGGGACCACCCTCCCCACACATAGATGACTCACGCCGAGAGGACCTACATCCAAGACCACAGCACCACCAGCCACATCCACACCCCCACCAATCAACACCCCCCAAGTCAACCATGCCCACACCCCATTTAGGCCCACTCAGATCAGACCTACGCCCCTCCTGCCCACCCCATGCCCCCCATTCTCTCAAAAAAGGGGCCTCAACATGAAAGTCACACAAACGCCCAGGCCGTGAGCAGGCAAACAGGCCCAACCTCCACTCTTACACTAGCCCAAGCTAATGGCATGTACCAGATGCTCAGCAGGCTCTGCTCACACTTACTGGTCTGAAGCCAAACCACACGGCTAACAAAATTGGACACTTAATGGAACACGAAGCCTTCACTACCTCATCCTGGAATATTCAAGGCCTGAGGTAAAAATTGGCCTTTGGTCTAAAGAGCAGGAACCTGGACTTCACCAAATAAATGAAAAAATACAGACATTGTCATCCTACAAGGAACATGGTATAGAGGAGATGGACCCACTGGTTGTCCTCTAGGTTACAGAGAGCTGGTAGTCCCATCCACCAAACTACCAGCTGAGAAACGGGGAAGGGACTTAGGGGGTATGTTAATTTGGTATAGAGCAGACCTAATACACTCTATTAAATTAATCAAAACAGGAACTTTTTACATTTGGCTAGAAATTCAAAAAGGAAATTCTCTCAACAGAGAAAAATGTCATCCCATGGGCTACATATATTCCCCCCCACCAGAATCCCCATACATTAATGAAGCTTCCCCATCCTAGAGGGGGAAATCCATCATTTCCAGCCTCAGGGACATGTACTAGTCTGTGGCGACCTAAATGCCAGAACTGGACAAGAACCTGACACTCTCAGCACACAGAGGGACAAACACCTACCTGGAGGTGACAGCATTCCCTCCTCCATATGCCCCCCTAGGCACAACCAACAAAAACGGGTCACAACTCCTGCAGCTTTGTTGCACACTGGGCATGTACATTGTCAACGGTAGGCTTTGAGGGAACTTCTATGGTAGGTACACTTATAGCTCATCTCTTGGCAGTAGTACTGTGGACTACCTTATCACTGACCTCAACCCAGAGTGTCTCTCAGAGCGTTCACAGTCAGCCCACTGACAGCCCTATGAGATCACAGCAAAATCACAGTCTACCTAAACAGAGCAATACTCAATCCCGAGGCATCAACGCCAAAGGAACTGAATACTATTAAGAAATGCTATAGATGGAAGGAATGTATGTGGAAACCCACCAAAAACAATTAGGCAACAACAAATTCAATCCCTTTCAGACAACTTCCCGGACAAAACTTTCCACTGTAATAGTGACGGTGTAAACTTGGCAGTAGAAAACCTAAACGGTATATTTGACCTCTGAGCTTCCCTATCAAATCAAAAACAACAATGACAAACGGTTTGATGAAGAATGCAAACACCTAAGAAAGATAGAGAAACTTATCCAAACAAAAACATAGAGACCCAGAAAACTTGAGCCTACACCTTTACTATGGTGAATTACTAAAACAATACAGAAATACACTATCGAAAAAGAAGGAACAGCACTTCCAAAATCATTGAAGAATGCATAGACTAACCACTTCGGGGGATATTGGAAAACAGTAAAACAACAGAGTTATTTATCCAAAATGGAGATGGGTAAACCACTTCTCCAATCTTTTTGGCCCTATAACAAAGAACAAACAGCAAAAACATATACATGATGTAATACAAATCTTAGAATCAACTATTAAAGACTACCAGAACCCACTGGATTCTAGAATTAAATTGAATGAACTACAGAACAAAATACAAACACTCCAACCCAAAATGGCCTGTGGTGTTGATGGTATCCTCAATGAAATTATAAAATATACATACCACAAATTCTAATTGGCTACACTTCAATTCTTTAACATCATCCGTGGCTCTGGCATCTTCCCCATTATTTGGAACCAAGGACTGATCACCCCAATCCACAAAAGTGGAGACAAATTTGACCCCAATAACTACTGTGGGATATGAGTCAACAGCAACCTTGGGAAAATGCTCTGCCTTATCATTAACAGTAGACTCGTACATCTCCTCAGTGAAAAGAATGTTCTGAGCAATTGTCAAATTGTCTTTTTACCAAATTACAGTATGATAGACCACGTATTCACCATGCACACCCTAATTGACAAACAAAACAAAGGCAAAGTCTTCTCATGCTTTGTTAATTTCAAAACTGCTTTTGACTCAGTTTGGCATGAGGGTCTGCTATACAAATAGGATATTATATCCAAAATATTTGAATCAGTTATAGAACCAATTGCCCTTTATGGTTGTGAGGTCTGGGGTCCGCTCACCAATCAAGATTTCACAAAATGGGACGAACACCAAATTGAGACTTTGCATGAAGAATTCTGCAAAAATATACTCTGTGTACAACGCAAAACACCAAATAATGCATGCAGAGCATAATTAGGCAGATACCCTCTAATTATCAAAATCCAGAAAATAGCCGTTAAATTCTACATCCACCTAAAAGGAAGCGATTCCGAAACATTCCATTACAAAGCCGTCATCTACAGAGAGATGAACCTGGAGAAGAGTCCCCTAAGCAAGCTGGTCCTGGGGCTCTGTTCACAAACAAACCCCACAGAGCCCCAGGACAGCAACACAACTAGACAGAACCAAATCATGAAAAAACAAAAATATGATTACTTGACATATTGGAAAGAATTCACAAAGAAACTGAGCAAACTAGAATGCTATTTGGCCCTAAACAGATAGTACACACTTAAGGAAAGTTTTGACTATGTACAGACTCCGTGAGCATAGCCTTGCTATTGAGAAAGGCCGCCGTAGGCTGACCTGGCTCTCAAGAGAAGGCAGGCTATGTGCACACTCCCCACAAAATGAGGTGGAATCTGAGCTGCACTTCCTAACCTCCTGACAAATGTGTGACCATATTAGAGACACATAATTCCCTCAGATTACAGACACACAAAGAATTCAAAGAGAGCGATAGAGAGAGAGAGAGAGAGAGAGAGAGAGAAGAGGTCAAAGATGTGTTGAGTGTGAGTGATTCCCCTCTGTGTCAAGGTGTGAGAGAGAAAAGCTACTGTACTGTGGAGGCTTGGCTGGGGAGGAGATCGGAAAAGAGCAGAGGAGGAGAGAAAGAATACAGGGGAGGGGGAGGAAGAGAAGAGAGCGGGGGAGAGCGAGTGGTAGTGTAGGATCAAATGGAGCAGTGGAGGGCAGACAAGGTAGCAGGCAGAGAGAGGTGTCTAAGACAGTGTTTAAGGTACATTTTGTAGACATTAGCACTGTATTGAAGATGGGTGAAATAGGAATATATGGGGTATGACATGGTATGAGTGTATTGAAGCTTATGGCAACATTTCAGCTTACCATTCCCAAACACAACACCTCATAGGTAAAGTTTTGTGGATTGGCTATGGTGGATTGTGGATGTAGTTTGAATTCGAGGTGTTCACGGATCCACCTGTACCTGAATACCCATGACTGTCTGGATCCAGAATTCCAAATAATTTCATGGGTTTGGGTCAGATCTGATATGATTGTCACAGGTGTGTGTAATTTTAAATGACTAGTCCGGAAGGATCCATATAGATCTGAACGTGACTGCAGTAGAGAGAGAAACTATCATTTATCCTGCTGCTCTTTGCTTTTCACCTGGAATGGCGTGTGTAGCTTGTTGTTGTTGACTAGGGTTGCAAAGGGTCTGAAACTCTACGGTAAATTTACAGAATTTTCCTGTAAAAATGGTTAAGCCTGGGAATGACAGAATATTGCTTAAATTCATCAAAAAAAGTTAGCTTAGAACAGTGAACCTTTTTTGTGGGATACACTTAAGGCAATTCTAGGTCGTGTGGCATATTTTGGTTAAACTATCCCCAATTCAATGGAATTGCAACCCTCTGCATGCACAGTGCACTCTTCCATCACATGTACAGCTGATTCTCAAGATCTTTCACACTAATGAGATGCTATTGAGCCCACACTACGACACTGTCTGAGCCAAGGACTACATGCTTTCTGGTAAGTTTTGATTACAATAATGGGTGGGGTGAATATATTTTATACGACATACACTCTTTTTTGTTATCGAGTAAATAGTAGCCTTCAACAACGTGTGTTTAAATCCTTTATAACTTGTTAACAATTTCTGGTAGTTAGTTTTTGCTACTATGTGGGTTTTAGTTTGGTGAGCCTGCTAACTGAGTGTTAATTCACCGGTTTACATACGTTTAATTATAAAACATTTATCTTACAAAGGAGTTGTTTAATCTAACTGCTTAACTATTTATCTGTACATGGAATTGTATTGGTTTCTCCTTTTTTTTCTAATCTTTACAGGAAAATGCCACAGGCACTATCTGATGTGTGGAGACATTTCACTGCAGCTAATGTAGAAGGAAAAGCTGTGTACATTTGCAAATACTGTGCCAAATCATACGTGAAGAATGCAACAAAAGATGCAGAATCCTCTGGTCAAGTGCATAAAGTTCCCTCAGCGCTCACAACAAGCAACCTCTGACACAAGTCCCTCTACTTCTATTCGAGGTGTAAATGATGAATCAGACACCTTGTCGATAGCAACAGCTCATGGTCCTCCTGGAATCAGACATTTTTTTGACTCAATGGAGGAACGTAGTCAAGAGAAATGCTGATGAATGTCTTGCTCGAGATGTGTATCCAACTTGTTCACCTCTGATGCTCACAGGCAATGTGTATTGGAAGAGATTTCTGAATGTTCTCCGCCCACAACCACCCCACCTAACCAGACATGATTTATCTACTCATTTGCTGGATGCAGAGTTCAACAGAGTTCAAGTGAAGGTCAAGCAAATCATAGAGAAAGCAGACTATTGCAATCATCTCTGATGGGTGGTCGAATGTTCGTGAGCAAGGAATCATTAATTACATCATCTCCACGCCTCAACCAGTATTCTACAAGAGCACAGACACAAGGGACAACAGACACACATTGCAGTCTCTACATTGCAGATGCGCTGAAGGCTGTCATCAATGACCTTGGACCACAGAAGGTATTTGCACTGGTGACAGACAATGCTGCGAACATGAAGGCTGCTTGGTCTAAAGTGGAGGAGTCTTATCCTCACATCACACCCATTGGCTGTGCTGCTTGTGTATTAAATATTCTCCTCAAGGACATCATGGCACTGAAAACAATGGATACACTCTACAAGAGAGCCAAGGAAATGGTTAGGTATGTGAAGGGTCATCAAGTTATAGCAGCAATCTACCTCACCAAGCAAAGTGAGAAGAATAAGAGCACCACATTGAAGCTGCCCAGCAACACCTGTTGGGGTGGTGTTGTCATCATGTTTGACAGTCTCTTGGAGGTAAGGAGTCTCTCACAGTCTTCCGATATGGACAGCCCCATCAAGAGGATCCTCCTGGATTATGTACTTTGGGAAAGAGTGGTAAGCAGAAGACTTCTGCCTGAAGCCCATACACGACACAGCATACAATGGACCCCAAGTATGCTGGCAAGAGCATCCTGTCTGGTGCAGAGATCAACAAGGCCTATGATGTCATCACTACCGTGTCTTGCAACCTTGGCCTGGATGAGGGCAAGGTTCTTGGCAGTCTGGCAGTACACTTCCAAGCAAGGGCTTTGGGATGGAGATGCAATATGGCAGTCGTGCCAATATATCTCATCAGCCCCCTGGTGGAAGGGACTTTGTGGATCTGAGGCTCTTTCCCTGTTGCCTCCATCATCCTCCAAATCCCACCAACATCAGCCGCCTCAGAGCGCAACTGGTCCTTGTTTGGGAACACACACACACACCAAAGTACACAAAGGTTGACAAATACAAGGTTTGAAACATTGGTGACCACCCGGGCAAATTTGAGGCTTTTTGAGCAAGACAACGAGCCATCCTCAACAGGGTTGGAAAGTGACAGTGAAGATGAGGCCTTAGAGTCTGATGTTCAAGAGGTGGGCATTGAGGAGGTCCAGGGAGAAGACATGAAAGCCTTAGAGGAAGACAGTCTGGAACCTGAAGCTTTGGTTTACAGATGCATGTTGAACCTGTTTTTGGGAGATTCGAAGGATCATTGGGGATCATTCAATATTCCCTTTCTTTTGTTGTTCAGTGAAATCATCCCATGTGAAGAGTCAACACATTTAATTAAAGTTCCATTCGTAACTACATTTTGTATTTTTTTTGTATTGGAAGGATTTAATCATTTGCAATTATGTCTACTGATGATAAGGTAAAATGTTCATGTTTCTGTCTCCATATGATATGGTAAATATATGCAATGCAAAAAACATGTACTTTTTAAATGGTATTAATATTCATTTTCATATATTTCCATTAATTCCCATATATTCCAGTTAATTCCCACGGAAAGTTTCCACCACTTAATACTACCCAAAATGTGCAACCCTGTTGTTGACTAATCATAATTCATCGGTGGCAATAGGCTACAGTCAGAGCCTCCATGTGGGACAAAAGTGAACAGATATCTCATCAATGGAAGATGGAATTAAAAGTTAAAGGAGAAGGACCAACAGGTAGTTGCTACTTCACATTCTGAACGGAGTTGTTGTTTGCAACAGTTTAGGACGAGAAAGCGCATGCAGCCTCAATTAGCCTAGTTAAGACAGATACTACGTAATCATATTGGATGACAAATGACCTAGTTATGGCAGCTATTAGTCTACTATAGCGTGAGTGGGCTTGGTTGGTTGCAGTCTCTCATCTGTCCCTCCTGTTCCTGTGTCACTCGCTCACACTCACAGGAGCCTACACACACAGCACGGCCCCTGCTAGAGCGTCACCTCTCTCTACCTCCTCTCCCTCGCACTTTATTAGCTCCGGTTAATAAAGTAGCTTAAAAATAGCCTTTTCTGCTGCTTCCCTCACTCAGATCGGACCTGGTCTGGATCCGACCAGGTCTATACGGAACGGGTCTAGATGTCCTCGGTTCCATTTGGAACGGGTCTCTATATTTAGAAAATGTATTTATGCATATTGGGTCTGGATGGGAAAGCCCCAGGTCCATTTCGGAACAGGTCCCAAAAGGCCTCCAGTGTGAATTCCACTTATACAGTGAAATTAGCTAACTGGGTCTCCTGCCATCATCTGCAATTACCGTTATGCCTGCCTACATTCCTCTCTGTAGGCACAGCCCAACCTAACTGTTTAATGACAGAGAGAACACAAGGATGTGACAGAGGTCAGAGAAAATGTGAGAATGGGGAGAGAAAGATGATGAGCGAGAGGAACAAATCATGGGGGAGAAGAGGAAGACAGTGATCACGAGGACTATATTAACGTGGACTCCGGGCATGTAACGTGGACTGTGGCCATTGAACGTGGTGCGGGGATAAATTGCCCAGCCCTGAATACAATAGCTCAATTTACTGTGTGTGGGCAGCGATAACCATCTGCAATCTTCCCTAGTCTGTTCATCGGAAGGACACAGGTAGAGCACAAAAACAAGTCCTTATATTACGCAACCGTAGGGGGTGAATATAGTTCTTTCTATACTATAAATAGGCTGGCTACCAAGGCAAATCATATGGGGCTTAGTGTGAACACACCAAGGACAGAACATAACTACCACCCTAAGGTAGACCCACTTCCTTAATGGAGTGAGTGAGGGATTTTTTTTATAGAGAGACAGAGTAAGCATGAGAAAGGGAGAGAGGGAGAAAGAGTGACTTAGAAAGAACAAGTGAAAAGGAGTGAGTGAAAGGTGAAGGAGGACAGTGACTTGGAGAGAAAAATAAAAATAAAAAATGAGAAAGACAGACCGGCAGGCAGGCCTAAATCCTAAATCAAACGTTTATTTGACACGTGACCCGAATAGGCGGTGTAGACCTTACAGTGAAATGCTTACTTACAGGCTCTAACCAACAGTGCAAAGAAGGTGTTAGGGCAGTAAATAAATAAAACAACAGTAAAAAGACAGGCTTTTAACAGTAGCGAGGCTACCGAAGTAGCGAGGCTACATACAGACACCAGTTAGTCAGGCTGATTGAGGTAGTATGTACATTAATGTATGGTTAAAGTGACTATGCATATACTGTATGATAAACAGACAGTAGCAGCAGCATAAAAAGCGCGGCTGGGGGGGGGGGCACACAATGCAAATAGTCCGGGTAACCATTTGGTTACCTGTTCAGGAGTCTTATGGCTTGGGGGTAAAAACTGTTGAGAAGCCTTTTTGTCCTAGACTTGGCACTCTGGTACCGCTTGCCATGCGGTAGTAGAGAGAACAGTCTATGACTGGGGTGGCTGGGGTCTTTGACACTTTGTAGGGCCTTCCTCTGACACCGGCTGGTGTAGAGGTCCTGGATGGCAGGCAGCTTAGCCCCAGTGATGTACTGGGCCGTACGCACTACCATCTGTAGTGCCTTGCGATCAGAGGCCGAGCAATTGCCGTACCAGGCAGTGATGCAACCAGTGCTCTCGATGTTGCAGCTGTAGAACCTTTTGCTGATCTCAGGACCCATGCCAAATCTTTTTAGTTTCCTGAGGGGGAATAGGCTTTGTCGTGCCCTATTCACAACTGTCTTGGTGTGTTTGGACCATTCTAGTTTGTTGTTGATGTGGATACCAAGGAACTTGAAGCTCTCAACCTGCTCCACTACAACCGCGTCGATGAGAATGGGGGGTGTGCTCGATCCTCCTTTTCCTGTAGTCCATAATCAGCTCCTTGGTCTTGGTTACGTTGAGGGATAGGTTGTTATACTGGCACCACCCGGCCAGGTTTCTGACCTCCTCCCTATAGTCTGTCTCGTCATTGTCGGTGATCAGGCCTACCACTGTTGTGTCATCTGCAAACTTAATGATGGTGTAGGAGTCATGCTTGGCCATGCAGTCATGGGTGAACAGGGAGTACAGGAGGGGACTGAGCCCCCTGTGGAGCTCCAGTGTTGAGGATCAGCATGGCAGATGTGTTGCTAGCTACCCTCACCACCTGGGGGCGGCCCATCAGGAAGTCCAGGAAACAGTTGCAGAGGGAGGTGTTTTGTCCCAGGATCCTTAGCTTGGTGATGAGCTTTGAAGGTACTATGGTGTTGAATGCTGAGCTGTCATCAACGAATAGCATTCTCACATAAGTGTTCCTTTTGTCCAGGTGGGAAAGGGCAGTGTGGAGTGCAATAGAGATTGCATCATCTGTGGATCTGTTTGGGCCTGTTCAGACTGTTTGAGAGAGGCCCCCCAATAAGTAGGGTTCTTGGCCACTCAAGTGCTTTAGCAATCAAACCATTTGAGCTGCTTCAAAACTAAGACATTTTGGGCCAGCCATCAGTAAAACAAATCGTGCCATTGTTCTTCTTTACAACAGCACTAAGGGAGGGGGAAGATAGAAGATGACAGAACAAATTGTTATTTTTTGTTGTAAATGTATAAGCAGATTGCCACAGCAATTGAAAGTCAAAAGATGTTTTAGAGACAAAAGGACTGAAGACAGCACAGGCGCGCGCTCACTCACTCACTCACTCACTCACTCACTCACTCACTCACTCACTCACTCACTCACTCACTCACTCACTCGAACAACCACGTGCGCACACACTCACTCACTCGAACAACCACGTGCGCACACACCCACGCACACAGAGAGAGACACACTTTACTAATGAGAGTTGCCACTGGTCTCACTCAATAACAGCACAGCTGTGGGCCTTAAAGGCAGTAAAGAACGATTGACGTGGTCCCTCATTGGTCATGATAGAGTGCTGACACACATTATGCTTTCCACAAAATGGACCTAGTGGTCTGGAAGATCAGACACACTCAAATATAGGGCGTGGCAGACAACAGACAAGCATTTTTCACAACAGCATTAAAGCTAGAATCCTCCATTGGTGAAACTACTACGTTCGTTTGGGATAATACAACAAAGAAGTTACAGTAATTACAGCAAACCATTCTATTGCTTTATTCTAATTATAATCTCCAAATGGTAGGTACCCTATATCAGTCCACCGAATCCAAGTAGTCTTGTCAGTCTACTCTGGCCTAGGGCTGTGGCGGTCAAGAAATTTTGTCAGCCGGTGATTGTCAAGCAAATAACTGCTGGTCTCCTGGTAATTGACCGTCAATTAATATAAACACATTTAGCATCTCCTGGCTTCCACACAAGCCACTGATGGAGACCTTTGAAACATCGACATTTGAAAAAGTCTAACAAATCCATGTAATTTAGCCTACACCTTTCACAATAAATCCATTATTTATTTTAGACAGGTCTAAAGAAACATGATATGAAGAAAATGTTGTCTATTTCAGAAGAACAGAATAGAATACTGAGTTGTCCTTATGTTAGGTCCTGATCTGGCTATGCCAAATGGCTGTGGGCTACACTAGTTCATTTAGCAGACAAGATTTGCTTAGGATTCCGTGGCATTATTTTATAGTATGAAGAATACAATTGAACAAACTGAACAATATAGAAATTATATTTTCTCCAAACGATGAGGGAGTGAACACGTGGCTATACTGTGCTAAGCGGTTAAAGAAATAGGTACTCCTATTGCTAAATGTAGAGTTATTCATGTAACTTTAGTTGTGATACAAACATATGTTTAGATTTGTAATACCGTGTATGGCTGCATAATGAGACTAATGATGATTTGAATAAAGTTCCATGAAAGGTGTTGGACGTTGTGCACTTGGGCTAAATATAATAATTATAATTCCCTTTTCCCTGAGTGCTGCATGCTCCATAGCACCTCTCACTCACATGGCTCTCAGTCACGTGATCGGGTCTTACTCATGGGCTACAAGTGAAGACAGACACATCGGGGATGCAACTGCGTATGTCCTCATCCAATTCCGAGGTGTATATTGAAGATATTGGAAGAACTGTCCGCATTTACTTTTCGTCAGCCAACAAGATGAGTAGGTCTAACGAACAGCTTAAGCACTAGTCAATCTACTATCCTCCATAGTACAAAAGTTGACCTATTCTATTCTGTGCGAGAAATATATTTTCCCAAACAGTCTGGGACAGTTGTGGGATGCGATAGATCCCAAAATAATATCACTACTAGCATCAAAATAACTTTTTGACAAAATGAGGCTGAAGCAACAGATCAGAACATTTAGCTTAAAATGTAGAGACACTATCAGGATATTTCTTCACATTATAAGAGCAGCAATGTGCACACTGCAGTAGGCTATAAGCGCAAATGTTCCATTAACGGAATAACACCATTATCAAAAGTGACCACAAATGAGATTATGCATGTAATGATTTTATTATAAAAGTGCCGTTTTTAAGTTGAAAATGATCTTTCCCAAACTTGAAACTCACACGCTGCGTATGTATGCCAGTTAGACTCTACACCCCTTGTAAAGAGGATTAATGTGCTTCATTTGAATAAGTTATTTGGCCACTTTAGTTGTGATACAAACCTTATCAAAACATATAAGCCTATGGGGCTAGGCTAAATGAGGTGTGACTATGATTAGAAAAAGTCAGAGAAAAAAGGCATTGTTTCTTGCCTTACTTTGGGCATCATGATAATATATCATTCACATGTGAATACACACACACACACACACACACACACACACACACTACTGTTCAAAAGTTTGGGGTAACATAGAAATATCCTTGTTTTTGAAAAAACAATATTGAAACAAAATCCATTAAAATAACATCAAATTGATCAGAAATACAGAGTAAACATTGTTAATGTTGTAAATTACTATTGTAGCCTATGTAGATAATCCATAAACAGAGGCCCATTATCAGCAACCATCACTCCTGTGTTCCAATGGCACGTTGTGTTAGCTAATCCATGTTTATAATTTTAAAAGGCTTATTGATCATTAGATCACTGGCCTTCTATAGACTAGTGGAGTATCTGGAGCGTCAGCATTTGTGGGTTCGATTACAGGCTCAAAATGGCCAGAAACAAAGCACTTTCTTCTGAAACTTGTCAGTCTGTTCTTGTTCTGAGAAATGAAGGCTATTCCATGTGAGAAATTGCCAAGACACTGAAGATCTCGTACAACACTGTGTACTACTCCCTTCACAGAACAGAGCAAACTGGCCCTAACCAGAATACAACGAGTGGGAGGCCATGGTGCACAACTGAGCAAGAGGACAAGTACATTAGAGTGTCTATTGAGAAACAGACGCCTCACAAGTCCTCAATTGGCAGCTGCATTAAATAGTACCCGCAAAACACCAGTCCCAATGTCAAAAGTGAAGAGGCGACTCCGGCATGCTGGCCTTCTAGGCAGAGTTGCAAAGAAAAGCCATCTCTCAGACCGGCCAAGAAAAGAAAAGCTAAATAACACAGATACTGGACAGAGAAACTCTGCCTAGAAGGCCAACAGTTTCTTGGCAATTTCTCACGTGGAATAGCCTTAATTTCTCAGAACAAGAATAGACTGACGAGTTTCAGAAGAAAATTATTTGTTTTTAGCCATTTCGAGCCTGTAATCGAACCCACAAATGCTGATGCTCCAGATACTCAACTAATCTACAGAAGGCCAGTTTTATTGCTTCTTTAATCAGAACAACAGTTTTCAGCTGCGCTAGCATAATTGCAAAAGGGTTTTCGAATGATCAATTAGCCTTTTAAAATGATAAACTTGGATTAGCTAACACAATGTGCCATGGGAACACATGAGTGATGGTTGCTGATAATGGGCCTCTGGACACCTATGTAGATATTCCATAAAAGGAATCAGCCGTTTCCAGCTACAATAGTCATTTACAACATTAACAATGTCTACACTGTATTTCTGATCAATTTGATGTTATATGAAATAAAATAGTATTCTAATGTTACCTTAGACCTTTATAAACACAACCAAATTATTACTTTCGCGATAGCATAAATGAAATGTATTAATTACACGGTTCTAATTTTGCTGTCAGAATGACTGCTCATTAGCTTGAAGGGGGGCTGTTCTAGTGTTAAGGTTCATTTGGATAGAAAAACAGACCGACAAAGACATGAATGCACACACGGGTATGTTGTCTGCTGAATCCCGGCACTGGTAATCACAGGCAGCCTGTGTGATCCTTTACAGACCATCAATACAGATTAGGTTTCTCTGTCTGTAATCAATACCCCTACGGAATTAGGCCATTTGAGTGACAGCCTCCTGGCCACACAGCAATTCATTTCACTTGCCAGGCCCGTTCTTTACCCTGAGATAATCACGCAGATGTTCCGCTTACCCTCCGCTGGGGCCGGGTGTGTGTGCGCATTGTCCGCCTGAACCAGCCCCTGAAACTAGGCCTAAATACCAGAACATTTGTTGGCTCTGTGTGTGTGTGTGTGTGTGTGTGTGTGTGTGTGTGTGTGTGTGTGTGTGTGTGTGTGTGTGTGTGTGTGTGTGAGACCAGGCTGAATGCACAATAAACATTATTAATGGGTCCCGTTAGTCAGACCTGCCTTTACACATTTGCATCATCACACTCCTGAGATTGTGTGCCCATACAGTACCAGTCAAAAGTTGACCCCTTCTCATTCAAGGGGTTTTCTTTATTTTTTCTATTTTCTATATTGTAGGATAATAGTGAAGACATCAAAACCATGAAATAACACATATGGAATCATGTAGTAACCAAAAAAGTATTTTATTTTTGAGATTCTTCAAAGTAGCCACCCTTTGCTTTGATGACAGCTTTGCACACTCAGCATTCTCTCAACCAGCTTCATGAGGAATGCTTTTACAACAGTCTTGAAGGAGTTCCCACATATGCTGAGTACTTATTGGCTTCTTTTCCTTCACTTTGCGGTCCAACTCATCCCAACCATCTCAATTGGGTTGAGGTCAGGTGATTGGGGAGGCCCAGGTCATCTGATGCAGCACTCAATCACTCTCCTTCTTGGCCAAATAGCCCTTACACAGCCTGGATGTGTGTTTATCCTGTTGAAAAACAAATGATAGTCCCACTAAGCGCAAACCAGATGGGATGGCGTATCACTGTAGAATGCTGTGGTAGCCATGCTGGTTAAGTGTGCCTTGAATTCGAAATAAATCACAGACAGCGTCACCAGCAAAGCACCCCCACACCTCCTCCTCCATGCTTCACGGTGGGAACCACACACACAGAGATCATTCGTTCACCTACTCTGCGTCTCACAAAGACATGGAGGTTGGAAACAAAAATCTCAAATTTGAACTCATCAGACCAAAGCACAGATTTCCACTGGTCTAATGTCCATTGCTCGTGTTTATTGGCCCAAGCTATTCTCTTCTTATTATTGTTGTCCTTTAGTAGTGGTTTCTTTGCAGCAATTCGAACATGAAGGTCTGATTCGGGCAGTCTCCTCTGAACAGCTGATGTTGAGATGTGTCTGTTACTTGAACTCCGTGAAGCAGTTATTTGGGCTGCAATTTCTGAGGCTGGTAACTCTAAATTAACTTATCCTCCGCAGCAGAGGTCACTCTGGGACTTCCTTTCCTGTGGCGGTGCCTATGAGAGCCAGTTTCATCATAGCACTAGATTGTTTTTGTGACTGCACTTGAAGAAACTTTAAAAGTTATTGAAATGTTCCGTATTGACTGACCTAAAGCAATGATGGACTATTGTTTCTCTCTGCTTATTTGAGCTGTTCTTGACATAATATGGACTTGGTCGTTTACCAAATAGGGCTATATTCTGCATACCACCCCTCCCTTGTCACAACACAACTGATTGTCTCAAACACATTAAGAAGGAAATAAATTCCACAAATGAACTTTTAAGAAGGCACACGTGTTAAGAACTACCCATCCCGGATACGGGTTTGAATTCGACAACATACGGTGTTCGCCACAAATAGTCATATTAAACATTCCTGAAAATACAAGTGTCTCACATGCTTCAAAAGCCTAGAATCTTGCTAATCCAACTGCGTTGTCATGTTTAAAAAATAATTTATTGCGAAAGAATATGCTGCGATTATCTGAGCAGACCCCCATATCAAACTACTTATTTAACCAGCACTTGCATAACAAATTCACAGATTGCATTGAAATAAATCGTTTACCTTTGAAGATCTTGCTCTGGTTGCAATCCCAAGGCTCATTGTTACACAATGAATGGTCTTTTGTTCGGTTAAATCCCTTTAACGAAACATTTTGTGAACGCTTATCTCGTTGAATTTCCTGTCATTCATTTTCGAAGTAACATCCAACGTAAATAGACAGACTTTCCCTGACTTTATCCAGTCATGTTTGGTTTCCTTGCAATCAACTGTTTGTTTGTAACACAACCAAACTTGATGGGTCATTTTGCGGGACATATTGACCCGGAAAAAACGATTGGAAGACAACAAGTGAGGAGCCCATTGTGCACCAATTATATGACCACTGTCTCGTTGATTGACTCCATTTTAACCCAATGACCACTGATCTTCTTGAAATCTAGCTGGGTAGATAGCCAATGAGCAGAGGTAAAATGCAGTACCACATGGTTCTTTGTTGAAAGACAAATCAACACATTGAATGCTGGCGTAAGGACCATTCTTTCGCCATTGCAAATTGAACCATGAAGGAGCGAAGCTTATTACGCACAGACGTTTTTCAGTGACTTGCATCTTCAGCTGTTTATTTATCAAACATCATGGCGAATAAGTCAAAGAAAGCTAATTCTAAGACTAGATATACGAATGTAGAAACCATTTTAGAGGAGATTGATCGTGAAAGTGAGACAGATCTGATTTTTGAAGACTATTAGCTCCCATAGTTTTGATTCTGAAACTGAGGAATATTTTTTAAAAACTTTTTTGGACTGGTAAGTTGCTCTCATGCTAATGCCGTTGTTTGAAATTAATATAAAATATTATTTGTGATTGTTTTTACATTTTATTTGCAATATATAAAGACGTAATGAAATTGGTAAAGTACATGTTAGCTAGTCATTGTGAGTGAGGGTCTGTTTGTTTGTATGAGAACGACCATGGCCTATGTCTGTGTGTGTATATATAGATATAGATATATAAAAATGGTATGGTGTAGAATGTGTAGAATGCAAACCCATACATCTCAACACAGCCAGCATGCTTCCTCCAATCAGTCTACATTAGAGGGAGCATGGTCTACCAGCTGCTGCTCCACCCCACGGCCCTATTTGAGGCAGGCCCACAACAATGGCCAAAGTGTAATGGAACAGCACTTTATGTTCCATGTACTCTATATGTATGTTTATTATACCTGTTGATACAGGGCTCATATGTGAAACTATTCTAACTTAACATTTTCTTTCACAGTGGCACTGACTCTGACTGGGAGCCCCCATTGCCAACTTGTCCATCCTCCTCTGAAGCTGGTTCATCTAGCTGTACCCCTGCTGCATCTGGCTCCACACCTCCCAGGCCATCTAGAGGTGTGAAGGCACTGACAAAGAAGCGGAGGAGGGGAAGTGTGCCACCCGCTAACAGAGGGTCAGAAGGGCGTTGGCACACCGTCCTAGAAGATGATGTGGAGCCACCCCAACCAACTTTTAGGCCGAAAAGGAAGCCAGGACCTCAGGTGAACCCGACCGCAACTTACACCCCCCTTCAGCTTTTTCAGCTGTTTTTCACACAATCTGTTGTAGATTCGCTCGTTTGTAACACAAATAAGAATGGGGAGAAGAAGCAAGCAGGCAAAAAGGTAGCATGGAAGCCCATATCCATGTCAGACCTTTTCTGCTACCTTTCACTGGTCATCTACATGGGGCTGGTGAGGCTGAAAAGCCTGAAGGACTACTGGAAATGTCATCTCTCTACCAACTGTCTTTCCCCATGACTGTTATGTCCTGCAAAAGGTTTCTGGTTCTCTCACAGGCGCTTCATATCAGTGACCCAAAGGTTGATGAAGAGAATGAGAAGAAGAGGCACAGCAACGTTTGATAGACTGTGCAAAATCAAACCTCTCTACCACAGCATTGTTGAGGCCTGCAAGAGGTACTTTCAGCCAGCCCAGAACGTGTCAATCGATGAGAGGATGGTAGCCTCAAAGGCCAGAATTGGCCTCAAACAATACATGAGAAACAAACCAACCAATTGGGGTTACAAGCTGTTTGTGTTGGCTGATTCTGTGTGTGCCTACACATGCAATTTCTTTGTCTATGAGGGGAAGAACAGTTTTGCTACCGGTAAGGGACTCAGCTATGACTCTGTAATGGAGTTATTGGATTTTCAATTGCTAGGGAAGGGCTACAAACTGTTTGTGGATAACTTCTACACAAGCCCTACTCTGTTTGCAGACCTAAGGAAGCTGGATGTGCGGGCTTGTGGCACCATTCGTACCAACAGGGTGGGCTTTCCGAAGACAAAGGTGAACGACATGCCTAAGCGGGCTGAGCGGGGGACTACGCAATGGATCTGTGAAGATGGCCTGCTTTTTGTAAAGTGGATGGATACCAGAGAGGTGGTGGTGTGCACAACAATCCACAAGTCCTTCAATGGGGATCATGTTGTCAGGCGTGTGAAGGACGGTGCCGGGGCATGGACCACCAAAAATGTCCCCATTCCAACTGCAGTAAAGGACTACAACAAGAGCATGGGAGGTGTGGACCTGTCAGATGGGCAAATAGGCTATTACAATGTTCTACATAAGACAATGAAATGGTACAAGACCTTCTTCTATCATTTCATCGACATTGCTGTGGTGAATGCATTCATCCTACACAAGGAAATGGCTAAGAGCTGTGGAAAGCCCTTCCTCTCACAGAAAGCCTTCAGAGAGCAGCTCAACAAGGAGCTTGCTGGCTACAGCACCACTGCATCAAGCCCTGTCCCTTCTGCTCCTGCCACAAATATATTTGTGCAGGCATGGATGTGCCTTCACAGTCTCAAAGAAAACCATTAGTAAACACATTACGGCGTCATGGATTAAAATCCTGCAGAGCACGCAAGGTCCGCCTGCTCAAGCCAGCGCATGTCCAGGCCCGTCTAAAGTTTGCCAAAGACTACAGGGCCAAAAGGGCACAGCATGGAGGCGTTGCTGTGTTGTTTGCAAGATGAAGTCTCCCATCACATGCACCACATGCTCAGTGACCCTCTGCTTTACATCAGAAAGAGACTGCTATGGCATCTGGCATCAGCAGCAGAATAGTCTAAAGTTTTGGCAAAGTTGATGGGGTTATATGGCAAAGTGGGTGGGGGATAGGGTCAGTATGTTATATCTGGAGTACTTTTCCTGTCTTATCCGGTATCTTGTGTGAATTTAAGTCTCTCTTTCTCTCGGAGGACCTGAGCCCTTGGACCATGCTTCAGGACTACCTGCCACGATGACTCCTTGCTGTCCCCAGTTCACCCGGCCTTGCTGCTGTTCCAGTTTCAACTGTTCTGCCTGCGGCTATGGAACCCTAAACTGTTCATTTTTACTCTTGAGGTGCTGTCCTGTTGCACCCTCTACAACCACTGCACCCTCTACAACCACATCTCCACCCGGCACAGCCAGAAGAGGACTGGCCACCCCTCAGCCCGGTTCCTCTAGGTTTTTTCCTTTCTAGGGAGTTTTTCCTAGCCTCCGTGCTTCTACACCTGCATTGCTTGCTGTTTGGGGTTTTAGGCTGGGGCTATATAAATAGATTTGATTTGATAGAGGACTGAGGGTCTTCCAAATATTGAAAGTGTGTAAATAGTTACCCATGTTATTTTGTAAATGTATATTTTTTTTCATATATTTTTTAATCAATAATTATTTTTTCCCCTATTTGGGGGGGGGGGGGGGGGGGGGGGGGGGGGGGGGGGGAGTTTTGGAAGTTATCATTCTGAAACTTTGCACAAGTACTGGTGCCCTCATATTTTTCACTGACATTGTCCCCATCTTCCTATCTGAATGTTTGTTTTATCTTGTTCATTTTAAAGATGATACAAAAATAAAACGGATGGTTTATTTCATTGCATTATCTAAACCAGATCTATTGTGTTATATTCTCCTACATTCAATTCACATTTACACAACCTTCAGAGTGTTTTCTTTCAAATGGTACCACGAATATGCATATCCTTGGTTCTGTGCCTGAGCTACAGGCTGTTAGATTTGGGTATGTCTTCAGGCGGAAATTGCACAAAGTAGGGGGGTAGTTCTAAGAGGTTTTGAAATACATTCAAGGTGACTAACTCATGAAGCTGGTTGAGAGAAATCTCAAGAGTGTGCAAAGCTGTCATCAATGCAAAGGGTGGCTACTCCATCTTCACTATTATTCTACAATGTAGGAAATCGTACAAATAAAGAAAAACCCTTGAATGAGTAGGTGTGTCGAAACCTTTGACTGGTACTGTATATCTCCATTACGGGGGAGCTAAGAGAGAAATACAACTGTGGTTTACTGCATCCAGTCTCTCCTGACTTCCTTTCTGGAAGCACTCCTTTAAAAAGCCATCCTTTCCTCTCCCTCTCTCACTTTCTACCAGTTTTGTTCAACATATTTACTGCTGTGCCTCGTCTTCCCCATTCCATTTTCCCTCAATTCCGGCTAGTCTAACATCCCGCAAAGGCGGAGCATGCGTGTGTATTTGATTGAGTGATGTCGTTCCTAGTCCGCCCGCAGCTCTCCCAGCGAGTGATGGCTGTATTAACAGACAGCTAATATAACTTAAGCGAGAGTGAAAGAGAAGAGACCGGCAACGACAGAAGACACTTAGAGCCGTGGAGGGTGGTGAACTAGCCAAGCCTCCAGTCTGACCTGAACAGGGCCATCTCTATGCCATGTAAGATGCTGTCTGTCAGATGCATGAATAGAGGAGCAAGCTTAAGTGAAGAGGAAATTCTGCAACTCTCGGAGGACAGTGAGAGAAGATAAGAAATGCTGTAGCCTTGGGGCGGAAAAGTGTTGGTTTAACAAAAAAATAAGCATTTTTAGTAACTTCCACTGTTCTTAATTTTTTTTAACTGGATTTCTTTCCTACTGAGAGATGGCAATACCGCAGACAGTCTAGTACAGGTCCTTTACACTGACTAAGGAAATATTTACCAAGAATTGAAAAGGGCCTATATAAACTCAGCAAAAAAGGAAACTGCCCTTTTTCAGGACCCTGTCTTTCAAAGATAAAAATCGTAAAAATCCAAATAACTTCACAGATCTTCATTGTAAAGGGTTTAAACACTGTTTCCCATGCTTGTTCAATGAACCATAAACAATTAATGAACATGTACCTGTGGAACGGTCGTTAAGACACTAACAGCTTACAGACAGTAGGCAATTAAGGTCACATTTATGAAAACTTAGGACACTAAAGAGGCCTTTCTAAGGACTCTGAAAAACACCAAAAGAAAGGTGCCCAGCGTCCCTGCTCATCCGCGTAAACGTGCCTTAGGCATGCTGCAAGGAGGCATGAGGACTGCAGATGAGGTCAGGGCAAGAAATTACAATGTCCATACTGTGAGACGTCTAAGACAGCGCTACAGGGAGACAGGACGGACAGCTGATTGTCCTCGCAGTGGCAGACCACGTGTGACCACATCTGCACAGGATCGGTACATCCGAACATCACATCTGCGGGACAGGTACAGGATGGCAACAACAACTGCCCGAGTTACACCAGGAACACACAATCCCTCCATCAGTGCTCAGACTGTCCGCAATAGGTTGAGAGAGGCTGGACTGAGGGCTTGTAGGCCTGTTGTAAGGCAGGTCTTCACCAGACATCACCGGCAACAAAGTCGCCTATGGGCACAAACCCACCGTCGCTGGACCAGACAGGACTGGCAAAAAGTGCTCTTCACTGACGAGTTGCGGTTTTGTCTCACCAGGGGTGATGGTTGGATTCGCGTTTATCGTCGAAGGAATGAGCGTTACACCGAGCCCTGTACTCTGGAGCGGGATCGATTTGGAGATGGAGGGTCCATCATGGTGTGGGGCAGTGTGTCACAGCATCATCGGACTGAGCTTGTTGTCATTGCAGGCAATCTCAACACTGTGCGTTACAGGGAAGACATCCTCCTCCCTCATGTGGGACTCCTCCCGCAGCTGGTAGCCACACCAGATACTGACTGCTACTTTTGATTTTGACCCCCCCTTTGTTCAGGGACACATTATAAAATTTCTGTTAGTCAAATGTCTGTGGAACTTGTTCAGTTTATGTCTCAGTTGTTGAATCTTGTTATGTTCATACAAATATTTACACATGTTAAGTTTGCTGAAAATAAACGCAGTTGACAGTCAGAGGACGTTTATTTTTTTGCTGAGTTTATTTCTTTGGTGGATCAATTCACTTCAATTATATAATAATATATGCCATTTTACAGATATTTGTATCCAAAGTGATTTCCAGTAGTGGTTTTATACATAATTTTCTGGTATGGTGGCCCCAGCGGGAATTGAAACCAAGACCCTGAAGTTGCAAGGGGCATTCCAACTGAGCCACATGGCCATTTAGGGGCATTCCAACTGAGCCACATGGCCATTTAGGGGCATTCCAACTGAGCCACATGGCCATTTAGGGTTGGCGCCCCCCCTTGGGTTGTGCCATGGCGGAGATCTTTGTGGGCTCTGCTCGGCCTTGCCTCAGGATGGTAAGTTGGTGGTTGAAGATATCCCTCTAATGGTGTGGGGGCTGTGCTTTGGCAAAGTGGGTGGGGTTATATCCTGCCTGTTTGGCCCCGTCCGGGGGTATCATTGGATGGGGCCACAGTGTCTCCTGACCCCTCCTGTCTCAGCCTCCAGTATTTATGCTGCAGTAGTTTATGTGTCGGGGGGGCTAGGGTCAGTCTTATACCTGGAATATTCCTCCTGTCTTATCTGGTGCTGTGTGAATTTAAGTATGCTCTCTCTAATTCTCTCTTTCTATCTCTCTCTCGGAGGACCTGAGCCCTAGGACCATGCCTCAGGACTACCTGGCATGATGACTCCTTGCTGTCCCCAGTCCACCTGGCCGTGCTGCTGCTCCAGTTTCAACTGTTCTGCCTGCAGCTATGGAACCCTGACCTGTTCACCGGACGTGCTACCTGTCCCAGACCTGCTGTTTTCAACTCTCTAGAGACAGCAGATACTCCTAATGATCGGCTATGAAAAGACACTTGACATTTACTCCTGAGGTGCCGACTTGTTGCACCCTCGACAACTACTTTATGAACATTTGAACATCTTGGCCATGTTCTGTTATAATCTCCACCTGGAACAGCCAGAAGAGGACTGGCCACCCCTCATAGCCTGGTTCATCTCTAGGTTTCTTCCTAAGTTTTGGCCTTTCTAGGGAGTTTTTCCTAGCCACAGTGTTTCTACACCTGCATTGCTTGCAGTTTGGGGTTTTAGGCTGGGTTTCTGTACAGCACTTTGAGATATAGCTGATGTAAGAAGGGCTATATAAATACATTTGATTTAGGGGCATTCCAACTGAGCCACATGACCATTTAGGGGCATTCCAACTGTGCCACATGGCCATTTAGGAGCATTCCAATTGAGCCACATGGCCATATAGGGGCATTCCAATTGAGCCACATGGCCATTCCAATTGAGCCACATGGCTATTTAGGGGCATTACTAAAAAGGAATTAGGTCAAGTAAAATAAGATGTTCTTTAACATGTGGTGACACCCCATCCCGTGAACGGGACCGTTGTCATCATCTGACACTAATTAGCATAACACAACGGACATAAATCTTCCTAGAAAATCTTCCTATTCATGAAAATCACAAGTGAAATATATTGCAACACAGCTTAGCCTTTTGTTAATTGGCTTTACAGCCAACGCTAGACAAGCATTTGTGTACGTTTATCATAGCCTAGCATAGCATTTGCCTTGCTAGCAGCAGGCAACCTCGTCACGGAAATCAGAAAAGCAATCAAATTAAATAGTTTACCTTTGATGAACTTCGGATGTTTTCACTCACGAGACTCCCAGGTAGACAGCCAAAGTTCATTTTTCCCAAAATATTATTTTTGTAGGCGAAATAGCTCCATTTGTTCTTCACATTTGGCTGAGAAATCGCCCAGAAATTGAGGTCACCATAACGCCAAAAATATTCCAAAGTAGCTCCATAATATCGATTGGAGTAATGGCTACCTCTGTATTTTACATGAGAATCTCTCTCGGAGACACCATGTGACCACTTACGCAATGTGGCCGCCTACGGCTATTCTTCAACAGAAATGCGTAAAACTACGTCACAATGCTGTAGACACCTTGGGGAATACGTAGAAAGCGTAAGCTCGTTGATGGTACATTCACAGCTGAATAGGGAGTCATTGGAACGCAGGACTTTCAAAACCTGGGGCACTTCCGGATTGGATTTTTCTCAGGCTTTCGCCTGCAACATCAGTTCTGTTATACTCACAGACAATATCTTTACAGTTTTGGAAACAGTGTTTTCTATCCAAAGCTGTCAATTATATGCATATTCTAGCATCTTTTCCTGACAAAATATCCCGTTTAAAACGGGAACGTTTTTTCCCCCAAAAATGAAAATACTGCCCCCTAACACCAAGAGGTTAATATATGAAGTGCAGCCAGTGAGAGCAGCAGTAGCTAGCTACCTTGTTTAGCCTCCAGCTCCTCCAGGGTGAGAGTGGGTCTCTTCTCCTCGGGGGTCGCAGGGACCGCTCTGACCACCATCTCCGCCCCCTCCAGCAGGGCCTCCAGACCCTCTTCGCCCAGCAACTTGTCCGGGTCATCATCTGAGTCGTCGTCCAGCCGTACACGGTTTTTCTCCAGCGGGAGCATGTCATTCTCTTTGGCTTTGATGGCGAAGCAGATCGGCGCAAAGGGCACTGGGAAGAAAGGCGGAGGTGGGAGAGGGGGTGGGGGTGTTTGGTTAAAGCTGGAGGTCATTTAAGACAAAAAAATGTGCCTGAGTCACTCATTTTACCATAAACCATTAATCTTCCGCAGGCAGGCAGGCAGACAGAGAGAGAGACAGGGAGAGAGAATCATTGAGCTGGGGGTTAACCGTCATTACCATGGGCCAAAGACATGAACCTCAGCCACCCCGCTTTTTGAGCAGCCTGCAGCCACCTAATCATTTAGTCCATTTTCTAGCTGACTGTTCTAAAGGAAACCACACAAACACACACACACACACTCCGCAAAACACAAGCATACCACCCCAACCACCTCTACTGTCTACTCATCAACAAAGGCCTCAGCATTCCCACTCACCAAACAAACAATTAAGCAGGAAGAAAAAAAACAAGCATCCTCAGACAGTTTAATTATCAGAGCGGGCAGGCCGGGCTGTGACGACTGGGACTGTGTCAAGGTCAGCCTCTAAATGCTGTAGTGTGTGTACAAGTCTTACCTTTAATTGGCTTGCCTTCATTCAGCTGTTTGTCAGAGGGACAGTTACCAACGCCGCCACTGTCTGCCTCCCCCTCCGCTGGGCCCAGGCCGTCTGAAGAGCCACGCTACAGAGAGGACAGAGAATACAGTTATTTTAAGAACAAAGCGCGTGGGGTTGTTCTGAGAACGAGAAATTAGAACATACCAGACTACTAGGCTATTTAAAGCTCATCAATTAGTGAAGTGAAAATGATTTAGAACTTACAAGGGCAGTGCTTTTTATTTTATAGGAAAGTATTGTGTGCTTAGGCTAAGTGATGTCAGCATGCTATATGCAAAGCTTTGTTTGGGATTGGGTTTAAAAGTTAACAGTCAAAAATAGATGTGAGTGAGGCACAGTGAGGGTTGGTTGCTGGCTGAACGGTAACGGAAAGCTCATTTCACAGTACAGAGGGCCGACCACTCCTCTGCCGCTCTCCCTCTGTCGTCATGGTCCTCATTGGAATGCTCTGTCCGCTCTGTGCACCGTTCACCATAAGACACTGACAGAGAGGTTTAATCATTGCAACATGCAGTGGTGGAGGGACCAGGGGACAGCCACTTCCACAAGGCCAATTCCGTGTGGGAGAACAAATGCCTCAGGTCTCCTTTTCTGAGTGCAGTCTCTGAACATGGACCATACCAGCTCAGTAGGGACATAGGAGGAAAGGGACTAGCCTGAGCACCAGATCAGAGACCATGTTGTATGTTAACAAATAGTAATCACTAGCTTGCTAGTAGGTATACGAGAGAGTCTGGACACCAGGCTAGCCGTTAGAGACAAACAAGAAAACAACACGTGGGCCGTTTCCTCTCGTTTCTCCCTACATGAGGATGGACTCATAATCCCACTTCATACAGTGGGGCAAAAAAGTATTTAGTCAGCCACCAATTGTGCAAGTTGAGGTTGTGGACATTTCAAGGTCCTGGAGTGGCCTAGCCAGTCTCCAGATCTCAACCCCATAGAAAATCTTTGGAGGGAGTTGAAAGTCTGTGTTGCCCAGCAACAGCCCCAAAACATCACTGCTCTAGAGGAGATCTGAATGGAGCAATGGGACAAAATACCAGCAACAGTGTGTGAAAACCTTGTGAAGACTTACAGAAAACATTTGACCTCTGTCATTGCCAACAAAGGGTATATAACAAAGTATTGAGATAAACTTTTGTTATTGACCAAATACTTATTTTCCACCATAATTTGCAAATAAATTCATAAAAAATCCTACAATGTGATTTTGTCTGTCATAGTTGAAGTGTACCTATGATGAAAATTACAGGCCTCATCTTTTTAAGTGGGAGAACTTGCACAATTGGTGGCCGACTAAATACATTTTTGCCCCACTGTATGTATGCATGATGCCATGATTGGTGGGCAACATGTCTGACAAAGCTGCCTTTGCAGCTGACTGTTTAGGCCTCAATTACCTGGGTTTCTCAGGGAGAGAGAGAAAGGCAGACTGAGGAGAGAATAAGGGAAGAGAGTGATAGAAGTGTGTGTGAGTGAATGCGGGGTGAAGGGAGAGAGAGAGAAAGAGGGTGGAGGGAGAGCGAGAAATAAGGCAGATAGGTAGTTCTGTGTCGCTAATGGAAGTTTTTCAATATTTTACAGTTCTATTAAGGAAGTGTGGCAGCGAGCTCTTCAGCCGTGGCCCTCTGGAATGAGAGATCAGGGGACCGTTAGTCTGGCTAAGGAATCTGCCTCCATGAAGATGAGCATCTTTGATGGGGGAGAAAGAGGATGAAACATGGGTCCTGGGCAGAAATAGTGGCGCAGCGGCGTCACTACAGATCTAGGTTCGATCCCAGGATGTGTTGCAGCCGGCTGTGCCCGGGAGACCCATGAGGCAGTGGCACAATTGGCCCAGTGACGTCCGGGTTAGGGGAGGGTTTGGCCGGCCGGGATGTCCTTGTCCCATCGCGCTCCAGTGACTCGTGGCGGGCCGGGCGCATGCACGCTGACGTCGGTCACAAGTTGTAAAGTGTTTCCTCCGACACATTGGTGCAGCTGGGTTGAGCAAGCAGTGAGGCTTGGCAGGGTCGTGTTTTGGAGGACGCATGGGTATCGACATTCGCCTCTCTCTCTCATATGAGAGTTGCAGCGATCAGACAAGACTGCAACTACCAATTGGATATCACTAAATTTGGGAGAAAAAAGTACAACAAAAAACTGTGTAAATATACACTGCTCAAAAAATAAAGGGAACACTAAAATAACATCCTAGATCTGAATGAATGAAATATTCTTATTAAATACTTCATTCTTTACGTATTTTGTTGTCAGCACATTCAACTCACACAAAAATGAATCAATGGAAATCAAATTTATCAACCCATGGAGGTCTGGATTTGGAGTCACATTCAAATTTAAAGTGGAAAACCACACTACAGGCTGAACCAACTTTGATGTAATGTCCTCCACGTGCCTGTATGACCTCCCTACAACGCCTGGGCATGCTCCTGATGAGGTGGCGGATGGTCTCCTGAGGGATCTCCTCCCAGACCTGGACTAAAGCATCCGCCAACTCCTGGACAGTCTGTTGGTGGATGGAGCGAAACATGATGTCCCAGATGTGCTCAATTGGATTCAGGTCTGGGGAACGGTCGGGCCAGTCCATAGCATCAATGCCTTCCTCTTGCAGGAACTGCTGACACACTCCAGCCACATAAGGTCTGGCATAGTCTTGCATTAGGAATCCAGGGCCAACCGCACCAGCATATGGTCTCACAAGGGGTCTGAGGATTTAATCTCGGTACCTAATGGCAGTCAGGCTACCTCAGGCGAGGTAGAGGTAAAATAAAAGCCACCCCACACCATGACTGACCCATCGCCAAACCGGTCATACTGGAGGATGTTGCAGTCAGCAGAACGTTCTCCACGGCGTCTCCAGACTGTCACGTCTGTCACATGTGCTCAGTGTGATCCTGCTTTCATCTGTGAAGAGCACAGGCCGCCAGTGGCGAATTTGCCAATCTTGGTGTTCTCTGGCAAATGCCAAGCATCCTGCACGGTGTTGGGCTGTAAGCACAACCCCCACCTGTGGACGTCGGGCCCTCATACCACCCTCATGGAGTCTGTTTCTGACCGTTTGAGCAGACACATGCACATTTGTGGCCTGATGGAGGTCATTTTGCAGGGCTCCGGCAGTGCTCCTCCTGCTCCTGCTTGCACAAAGGCGGAGGTAGCGGTCCTGCTGCTGGGTTGTTGCCCTCCTACGGCCTCCTCCACGTCTCCTGATGTACTGGCCTGTCTCCTGGTAGCGCCTCCATGCGTTGGACACTACGCTGACAGACACAGCAAACCTTCTTGCCACAGCTCGCATTGATGTGCCATCCTGGATGAGCTGCACTACCTGAGCCACTTGTGTGGGTTGTAGACTCAGTCTCATGCTACCACTAGAGTGAAAGCACCGCCAGCATTCAAAAGTGACCAAAACATCAGCCAGGAAGCATAGGAACTGAGAAGTGGTCTGTGGTCACCACCTGCAGAACCACTCCTTTATTGGGGGGTGCCTTGCTAATTGCCTATAATTTCCACCTGTTGTCTATTCCATTTGCACAACAGCATGTGAAATGTATTGTCAATCAGTGTTGCTTCCTAAGTGGACAGTTTGATTTCACAGAAGTGTGATTGACTTGGAGTTACATTGTGTTGTTTAAGTGTTCCCTTTATTTTTTTGAGCAGTGTATATATAAACATATATAAAATTTGAAATAACATATCCTTATTTCTTACAATAGGGATGTTTAAATCTATGCTATACTTTTACCAACAGTGTGTGTGGATTGAAAGAAAGTATGCCCCACTTTCAATCAATATTTTCCATTCTGAGTATTAACCGAAACTGAGATGTTTATAGAGTTAGTTGTCCCACCTAGCTACAGTTGAAGTCAGATGTTTACATACACCTTAGCCAAACACATTTAAATTCAATTTTTCACAATTCCTGACATTTAATCCTAGTAAAAATACAGTTTTATATCAGTTAGGATCACCACTATTTTAAGAATGTGAAATGTCAGAATAATAGTAGAGTGATTTAATTCAGCTTTTATTTCTTTCATCACATTCCCAGTGGGTCCGAAGTTTACATACACTCAATTAGTATTTGGTAGCACTGCCTTTAAAATTGTTTAACTTGGGTCAAACGTTTCAGGTAGCCTTCCACAAGCTTCCCACAATAAATTCGGTGAATTTTGGCCCATTCCTCCTGACAGAGCTGGTGTAACAGAGTCAGGTTTGTAGGCCACCTTACTCGCGCACACTTTTTCAGTTCTGCACACAAGTTTTCTACAGGATTGAGGACAGGGCTTCGTGATGGCCACTCCAATACCTAGACTTTGTTGTCCTTAAGCCATCTTGACACAAATTTGGAAGTATGCTTGGGGTCATTGTCCCTTTTGAAGACCCATTTGCGACCAAGCTTTAACTTCCTGACTAATGTCTTGAGATGTTGCTTCAATATATCCACATCATTTTCCTGCCTCATGATGCAATCTATTTTGTGAAGTGCCCCAGTCCCTCCCGCAGCAAAGCACCGCCACAACATGATGCTGCCACCCCCGTGCTTCACGGTTGGGATGGTGTTTTTCGGCTTGCAAGCCTCCCCCTTTTTCCTCCAAACATAACAATGGTCATTATGGCCAAACAGTTCTATTTTTGTTTCATCAGACCAGAGGACATTTCTCCAAAAAGTATATTCTTTGTCCCTATGTGCAGTTGCAAACCGTAGTCTGGCTTTTTTGGGCGGTTTTGGAGCAGTGGCTTCTTCCTTGCTGAGTGGCCTTTCAGGTTACATCGATATAGGACTCGTTTTACTGTGGATATAGATACTTTTGTACCCGTTTCCTCCAGCATCTTCACAGGGTCCTTTGCTGTTATTCTGGTATTGATTTGCACTTTTCGCACCAAAGTATGTTCTTCTCCAGGAGACAGAACGCGTCTCCATCCTGAGCAGTATTTTGGCTGCGTGGTCCCATGGTGTTTATACTTGCATACTATTGCTTGTACAGATGAACGTGTTACCTTCAGGTGTTTGGAAATTGCTCTCAAGGATGAACCAGACTTGTGGTCTACAATTTTTTTTCTGAGGTCTTGGCTGATTTCTTTTGATTCTCCCATGATGTCAAGCAAAGAGGCACTGACTTTGAAGGTAGGCCTTGAAATACATCCACACATCCAATTGACTCAAATTATGTCAATTAGCCTATCAGAAGCTTCTAAAGCCATGACATCATTTTCTGGAATTTTCCAAGCTGTTTAAAGGCACAGTCAACTTAGTGTATGTAAACTTCTGACCCACTGGAATTGTGATTGATTATTTATCTTAAAATTCACTGTCTGTAAACAATTGTTGGAAAAATTACTTGTGTCTTGCACAAAGTAGATGTCCTAACTGACTTGCCAAAACTATAGTTTTTTAACAAGAAATTTGTGGAGTGGTTGAAAAACGAGTTTTAATGACTCCAACCTAAGTGTATGTAAACTTCCAACTTCAACTGTATTTAATACAGTATAATTCAGTTTCAAGCATCAATAAGTTTCATATCTCATCAGACTGTTGGTACAGATATGACCATCATCTCTACATGCATGGATGCAGTCATTTCGAATAAGCCTTCTGCTATATGTTCCTCTGGGGTATGATTTCATACGCTATATATTCTCTTTGTCTGTAGCATCCTGTTCATGATACTGCCCTGGCATCATCGGTTTCCTCTTTAAACAGTCTTCTCCGTCTCTCAAATACAGAGCATTCGTAACGTATTCAGACCCCTTGACACTTCCACATTTTGTTATGTTACAGAATTATTTTAAAATGTATATATTTTTTTCCATCAATCTACACAACACCCATAATGACACAGCAAAAACAGGTTCAGAATTTTTGCAAATGTATAAAAATAAAGGGGAAAAAGGATATCTCAAATTTAAATATTCAGACGCTACAAGAATGGCACACCTGTATTTGGGGAGTTCCTCCCATTCTTCTCTGCAAATTGATGAGGATTTTTGTGTGTGTGTACTGCACTGGGTGGATGGTTTGTAGGCGAGAAAAGAGATGGACTTGAGTGGTTGCCTTCAGGGGATTGTGAGTACAGCCCCAACCGGACTTAGGTTTTTGTAGCAGGTAAGGAGAGCATTTTAGCTAACCCTAACCTTAACCTAATACTCTTAACCTGCGACAAAGAAGTCACTTCCAGTCATAGCTGTATTCCACCTAGTCAAAACAGTCCATTGCTTAGCAGTGAAAAGCAACCTGTCATGGATAGATAACTGAAAAGATATCTCTAGCAATACAGCTACCGAAAGTGCTCTTTGACCCTCATCCCAATATGTTGCTGATAGAGCAGAATAAAGTAGTGCAGCAAGCCGCTGGAGAGGCTGAGAAAAACCTCATAGGAAGCATTTCAGATGTTTTTAGGAGGAAATTGTCGATACAGTTAGTTGTAATAGCACAGTGGTTTTAACAAGTGACGCAAAGCATTTTACAACGTCCTGAATGGAAAACCACTAAAAACAACCCGGTAGCAATGGAAGATTAGCATGACTACCCAGAACAGAGTACAATGGAGAGGAGTCGTTGATGGCCTATGCTTCCTGAGGAAGTAAGTAAGTACAGTCTTAACTTCCCCCTGTCACACCTCGCTATAGACCAAAACAAAGGGAAAGCAGTCTCTTTCAATAATGGATGTCCTCAATCTCACCCCACTTTATTAAGAGGGGTCTGATGTGATGAAAAGAGAAAACTATTATTAAAAACAGAGAAATGTCATCACAGTGTCTAAGAGAGGAGGAGCTACTACCTCAACTTAGGAACTGGGACAGTCACCAAAAAAAGAGGAAGAGAAGCGAGAAATAACTGAACCACTCGCGTTCAAGGACGCGGAGGTGAACCCCCTCATCTCAGCGCTTCAAAGCCTCTCTCAGGTACCGGCGGAGCGGAGTCACACAGCCGCAGGCACAAATCAAGAACAATGGCTTCTGCCAGGTGGCTAACTGAGCTTTTAAGTCAGGCGGGCGGACGGCTTAAGGAAGGTGATGAATCTACCTCCGTCACTCGAGGAGAGATAGGGGGGTAAGGGGAAAGAGTAGGGAGGGAGAGAAGGAGTTGGAATAATTCTCACTGCTGTGGATCATAACCTTTACAGTATGAAAGGATGCAGAAGAGGACAGGAGTAGAGTGGAGGAGAGGAAAGAGCAGGATAGAGTCTGGAGGAGGGTAAAGGCACTACTCACTTTACTGGAAGAGTCGATTCAGAAAGGCAGCTTGAACGTGCCTTAGAATTTGACAAAACAGTAGTGGGGGGAAATGTTGAATATTGTTGGAGTCAGCGATCCGCTGCTGCTCTACCCACCAGTCTGTTACTGTGGGGCCTTTGATGGAGGCTGGAGCTGCTGGAGGGTGTGGAGAGACAGGCAGGGACAGAGGCAGCCATGCAATGTGGTTGGCCCTGGAGTGAAGGACCACTGCCAGAGAGTGGACATCCAAGCAACCCAGAACGGAGGAATCAAAGTCAGGCCTGCATCCCGAGCAGCTGGTGGAAAGGGGAGGGACTGCTACAGCCAAAAGCCAAGACTCAGGATTGACACAGCATGAGTAGCCTGAAAAAGGCCCTAAACTGCACACATCATTGGTGCTGCATCATGATCTAAATCTAGGGCTAACCTAAAGCATTTCAAAACACTCCTCTGGTGGGCAGAGAGATGCTGCTTCTGGACACACACACACACACAAACACTTACTATACATCACACTCCAACACGTACCCTCCTTCACACACACATCATTGGTGCTGCATCATGAAAGTGTTTGTGTGAAGGAGGGCATGTGTTGGAGTGTGATGTATGGTAGGTGTGTGTGTGTGTCCAGATGCTGCATCTCTCTGCCCACCAGGAGTGTTTTGAAATGCTTTAGGTTAGCCCTAGCTTTAAAGTGAAGTCCACACACACAGAATACATGATCAACTCTCCAACTATCTGCTCATCAATTCAGGAATGATGCACAACCAAAAAAAAGGTGCAATAAAAAAGTGACTGAAAGTGTGTTTAAAATGCTCCCATCTAAAATGTGTTTCGCAGTGTAGAACAAGACTTTGAGGACAAGCTACAATAAGCCACAATAATGTTAATAGTTTTCAGCAGGAACCAGCTGAAGCCCCAGCAGCCAAGCTGTCTCTGGAGAGATACTCAACAGAACCACATCGCTCTCCCTCTCTGCTCCCGCTCTCTCTAAAGCCCTGACACATGGAGCCTACTGTTGCTTAGGCTCACAAGCCACCATCATCTCGTAATCATCCCTGCAGCGAACCATTCATGTAAACTCGCAAGATCAAGGTGGCTCGCAATGCAAACTGTAGCTAGTTCAAAAATAGCTCCCTGCAGCTCTATTCACCATTTCCTGGTTGCTAAAATTCTAATAGTTTGCCTAATTTCAGTTTGTGACAAGAAGTCATTGCGTAGAGAATCATTGTACCATCTAAACTGTGAAATATTGTTTTCATAATCAAAAACACTGTATATTCAGCTGTTTTAAGTTGGTGTACAAAACCAAAAGTAAAATAAGCAAAAACAACTCTTCAAAATAGAAGGCATAGAAATAACACAGAACAGATCTACTACTTCTTAGACTTGCTTTCAACGGGAATGAAAGATCTATAACTCACATTTCTATGTGAATTTGGACAGGTGGCCCAAAAAGTTACAATTGCCTCAAAATGCTTAATATAAAACGGATGACACTAGATTCGTTATCCATTTCATGCCCTGCCTCCAGTTCACTTACAGATATCTGAGCAAGAGAACCTCATTGAAATTGTAACAAGCGGTTCTGTGAAAAGTGAATTTAATCAGAAGTCACTGCCAGATTTCTGGCCTAGGCAAACTGCGCAGTGAAGACACTGATGCCCTTTGCAACCACGTACCGATGTGAGAGTGGATTCTCGGCCCTCACTAGCATGAAAACTAAATACAGGCAAAGACTGTGTGTGGAAAATGATTTAAGACTGAGATTCTCTCCAATACAGCCCAAGTTACAGTTGAAGCCAGATGTTTACATACACTTAGGTTGGAGTCATTAAAACTAGAGGTCGGCCGATAATGATTTTTCCATGCCGATACCGATACCGATTATTGGAGGACCAAAAAAAGCTGATACCAATTAATTGTCCCATTTAATTTATTTATTTGTAATAATGACAATTACAACAATACTGAATTAACATTTATTTTAACTTAATATAATACATCAATAAAATAAATTTAGCCTCAAATAAATAATGAAACATGTTCAATTTGGATTAAATAATGCAAAAACAAAGTGTTGGAGAAGAAAGTAAAAGTGCAATATGTGCCATGTAAGAAAGCTAACGTTTAAGTTCCTTGCTCAGAACATATGAAAGCTGATGGTTCCATTTAACATGTGTCTTCAATATTCCCAGGTAAGAAGTTTTAGGTTGTAGTTATTATAGGAATTCTAGGACTCTCTCTCTATACCATTTGTATTTCAATAGACAAATCATTACAAACAGTAACCAGCCAAGTAGAAGAGTTGCACAAGTCAGAAATAGAGATAAAATTAATCCCTTTCACTCAGAAGACATTCATTTACTCAAATGTTCCTTTTGTTCGATAAAGTCTCTTTATATCCAAAAACCTCAGTTTTGTTAGCGTGTTTTCTTCAGTAACTCACAGGCTCAAACGCAGTCAAAACAGACAGACAAAAAAAAAATCCTAATTGTATCCGTAAAGTTCATAGAAACAAGCCAAACGATGTTTATATTCAATCCTCAGGTTGTTTTTTGCCTAAATAATAAAAATATTTCAACCGTACAATAAAGTCGTCAATATAAAAGTTAAACAAGAAAAGGCAGTCATTTTTCAGAAAACAAGCCTGAAACAATTTCTAAAGACTGTTGACATCTAGTGGAAGGCATAGGAACTGCAAGTTGAGTCTTAAGTCAATGGATACTGTAATGGCATTGAATAGAAAACTACAACAAACAAAGAAAATCCTACTTCCTGAATGGATTTTTCTCGGTTTTCCGCCTGCCAAATCAGTTCTGTAATACTCAGACACTATTTTAACAATTTTGGAAACTTTAGAGTGTTTTCTATCCAAATCTACCAGTTATATGCATATCATATCTTCTGGGCCCGAGGAGCAGGCAGTTTAATTTGGGCATGCTTTTTATCCAAAATTCCAAATGCTGTCCCCTACCCTAGAGAAGTTAACTAGTGGTTATGATTGATTGACTGATTGTTATTTATAAGATAAGTTTAATGCTAGCTAGCAACTTACCTTGGCTTACTGCATTCGCGTAACAGGCAGTATCCTCGTGGAGTGCAATGTGATCAGGTAGTTAGAGCGTTGGACTAGTTAACTGTAAGGTTGCAAGATTGAATCCCCCGAGCTGACAAGGTAAAAATCTGTCGTCGTGCCCCTGAACGAGGCAGTTAACCCACCGTTCCTAGGCCGTCATTGAAAATAAGAATGTGCTCTTAACTGACTCCTAGTTAAATAAAGATTAAATAAAGGTGTAACAAAAAACAAAACAGTAAAATCGGTGTCCAAAATTAACGATTTCCGATGGTTATGAAAACTTGAAATAGGCCCTAATTAATCGTCCATTCCGATTAAATCGGTCGACCTCTAATTAAAACTTCTTGTTAACAAACTATAGTTTTGGCAAGTCGGTTAACGACATTGGGCATGACACAAGTAATTTTTCCAACAATTGTTTTCAGACATATTATTTCACTTAACATTCACTGTATCACAATTCAAGTGGGTCAGAAGTTTACATACACTAAGTTGACAGTGCCTTTTAAACAGCTTGGAAAGTTCCAGAAAATGATGTCATGGCTTTAGAAGCAGGTACATCGACATAACGTGAAAGGCCGCTCATCAAGGAAGAAGCCACTGCTCCAAAACCGCCATAAAAAAATCCAGACTACGGTTTGCAACTGCACATGGGGACAAAGATCGTACTTTTTGGAGAAATGTCCTCTGTCCACTAATGAAACAAAAATAGAACTGTTTGGCCATAATTACCATTGTTATGTTTGGAGGAAAAAGGGGGAGGCTTGCAAGTCAAAGAACTTCATCCCAACCGTGAAACACGGGGGTGATTTGCTGCAGGATCGACTGGTACATTTCACAAAATAGATGGCATCATGAGGCAGGAAAATTATGTGGATATATTGAAGCAACATCTCAAGACATCAATCAGGAAGTTACTTCCAAAGTTGCGGCAAAATGGCTTAAGGACAACAAAGTCAAGGTATTGGAGTGGCCATCACAAAGCCCTGACCTCAAGCCTATAGACAATTTGTGGGCAGAACTGAATAAGCATGTGCGAGCAAGGAGGCCTACAAACCTGACTCAGTTACACCAGCTCTGCCAGGAGGAATGGGCCAAAATTCCCCCAACTCTATGTGGGAAGCTCGTGGAAGACCACCCGAAACATTTGACCCAAGTTAAACAATTTAAAGCAATGCTACCAAATAGTAATTGAGTGTATGTAAACTTCTGACCACTGAGAATGTGATGAAATAAATAAAAGATGAAATAGATCTCTCTACTATTATTCTAACATTTCACATTCTTAAAATAAAGTGGTGATCCTAACTGACCTAAGACAGGGAATTTTTACTAAGATTTAAATGTCAGGAATTGTGAAAAATGCATTTGGCTAAGGTGTATGTAAACTTCTGACTTCAACTGTAGCTAGGTGGGACAACTACATACAGTATCATAAGATATTAAACATTTAAAAAAGTAGCTATCAGCAAATCAAAAAGTCACGTGCGACTGTTAGTTCAGATGTTTTCGGGAAGTTGGTCAGAGACTCTGCTGTCCTAGGTTCCACCATTGGGGTGCCAGGACAGAGAAGAGTGGACTGGGCTGAGCGGGAGCTGCCCTCATGCAAGGGTGAGAGGACCAAGAGACCAGAGGTGGCAGAACGGAATGCTCGGGTTGGGGTGTAGGGTTTGAGCATAGCCTGAAAACACATTCTCCACTGCCAAGGAGATTCAAGATTTCTTTGATAAGCACATCAAGCACAACACACAGGGGAAGAGCTGATAGATCTAGGCTAACCCCAATTTGACTGGCTCAATATTCAGCTATGCTATACATACACAGCCTAAACTATGTCTGTGATGCTGTCCCAGTGTGAGGGAGGAAGCCGTGGTGAGAAATCTCACAGTATTAACTTTGCTGTGCGTTCCAGGTTACTCTTTTCTTTGGCTGGAGGAAACTGTGCAGACACGGTGATCTGAGCTATCTTATTGGCCAGCGGTAGGCCCATGACTGCATGGCCAAGCATACCTCCAACTCAATCATCAAGTTTGCAGACGACACAACAGTAGTAGGCTTGATTACAAACAACAATAAGACCACCTACAGGGAGGAGGTGAGAGTTCTGGGAGTGTGGTGGCAGGAAAATAACCGCTCACTCAACGTCAACAAAACATAGCAGAGGGAACACACATCGAGGAACTTGAAGCTTTCCACCTTCTCCACATGAATGGGACTGCAGTGGAGAAGGTGGAAAGATTCAAGTTCCTCGACGTACACATCACTGACAAACTGAAATGGTCCACCCACACACACAGTGTGGTGAAGAAAGAGCAATCAGCGCCTCTTCAGCCTCAGTCAGCTTAACACCTAAAAAATGTGGCTTAACACCTAAAACCCTCACAAACTTTAACAAAGGCAAAATTGAGAGCATCCTGCTGGGCTGTATCACCGCCTGGTACGGCAACTGTACCGCCCACAACCGCAAAGCTCTCCAGCCATTGGTGCAGTCTGCCCAATGCATTACCCTCCTGGACACCTACAGCACCTGATGCCATAGGAAGGCCAAAAAGATCATCAAGGACATCGAGCCAATGTCTGTTCACCCTGCGATCATCCAGAAGGCGAGGTCAGTACAGATGCATCAAAGCTGGGACTTAGAGTCTGAAAAACAGCTTCTATCTCAAGGCCATCAGACTGCTAAACAGCCATCACTAGCACATCAGAGGCTGCTGCCTATAGACATAGATTAGAAATCACTGGCCATTTTAATAATGTTCCGTATCTAGCATTACTAATCTCATATGTATAAACTGCACTCCACACTATTCTACGATATCCTAGTCACTTTTAAATTGTGTTTACATATTGCATCACCCATCTCATATGTATATACTGTATTCTATACTACACCACTGACTGTTAAACAGCCATCTCCAGCACATCAGAGGCTGCTGCCTATAGACATAGATTAGGAATCACTGGCCACTGTAAGGAAATTAAACACAAGCCAGTTTAATAATGTCTACATATCTTGCATTACTCATCTCATATGTTCAAATTGTACTCTATACTATTCTACGGTATCTTAGTGACTTTAATTGGGTGATGCAATATTTACACACATCTCATATGTATATACTGTATTCTATACTATGCCACTGTATCTTAGTCCAATGCCGCTCTGACATATGTATATATTCTTAATCCATTCCTTACTTAGATTTACATGTATTTTGTGAAACTGTTGGATATTACTTGTTAGATACTACTGCACTGTCGGAGCTAGAAGCACAAGCATTTCACTACACCCGCAATAACATCTGCTAAACATGTGTATGTGACCAATACATTTGATTTTGATTTGATTGATAGGTGCACTTGATCTGCTCTCTGGCCCTGCCGTGTAGGCAGAATTCTTCATTCAGATACATGAAATGGTCCAAAATGGGAACACTTTGCCTTCCTGGTGCTAGGACTGATGAATCATGTGCACCTACCGCCAACAGCAACAAATGAAAAAAAATTGTACCGGGAAGGCTTCATCGTCAGGTTTTTTACAGAAATGTTTGGTGAACGACTAGGAATGCCTTAAAAATAGTGACCACTAATTTAGACACTGATGACTCCACACCAATTAATGAACAATGGAAAATATACTGAAGTGTCATACAGACTGGGGTGGCTTCTTTGTTGGGCTACAGCGCATTGAATCCATATGGGCTAAACTGTGTAGGATAGACGGCCAGTCCCATTGGGCTAAACTGATTAGGATAGACGGCCAATCCCATATGGGCTACCACACAGTCATTTTTTGTCTTCCTGTTGATGGCTGTCTTCCATTTCACGCTGCTGAATTTACCTCCCAGGGAGAAATTGACCTACAGGTCATGATTAATTATAGACTGCATTACTTGCGTAAACCCTTATTTTTTTTTTACATAGTAGAAAAGAACATACATACTTAAAAAAATGTAGGATATATTATGTTGTTACAGTAATTTAGCCGTTATTGCTAATAATAATAATAATGCTGATAATGACTTAAGAGGCTTTTACTGGGTGGGGAACGACCAATGGCTGGGTTTCCCTCTGGGTACTGCTTTTTGTTTTACATCCATGGGCGTATTAACAGTAAAGATAACAACAATTAATAATACATCATTTTTTTGACAATAGCAACACTAGCTATTTTCTCTTAGAATTTGAAAGGCCTAAACTCTCCTATAAAATGTTCCAGCTGTCTTGATATCCTAGCAAGAAACCATGTTGATATAGTAATGCTCCGAGAAACACACCTGCTACAAAAGGACTCACATAGAATAGAGAACCATTTGTACAAACGGGCTTCTTTTTCCATCAGCCCCAAACAATACATCTTTATCATAATGATACGTCAGAAACTCTCAATCACCCTCCTGGGTAAAGGTGAAGACCGAGAACGCAGAATCACTTTCCCTAAATGTCTCCATAATGAAAAGAATATTGCCTTTATTAATGTGTACGCTCCAAATTGATATGATCCTAGGTTTTTTGATTCTCTGAACATATTGTTAGAATGAACTGAATTCCATCTGGTTATTGGGACAGACATGTCATTTCGGACATGCAGGACAAATCTGTTAACTACAATCCACACGCAACCAAGGCTCTCCAGCATATACTCTTTGATTACAAACTCATTGATGCTTGGTGAGGACGTAATCCTAAAGCAAAAGAGGACACTTTCTACTCAAACAGGTATAAATCATTCTCACGAATCGGTTTCAGACTATTATCTACAACTATTTTCTTTAACCAAGAAAATAGACAATAGACATATGAGCTTGTCTGACCACCATGATTAATACTGACAAATTCAAATTTCAGAATCTCCTAAAAGAGCGACAAGATGGCGTGTCAAATCGACCTGAAAAATGCGGCCACTACAACGCCAAACTTTTTTCCAAATTAGCTCCATAATATCGACAGAAACATTGCAAACGTTGTTTAGAATCAATCCTCAAGGTGTTTTTCACATATCTATTCGATAATATATCCATCGGGACAATTGGTTTCTCATTAGAAGCGATTGGAATAATGGCTACTTCTGTACTTTACGCAAGATTTTCTGCGGGAACCATCATGTGACCACTTGCTCAATGTGGTCCCTTTACAGCTATTCTTCAACATAAATGCGTAAAAATGCGTAAGCTCATTCGTAGCCCATTCACAGCCATATAAGGAGTCATTGGCATGCAGCGCTTTCAAAATATGGGGCACTTCCTGATTGGATTTTTATCTGGGTTTTGCCTGTAACATCAGTTCTGTTGCACTCACAGACAATATCTTTGCAGTTTTCTATCCAAAGCTGTCAATTATATGCATAGTCGAGCATCTTGTCGTGACAAAATATCCCGTTTTAAACGGGAACGTTTTCTATCCAAAAATGAAAATAAATTGTACTTCCAGGCGCTAACATTTCACACCATTCTGAATTGGTTAGGACATTACCCAGCCAGGGGGCAAGAGTCTAGAGAGAAATATGGTGTCTCATATTGCTCTGGAAGAGGTGGTCTTCACTGATATATCCTTAAATGTAAACTACGCTTTGGTCCAATTATTGCCCAAACTATTTCTACTGGGTGCAAAATTGGGGAAAAAATAACTATGTAACTGGGAATCAAAATGGAATGACCATACTTCAATACTTCACAATAATGCCTTGCGATCTAGAGGGCGGACTTTTACATCCCCCCCCCCCAATGGTCCAAATTTGGAATCCATGCCTCTACCATGGACAGTAATGGTTTTCAGAACATTACAAGATACACATATTACCAGGCAACTCCTTTTTTCTAGATTTAGAATTTAGGTCAGCTATGTTGACCTATGGACAACTACCGAACCATCCAATAATGGGACTTAAATAAATGATCTGGGCTCCCGAAAAGGACTGAGCTCTACAATATATAAACAACTTTTGGAAAGCTCATATAAAAAGCATCGTCCACAGATATAATGGAATCTGAACAACCCTTAAACTGGAAAAGAATATGAAATAATATAACCTTGGCATCCTTGTAATCTGAACCATCAACTGCTACATTTTAAGTTTGTTCACAGTATTTAACACTAAGGAAACTTTTACAATTAAATTGGCCCAAACTCCCAACTATTCACTGTGTCCCCTAAATCAGGTAGGCACATTCCTTCATATGATATGGGGAGTGCACTGCAGTTAAATGCTTCTGGGGCAAAGTGACAAAATTAATTTAGAAGTGCATTCATTTAAATAATGCTTTGCATCTATAATGTTATTTAATGATGATAGCCCCTCGAATCTCAAGAAGATTACTACTGGCAGGCAGCACCAGGCTAGGCGAGGTGGGAAACATGGTTTCCAGTTGGGGAGAGAGGATGCAGGCAGGTGGATAGGACTGAATGAGAACGTAGCAACCACACCTAAGGGCGAAGAAAACAAACAGTTCTAAAATGGGAGCTTTCATTGACAAAGTTAAAAGAGCACATTAAAGATGTGCAGCGTGTGCCAAACACTAGGCTGCTCAGACTGGGGAGAAATGAGTGTGTATTCGGCAGCTGTAAGAGACGACTGCTAGAATGAACATATTATTTTTCCATAGTCAGCACTGTGAGGAAAAAAACTATTTATGCACCTTACAAAGCAGACTAATGTGAAGTGTATAATATCCAGCAGAGGTGTGGACTCGAGTCACATGACTTTGACTCAAGTCAGACTCGAGTCACAAATATGATTACTTGCAACTCAACTTTGATTTTAACACCAATGGCTCGTGACCTGACTTGGACTTGAGCCTTTCAGTTTGCAGTTTGAATTGGACAGCAGCCAATCAAATTGTGACAGTTGAGAAAAAGTTGTGCGTGGCAGTGCAGAGGAACGTCGGTGAGTGAATTCAGATGGAGCCCTTAGAAAGATGATACCCAAAATTATTATTTTCGGATATAAAGATGACGCTGCATCAACAAAAAATGGATTGCAACTTGCAAAACATGTGGGAAGAAAATTACAGACGGAGGGGCAACAATTTCCAACTTTGTTCGACATTTGAAGCTACAAAAAGAACGGTAAGTCGTGGCTAATATAGCCGACAGCTATATAATTTATAAATTTACTAGCGTAGCATGTAGGCTAAAGTAATGTTAAATCAATGAGCCTCCACACAGTCAGTCAGTGCGGGAAAGCACCCAAGATTGAGCTATAAATCGTGCCTGATGTTACTGCTGTTCCTAAAACCACTGACATACGTTAGCCTACTGTAAGCACACAGAGAGTGTGTGTGTGTTAAGGTTGGGCGATTGTGTACAAGCCTACATCGCCCGATTGCGCCCCAAAGCCATCCTCGATAGTCGATCACTATTGGGGGGGGGGGGGGGTTCTTTCTCATGGCTACCCATGTATTTCCATGGAAATATAACATTTATTTGGAAAGTAATACATATATACATATTTTTAAGAGCATTCATGATTTGCGTAAATGTAATATATTAAGTTAAAAATATGAAATGGTATTATATTTGGTGAAGAACACATTATGACTTTAAGACTTGAGACTTGCTTGTCTTGACTTGGACTTGACTTGGGATTTGAGTGGATTTGGTCCCACCTCTGGTATCCAGACACTCAAATGCAGCATAGGCTACTTTTTGAGCATTCTTCCAGTTCCCCGTGGTTTAAATGTACACTATAATAACATTATATTAAATTCATGAGTCACTCAAACCTGGCTCATGTTGTAATACAATTGTCTGCCCATATTCTTCCTAAATAATAGAGGAGATTCGTCGTTTTGTGACACATCCTTCCGTGTATAAGGACCCCTTTGAATGCTCCGGACTCTCTTCATGTGGTTGAAGAGGTCTGGAGGCCCCGAGACACTTTCCACTTTTCATTAAGCTCCAGTCAAAAGCTCATCATTTCTTATAAAACACTAAGATAGCTGCCAAACTTCTGCTGGGCTGAAGTTCGAATTCAGGCTGCATCTCAACTGGCCGTTATTGGGAGTCCCATAGGGCGGCGAACAATTGCCCCAGCATCGTCCGGGTTTGGCCGGTGTAGGCCGTCATTGTAAGTAAGAATTTGTTCTTAACTGACTTGCCTAGTTAAATGAAGGTAAAATGTATATTTTTGAATAATAAATCTTCACCATCAGCACAAGCCAAAGGTAGTTATTTCCTACCCAGAAAGCTGGAGAGCGACACGGACACACAGAAAAACAATATTGATTATTAATAGCGAAGGGCCGACGTGGAGGGAAGGAGCGAGGATCAACAACGAGAAGAAGAAACAACCATGAATTGATGGGAAAAACCACTTGACAAAACCAAGGCCAGGCTAGACACTATCATCATGATCATCCAAGCTAATCCACATACATTTCTAAATGAGGTCACAAAACAAAAACAGCCAACGTTTCATCCACCATGGCCCTGTTTCCTGATGGCCTGTTTATTCATATAGTAGTGGTAGCTGGCTTTCACAAAACCAATCTGAGAAATCACACAGGTAGGGCCACAACAGGCCCAATTTCTGGATGGTATCCCATCCTTTGATTGATTTTACAGATTGTTATCTGGCTTTTTTACAATAACTATAAAAGCCAGAAACATAATAAAAAATGAAGATAACTATGTATTCCATATAGCTGTTCCCCAAATCACAAGCAGACCTCAGAGTTGATAAGTAAGCAAGATGGTCGGTTGCTTGGCTTGCCTTGCCTGTGGGTGCAGCCTGCTTTGTGAGCGAATACAGACTCCATACTCAAGAGTTCTCTCCGTACTGAAACAAGTTCATGGATTGTATTTGGCAGATTGCTCCCCAAAGTGAGTGGAAAACCCAATAGGGCCAGTTTGATCTCCACTGCTGGTCTGACCAGGTGAGGCCTTCTGATACACAGCAGACTCTGGTAACATCAAATATGTTGAGGTTTTATGGCCTGTTAAAACCAGGTCACACTAATTACTTGACCTCAAAATGACCTTTTACTTTTCTCAAACCTAAAGGACACACGAAATGCAACAAAATCACAGCAGCCTCCCCAACTCCCAAACCGGTGCATGTGAAATGGCGCCTCATGCGTTATTGTTTTACCCTTTGACACATACCAACACACGGGTGTGATCATTCTACAGTGGTCCCTGCAGCTTACGTTCAAACCAGTGTGATTAGACACTTTAGAACGTCCAGTTACGATTGGGATAACAGTCGGCGTTTGAGCTGGCCACACTGTTTTTTACAGCAATATTTTTGTACAAACAGTCTTTACAACATTATGTCCTCTATGTGAGCATTTTAATCTTGAATGCAATGTTCAGACATTCACAGAAGTAGCGACAGCATGACACAATTCTCATCCAAACCGGAAAATGTAGGCTACATTAGTCGTAGCAGTAACTGAGGAAAGAGTGACCTAACACAAGCAGTCATATTGAGCTAACTCTTGGCTAACAGAAACCAAAATATGAATAAGCGAATAGCAATTACCATTTACAATTCATCACGTCACGGGTGAGCTCGCCAGTGATCAAATCATTTAGTAAAACACTTTCTAAAAATAGAAAGTAATCCGACAATGGGTAGCTTGTGCGCACCACAATGTTTTTTTGTTTTTGAGTCAACCAAAAGACAAGACACATGTTGAAGGGGGTGTGTCGTCTACGGTCATTCACTTCCAGACGTTTACTCGAAAGACGAGTGAACCATCCATTCAACTCGTTTTGTTATAACATCTTTGGTCTGACAGACATTTACGTGACAACCAGAATGCATTGTATGATGTCAACAGACATGGCGTCCCACACAGCTGGCAATTAGCTTAGCATCAGCTCATCATAATCAGTACAACCTTCAAGAAATTATTATAATGTGTCCATTACAATCTACGCAAGATTCGGAATGCATGTAAACCAGTCCTTGAACATATGTGAATAAAAGAGTAAATCAATTATGCCCCATACATACGTGCTATAGTAGAAACGACAACATGATATACAGAAACTATGATAACGTAATAAGGCACTTTGATAGAAACGCACACATGTCCAAAGTTATCATTAGCAAGGAGAACAGCAACCTAGGCAATGTGGGCAAAGCCGTAAAATGTGCCGGGGGGGGGGGGGGGGTTAGCGCAAGTTCTGAAGTTCTGTGCTGACTGGAGACGCTCAAATTTCTGAATACTTCATGTGAGGAAACACTAGGGAAGTGCTTGGGCTCTCGTCGAAGAGAGAAGTTTGTCTAGCTCAGTAACGCCTCAAACGTAAATTGTCGTCAACAGTGAAATGGACAACGTCTATGAATTAATGAGGAGGCGGAACACATCTCAATTCAAACTGATGTTAGAAAATAAAACTGGTTAGAAAACAATTAGAAATTGACAAGTTAAAAGTTGAAGCCTATAGATAATTAGCAGGCATTGTGCCTTGGTTTGAGGGCAACATGGGTTAATTGTCCTGTTGCGTAACAATCACATTTTGCATGCTGACACTGGGGCGACCGTTATAGATATTTTGAACTCATGCTTGTAAAGGTAAAAGGCATGTAGGACAATGTGGTTAATGCAGCAATCCTTCGTGCACATAATGATTCTGATGTTAGCACTGCCGAGACCCGGTGAGGAAAACAAACCTAAATAGAAGTCATAATGCTCAGTGAACTGGCAACCACGGTGGATACATGTTTAAAACATGAGAGAGAGGGTGGGGGGGGGGGGGGGCATTCAACAGAGCGAATTAGTTCTCTTTGCACAACTGTGGATAAGGCACATAGGCTAATACAGAATTGCTAGCCTACTAATGCTGCATTATCAACATAATGAGAACATTGATCCACATTTTAGATTAATTTCACACTCAGGGGCAGCAGAGTGCAGTTGAGTGCTGAGTGACAAATGGGACACCAACTCCCTGAGTGTGAACATGCTGCCATGTTGCCCTAAGAGATGTGATGACTGAGTTACTTAGTCATTGACAGTGAATGAGAATAGATCCGTTTCCGCTCCATCTATCCACTCCCTGAACTCACACTGCCTTTCTGACATCCGGCTCAAAGAGACAAGACATTAGAGGCCTCGGGTGATTCACATTACATGCTTAGTATCAGAAAGATCTCTCATAATGGCGCGGGGGTTGGTTGCAAATACAAAAATCTGACTCAGAACGAGAGGAGCACATAGGCGCTTTAATTCCGTGTGGCATATAATACCCATTACAAAGTGGTTACATATAAACTGTCTGCTTTGGAATGATATAAGGCTCATGTCTCATATCATGATACACAGTCTAATTCCAGTGATTAGATGAGAGGGTGTTTCTCCCCTGAGAAACACCATGAACATAGAGGAGATAGCTAACACTGTAAGGATGGGGGGGAAACAATTATAATTGATAGTTAAATATCAGTATATTATTTTTTAGAGCCCGACCGATATGAGATTTTCGCTGCACAGCCTCTCGCCCCAAGCGTTGCCTCAGTGAACGGTCCCTTGGGAGTCCCTACCCCCATTGAAATTTAAATGGTTATTGTAAGGCTTCGGGTTAGACGTTTACTCGTCTAAGGGTTAAGGGTTAGTGTACTCTCACACAGCTAGTTAGCTGGCTAGATGAGGGTGGCGAAATGTGAATTTGGACCAATCCCTGACAAGTGACAACCCATATATCAGCACGTAGCTACCCTTCGCAAAGAGCAAATACCACACCAGATTTCACAGGCTTCACTAAAGGGCAGTAAAGTTAACTTTACTAGACAGGAGAATGTTCTTAGCATGGAACTTGCTTTACATTTGGGCATAGCATCCATTGTTTGTCACAACACCGAATGCTATGACACTTCACGTAACAGTATATGGCCAGTGCACATTATTGGCACGTTAATGAGCTGGCAAGCTTCTATCTACTCAACACTGACCGTAGAAGCAGTAACAGTTAGTTCACCCTTCTCTACGACTGGTGTCGTTCCGTTGGGTGATTGTTTACAATCTTGCTGTAGTGCGCCAAGGCAAGATAGGCTTATTAGCCATGTAAACGGCAATACAAAAACATCTGAAAAAAGGAAAATATCGTCCGATAATATCGGTCAATTGATAAATCGGCCGGGCTCTAATTATATTGAACGATATACAATGCCTTCAGAAAGTTATCACACCAAGACTTTTCCCCACATTTTGTTGTGTTACAAAGGATGGATACAAATGGATTTAATTATAATTTTTGTTGTCTATGATTTACACAAAAATACTCTAATATCAAAGTGGAAGAAACATTTATAACAAATGTTTGAATTTATGAAAAATAAAACACTAATATATCTTGATTAGATAAATATTCAACCCACTGAGTCAATACATGTTAGAAACACCTTTCGCAGCGATTACAGCTGTGAGTCTTTCTGGGTTAGTCTAACGATTTTGCACACATGGTTTGTACAATATTTGCACATTATTATTTTTTTAATTCTTCAAGCTGTCAAGTTGGTGGTTGATCATGCTTGACAGCCATTTTCAAGTCTTGCCATAGATCTTGAGGTCCGCACAAGGGTTTTGACCTGACTGCAGTTCAGCGTCGTAACCTTCGATTGCAACTGTCATGCTGAAGAAAGTTAATTAATGGATGAATCCCGGTTTCAACTGTACCAGGCAAAATGGCAGACATAGCGTTGTGTGGGCAAGAGGTTTGCTGATGTCAACGTTGTGAACAGAGTGCCCGATGGTGGTGGTGGAGTTATGGTATGAGCATGCATAAGCTACCGTTCAACGAACACAATTGTATTTTATCGATGGCAATTTGAATGCACAGAGGCCCATTGTTGTGCAATTCATCAGCCACCATCGCCTAATGTTTCAGCATGATAATGCACGGCCCCATGTCGCAAGGATCTGTAGACAATTCCTGGCAGCTGAAAATGTCCCAGTTCTTCCATGGCCTGCATACTCACCAGACATGTCATCCATTGAGCATGTTTGGGAGGCTCTGGATCAGCATGTATGACAGCGTTCCAGTTTCCGCAAATATTCAGCAACTTCGCACAGCCAATGAAAAGGAGTGAGACAACATTCCACAGGTCACAATCAATAGCCTGATCAACTCCATGCAAAGGAGATGTGTCGTGCTGCATGGGGAAAAAAGCGGTCACATTTATTTTGTATTTATCTGTGACCAACAGATTCATATCTGTTTTCCCAGTCATGATAAATCAATAGATTAGGGCCTAATGAATTGATTTTAATTAACAAAGTTTCTTATATGAACAGTAACTCAGTAAAATCTTTGAAATTGTTGCATATTCGTTTATATTTTTGTTCAGTGTCGATAGCCAAATCAAAATAGTGTTTTTAGGCTGGTTATCTCGCAAGTTTGAACTATTTAGCATGTATTAATGTCTTTGTCATGTCCGATGTCCTAAATTAACTTTCCAGCGACACTCGTGTATAAGAGCAAATGGCCAACACGCAGTTGATACGAGCTCGCAATTGATGAAACTAATGCTGAATACTCGAATTGAAAAACCATCTATCCAAGTAGTTGGACAATTGGTTGCTCAGCTATTCCATGGCCAGGTGTGTGTTATTACTTTATTAGTTCATTTACAAGTAAGCAGGTAAAAGGTAGAGAGTTGATTTCAAGTGTGGCATTTGCATTTGGAATCTGTTGCTGTTAACACTCAATATGAAGTCCAGTTTAAGCAAGCCATCATTAGGGGCAAACCCAACTATTTGGTACAGTCTTAAAAATAATGTAGTGGTGAGCAAAGGAACGCCAAAAGGCCCAAAAGACCACAGAAAACAACTGGTGGATGACAGAAGATTTCTTTCCCTGGTTAAGAAAAACCCCTTCACAACAGTTGGCCAGATCAAGAAAACTCTCCAGGGGGTAGGCGTATCTGCGTCAAAGTCAACAATCAAGAGAAGACTTCACCAGAGTAAATACAGAGGGTTTACCACAAGATGAAAACCATTGGTAAGCCTCAAAAAAAGGAAGACCAGATTAGAGTTAGCCAAAAAAACTAAAAAGCCTTTACAGTTCTGAAACAACATCCTATGGACGGATGAGACAAAGATCAACTTGTACCAGAATGATGGGAAGAGAAGAGTATGGAGAAGGGAACTGCTCATGATCCGAAGCATACCACCTCATCTGTGAAGCATGGTGGAGGTAGTGTTATGGTGTGGTCACGTATGGCTGCCAATGGAACTGGTTCCCTTGTATTTATTGATGATTTGACTGCTGACAAAAGCAGCAGGATGAATTCTGAAGGGTTTAGAGCTATATTATCTGCTCAGATTCAGCCAAATGCTTCAAAACTCATTGGACAGTTTCACAGTGCAGATGGACAATGACCTGAAGCATACTGCGAAAGCAACCCAATACGTTAAAGGCAAAGAAGTGAAATGTTCTGCAATGGCAAAGTCAATCACCTAACCTGAATCCAAATGAGCATGCATTTCACTTGCTGAAGGCAAAACTGAAGGCAAAACAGCCAAGAACAAGCAGGAACTGAAGACAGCTGCAGTAAAGGCCTGGCAGAGCATCAACAGGGAATACATCCAGATATTGGTGATGTCTATGGGTTCCAGACTTCAGGTAGTAATTGACTGCAAAGTATTTGCAACCAAGTATTAAAACTCAATTTAATTTTACCAATTCATTTTCAGCCCATAAAATTGGTTGTTTTTCCTACACGGTTCATACTAGAGGTCGACCAATAATGATTTTTCAACGCCGATACCGATTATTGGAGGACCAAAAAATCCAATACCGATTAAATCGGCCGATATTATTTATTTATTTGTAATAATGACAATTACAACAATACTGAATGAACACTTAATTTAACTTAATATAATACATCAATACAATCAATTTAGCCTCAAATAAATAATGAAACATGTTCAATTTGGTTTAAATAATGTAAAAACAAAGTTTTGGAGAAGAAAGTAAAAGTGCAATATGTGCCATGTAAGAAAGCTAACGTTTAAGTTCCTTGCTCAGAACATGAAAACATATGAAAGCTGGTGGTTCCTTTTAACATGAATCTTCAATATTCCCAGGTAAGAAGTTTTATGTTGTAGTTATTATATGAATTCTAGGACTATTTCTCTCTATACCATTTGTATTTCATTAACCTTTGACTATTGGATGTTCTTATAGGCACTTTAGTATTGACAATGTAACAGTATAGCTTCTGTCTCTCTCCTTGCTCCTCCCTGGGCTCGAACCAGGAACACATCGACAACAGCCACCCTCGAAGCAGCGTTACCCCATGCAGAGCAAGGGGAACAACTACTTCAAGTCTCAGAGCGAGTGACGTTTGAAACGCTATTAGCACACACCCCGCTAACTAGCTAGCCATTTCACATCGGTTACACCAGCCTAATCTAGGGAGTTGATAGGCTTGAAGTCATAAACAGCGCAATGCTTGAAGCATTGCGAAGAGCTGCTGGCAAAACGCACAAAATTGCTGTTTGAATGAATGCTTACGAGCCTGCTGGTGCCTACCATTGCTCAGTCAGACTGCTCTATCAGATCATGGACTTAATTATAACATAATAACACACAGAAATACGAGCCTTAGGTCATTAATATGGTCGAATCCGGAAACTATCATCTCAAAAAACAAACATTTATTCTTTCAGTGAAATAAGGAACTGTTCCGTATTTTATCTAACGGGTGGCATACATAAGTCTAAATATTCCTGTTACATTGCACAACCTTCAATGTTATGTCTTAATTACGTAAAATTCTGGCAAATTAATTCGCAACGAGCCAGGCGGCCCAAAATGTTGCATATACCCTGACTCTGCATGCAATGAACGCAAGAGAAGTGACACAATTTCACCTGGTTAATATTGCCTGCTAACCTGGATTTCTTTTAGCTAAATATGCAGGTTTAAAAATATATAGTTCTGTGTATTGATTTTAAGAAAGGCATTTATGTTTATGGTTAGGTACAGTCATGCAACGACTGTGCTTTTTTCGCTTTTTTCCCAATGCGCTTTTGTTAAATCATCCCCCGTTTGGCGAAGTTGGCTGTCTTTGTTAGGAAGAAATAGTCTTCACACAGTTCGCAACGAGCCAGGCGGCCCAAACGGCTGCATATACCCTGACTCTGTTCCCTCATTCTCCGCTGGGTGAGCAATCTCAAAGTGTGCCTATAAGCTATTTAGGGTCTCAATCAAACGATCCATAACCCGTGATGTATTTATCGGAGTTATGGACCTCACAATAAGACAGATTCGAGTAACTTACAATATAATGATGAAACTTGAGGCAGCGACCGCGGCACTATCAGTCGGAAATGGACAGCTCATGGTCCTGAAAGTAGGCAAATTCAAGTGGGCATAATTCCTTTAAAACGGTCTTAATTTCCATTAGACTTCGCTAACAACAAAATGGCTTTGTGTTGGAGCCTATTGCTTCATATTTAAGAAATAAGAGGTAGGCCTACCTGTTGACAGAGGAAATTAGGCTATAGGCTACTATATCCATAGATTTGTTGGTCAATTCCTCCACCCACCATGCACTCTTTAAAAAGCCAACCTCTGTGTCAGTGAAGGGCGGCTAAGTTAAAACCAGGACCTGAATTGAGAGGGTATGCCATAGGCCTACCATTTATTAAAGAAAATGCAACAATTACTGGCCTAACCCTTGTTAGCTTTTAGATTTTGAAGAAAGTAAAACGGATCCAATTATATAAAGTCATCTATAACAGCACTTTGGTTCACAATGCTTTATGCTAGAAACAAGCTGTAAAATACCTGGGAAAGACATGGCACGCATATGGGGATATAATCGTTTCCTTTATTTGACATTCAGTGGCTGAGTTACAACCTTCTATAGCCAAGGAGACAAAAAATGGACTTTGCTTGGGAAGTAATCTAATTCTATCACTTGATGAAGCGATTCACTTTGTACAATAGAAGAGGGGCGGCAGGTAGCCTAGTGGTTAGAGGGGCCAGTAACCGAAAGGTTGCTAGATAGAATCCCTGAGCTGACAAGGTAAAAAAAAATCTGCCATTCTGCCCCTAGGCAGTCATTGTAAATAAGAAATTGTTCTTAACTAACTTGCCTAGTTCAATAAAGGTTCAATAAAAACAATGTGTTTAAATCCAGACAGCTTTTAGGGAAACACTTGTGACCTTCTCTAGTTGGGTTAAGCCACAGAATAAGAGAAGGCAGCAGTTAAAGCTGAACTGTTTCATCGTCGGGGTGGAAAGTTAGGCCTAACTTCTGAAAGTATCATGCTCAGATTCCTAATGATGTCTCAGATTTAATATTTGCAAACAGGGACAGTTGTTGCAAACAAGACACACATTTGGTATAGGAGAAATGGGATATGGAACATATAGGCGTATCCCTCCGTCCATTCTTTGCTTGTAATTTCATACATTTGTGTGGTATTAAAAAAGATTCTGCTAATATGTAAAATTACATGAAATGTTTCTAAAATGCAATTTTTTCCTTAGACCAGCAAATATGATGAGTCATGCAATGCTTTTACTATAAAGGAGATCTTTCAACACCTACTTTTGTTCACAGACCACCATGGACCCACAACCTCCTGGCCCGCAGCCCTGTGCACTATCAAAATTCCTGCATTGTCGTGTAATGCTTACAGGACGAAGAACCTTTTCTAAAATCACATATCTAAGGCTCTGGTCTGTCAAAGAAGTGGACACTTAATTGTCATTTTGGGTATAGGAGAGGGTCAATAGTTTTTTTCCCAAGCATTCAGGGAGGGTTTAGGTCAAATATATTTTGATGAAGGGCCATTCATGAGATGTATGATTTTCTCCAATGTAATCCTTATAATGAAAAACGTTCACTCCCTAATTGACAAGTAACTCCTATGCTGTCATGATCTCCCCTGAACACTGAATATATTTGTCTTACAAATAGATAACCATGTCTTAGTTACCTACCTCGCCCACCTTAGCCATTTGATCCCTGGTTCATTGAATGAGATAATTATTTTATAGAGCTATAAAAAGTATTTGGTTGTAATTTTAAATGTTGCAGGGTGGCCAACCACCCTCCAGGAGTCCATGGGAGCTACTGGTTGAGCAGGCTTTTGCTCCAGCCTTGCTCGAACACACCACATTGTAAAACATGACATGATGACTCCTTGCTGTCCCCAGTCCACCTGGCCATGCTGCTGCTCCAGTTTCAACTTCCACCTGACTGTGCTGCTGCTCCAGTTTCAACTGTTCTGCCTTATTATTATTCGACCATGCTGGTCATTTATGAACATTTGAACATCTTGGCCATGTTCTGTTATAATCTCCACCCGGCACAGCCAGAAGAGGACTGGCCACCCCACATAGCCTGGTTCCTCTCTAGGTATTGGCCTTTCTAGGGAGTTTTTCCTAGCTACCGTGCTTCTACACCTGCATTGCTTGCTGTTTGGGGTTTTAGGCTGGGTTTCTGTACAGCACTTTGAGATATCAGCTGATGTACGAAGGGCTATATAAATAAATTTGATTTGATTTGATTTAAAACAATCAGCTGCTTAAGAGGGTCTTGATAAGCTGACTCAGGTGGATTTGAGCAGGGTTGGAGCGAATGCAGTTAAATTAGATTTAAAAACAGATTCATTAAAAAAAAAACACCTTATGGAACAGCGGGGACTGTGAAGCAACACAAACATAGGCACAGACACATGCATACACACACACACACACTATAAACACGGATTTAGTACTGTAGATATTTGGTAGTGGTGGAGTAGGGGCCTGAGGGCACACAGTGTGTTGTGAAATCTGTGAATGTATTGTAATGTTTTTTAAATTGTATAAACTGTAAACAGACACTGCTGGAAGAGTAGCTAATGGGGATCCATAATAAATACAAATACAAAAACCTGCACACCCAGTAACTCTCTAGATGGATGTTTGATGGACCACATCAGTGCAGTATTTTACCTTGTGAGGGGTTAAGTACCCACAAAAGGCCAGAATATACGATATATGGTTCCTCGCATCATACAACACAATTTTCAGTCACCATTTTTTTTTTGGGGGGGGGGGGGGGGTGTAAGTGACGAGCTTTCAAAGAAGTAAAAAAAAAACGTATCTGTCCGACAAGTGGCTAGAAAAGTTCATTCCAAGCCCTGCTATCCTTAAGGTCTATTTAATCTAAACTGAGGAAGTGTGAATATCTGGGAGGTACATTCCTAGCTCTGAAACATCAGACAGTTCAAGTGAACTGCAGTGTTTAAAGTGGTAGAATAAACAGACATGGTACATAACTGGGCCACCGTGGTCAGGCATATAAAGAGAGGGGCAGCAGGCCTTACCAAGCAACCAGGGCAGCCACATCCAGACGGACTAATTTCATTGCCGTTGACACGGCTCCTAATTGAGCTGGATGCCCAATTAAGGAAAGTAGACACTGGATGAATTAAACAAACCATCCAGATTGGGCTGCAGAGAGCCAGGGACAGGACGTGTGTGTGTGTGTGTGTGGGGGGGGGGGCAGAGAGCAGAGCCTATGGGAGCTCACACGGCATTTCTCCCAATTTCACTTTGTAACAGTCCCGCCATGTCTTTTCTCATCGTTCCCCTCTCTATCCAATACGCTGTTGTTCTTTTATTTCCCACACAATATTTGTCCCATATCAGCAGCACAGTGGTTACAGAGATGATAATTAGGGGTTAGAGAGATTACAAAGTCTCCGACCCTGTGATTATATTTTTCCCATGTCTGAACTTTGGCTTCAGTACAATTGTACGCCACAGTACCTGAGGGTTGTGTAGGGAGCTGTGATAGGGAAGGGAGCAGAGAGAAGAGACGCTGGTGAAAAGTCAGCCGGCTGTCTGACATGGTGCTGATAAGGAAATGGTGTTTTCCCCGGGGGAAGGAGGAGGGTTTCCCGAAAGCAGAAGCTTTCGGAATGCCGCCAGATTTAAGCAGAGCGCAGGGAGTGGTTTGGGGGTTAGAAATTCGATTACTGCCAACACTGGAAGAGGGTTTCAATTCCAAATTATCTCCCCATCCGGTCCTCATCACCTCTGAGATGGAAGGCAGCTCGGCTCACCTCACCCAGCCAAACCTCCAGTCCATATCATCAGACACATACCAGAGTACACAGAGAACCAAGGAGACAAAACCTTGAACATCCTTGTTAAAGACTAAGGCCGGGACTTAAATCTGACAGATTAACAATTTGATCAGTGACACACTTAAAAGGCAATATGCTCTACGTTCATGTCGGCTGTAAACAGCTCAGATGTCGTCTCAAGCAGAAATCCCATTTTAAAGGCAATTGCAGCCTATAGGCTGCTGATCTCTGTTTGTTTGAATCTCAGCCTTAGTGAGATTTAGTCCAAGTCAAAGCACACACACACGCATATCCACCCGCATATTCTACACTCCCAGTCCAAACATGCTCTAGTAATTAACATCCAATCAAGCACAGCATTAGTTTTGTTTCCGATCCAGGCATTATTGTTGTTTTAATTGAGATCAGGGTTCCCTATTAACTAGCTTATCTCAAAGGTAAATCAATCCTGGGTGGCAAACTAGCCGGGATCAGTAAATTAATTTAACGAGGTGGCCAACACCAAATCTTTTCAAAAGCATGGGTGCTTTAAAATAAAAGTTCAAAAAGGACACAAAGTCAGATAAGCTTTTTTTAAATAATAATTTACCCCCCTTTCAAGTTTGTTTGTTTCTTGCAATTTTGGCCAGCAAATGGATTTCTAAATTGCCTGTTACAGCTCACCCTTGTTTTAGAATATCTTCACAAAGTACTTACATCTCCCTCCCACCTGAGCCTGTTAAAAAGAGATTATTCAGTAATTTTATTTTTTACTTAAATAATCTTCAAACTACACGCAGAGACATAAAAATGGTATCCATAAGTAGAAGAAAATACCCAAATCCTAAAATGTCGCAGTATCCCTTAAATAATGGATTTCAAATGTCACGTAAGCGACTAAATGTCCAATGAGAGAATAGCCATGTAAAAAGGTCAACAGTTTCAAGTAGCTATTAACACTTTATACACTTATCGCTGCCCTGTTAATGTGTTGGGTCGTGACTAGGCAGTTAGATTTGTGAAAACTAAGGACCAGTGAGAGTAGGTCCCAGGAGAAGGTGAAGAAAAAAAATACATGAAAATAACTTAATCTTTGATGAATAACCTGACATTAATCCATTGTGTGATAGGTGTGTTAAAACCAGGGGCTCGATCAGGAAAACGAAACACGGCTACATGGCTAAATGCTTTGCTTGGCCCTGTGTTATTCACAGGCTTAGGTTTGTTATACTTAAAAAAACAAGGTCCTCTCATTAAAATCAGAAAGAGTGAGAGAGAGAGAGAGAGAGCGCTTCAGCCCGACGCATTTGAGTGACAGCTAGCAAGAGGCCTGCCCAGCATGGTCCAATGAGGTTACAGAGTGGGTGGACACAGCAGAGAGAGAGCAAAGCAATAGTCGGGAGTCGTGAGTGCTACTTTCGGAACTAAAAAGTATACAAAAGTACCGGAGAATCTCTTTATTAAGGAGAATCAGCTTGATTTATGATAAGCTGACTGCTAAAACCACCTCCTTCTCCCCCAGTAACCCCGGAGCGTAGACACGAGTCAAGGGCAGGCAGGCATTTTGATATCTGGAAAGCATGAAAGGCCCTACACACAAAAACTGACTGATCCCTGATCTCAAGCGTGAAAGCCTGAGAGCCACACCACCTAATGCCTCAGAGCATTTTAAAAAGCAACCTGGAGAGCACGCTGCTGAATGAAAGGAAATATTTACTAAAGAACCAGAGGGTATATCATCCTTTCAAACAAAATGGCATCAAAAAACACACACTGTGCTCAAAAGGAGGAAGAAAAGGACAGATGACACACACACCTGTGGCAGGCTGATTCCCTCTTTCTGCATGAAGTAATTCTTCTTGAACTCATAATAGGTGTTGTACTGGTTCCAGGACTGCAAGAAGTCAAACCTGTGTTGGAAACAGACACACAAGATGTACAGCCACATAAGATGTAAAGCCACTAGATTGAACAGAAACTTGAACCGTTTTCCTTTATTCAGCACAGAAAAGAGCAGGAATGGCCTTTTCTCTAGCTGCTTACCGCGGGTCATTCTTGGCACGGACGCTGGTCTCAAACTTGACACCGTTCCTGGCCACGTACTCAGCCAGCTTGTCAATAACCGGTTGGATGTCAGGGGGTGGGGGGATGATGGCTGGCGCTGCCACGGCAACCGGGGCCGGCACAGCAACGGGAGCCTGGGGCCGGGAACTGATAGATGAGGGAAAGATGAGTGGAGACGAAATAAAGATATTTAGCAATGCATCACATTATGTGGGGGAACTAGGTAGTATGGGGAGTGATAAAATATCTCCACTTCTGTCCAATAAGTGTCCACATACCTGGTCTCTGGTATGACAGCAGCAGGAATAACAGGGGCAGGAGGAGAAGGGGTTGAGAGGCAGACTGGGACCTGGCTGGTAACTGGAGTTGGTGGTGGGATGATGGGAAATGTAGTCGGAGGTGCTGTGTAGATGATCCGTGTCGATGGCTCAGGAGCTGCAGGGGGCGTGGTCCCTGGAGGAGGCGGGGTTCCAGAGTAAGAGGGTGGAGCCAACATTCTGCCAGAGGGCAGGGAGCTGTAGTAGCCGTTGGCATCGATCCCAGGGGGAGGCGGGGCTAGGCAGTAGGTCCCATCAGGAAGCATGCAGTACCCATAGTACATCGCTGCCACGTTAGCTGTAAGGTCAGAGAGAGGAAATCATCAAAATAGGTAATCATGCGAATACTTCAATTGCATGTGGTTTTGCATGCCTTCCCTGTCAATGAGCAAAAGTGTAAGTCAGCATTGGATGAGATAGGTCTGCTCACTGAGTGTTAGTGTGTGTGGGTAGGCTGTGGTGCCGAGCGGACTAACGTATACATTTAAGTCTGGCCTCATCGCTAATCGGATCTTAGCCTCACAGAGGAGGCAGAGAGAATAAAGCAAACCCCACGCTGATACAAATGAAACAATTTAATAATCTATGTCTGGATCACTGTCTACTTAATTAAAATGTACTTTGTCAGCAGAAGACGGGAGGGAAAAAGGGGAACAAAAAGGAGAATGGCCCAACAAGAATAATTAGGATCAGCTTGTTGGAAATCATAATGTGTTTAAAAGCGGATATCAAAAACAATATGCAACCGATCATTTCCAAAGCCTCATTACAATCACACTACCCATTTTGGACTCTATCAAGTGCATCAACAGGTCAGGGAAAGTAATTTACAGCAGGAATAAGAAAATAATACTGGCACAACGACCGGGGTTAACACAGTCAGGGTATGAATAAAACAACTGACAGATTCACTCATAGTGTTCAAAGGGGAAGAAAGAAACAGGCAAGAAGGCTCCATAAAGGTGTGGTATGTCACTGTACAATGGTACAAAGTCAGAGTTCCTGTGAAAATTCGGCTCATACCGTTACTGTGGATGGGAAAATTGGGAAATGCAAATTCTGTGTGAGTGTCAAACTGACTTTGTTTGCGATGACAATTTGACATTTATAAGTATAATAATTGATTCCTGTGAGGTGCTACACAGATTCGCTCTGACAACTGAGCTGGAAAATTTGCGCTCACATCAGCTACCGTTACCAGACTGTATAAACAGATTCTGCCAGCTCACTGCCAACAGCAGCAGGAGGAGGAGAGGGCAGGTGTTTGTCATAATTTGTGGGTGTGGTGGGGGTCAGTCTGAGGTCGCTCAAAATGTCACATCCATCTTAAATTGTCCGCTCACTGAGACTTATTCCATGGCAGCTCAGACTCAAAACCATAACGAGATCGACTGTAATTGTATTAAGTTGAGTTTTCACATTCCGTTTGATACGGTTAGCCATCACATCAATAACCACTTAAGAGTAGGATTGGGAGTGGGAGGATGAGGGCGTTCGGTTCAGCATGTAGCTGTGTGTCTCGGTGCATTATTAAGTCTCCAAGGTCTTTTACTGTGGCAGTGGTTTCCATCCCTGATGGAGTGTAGAGAACGGAGAAAGACAGAGAAAGGGAAGGAGAACGATAGAGAGGGGGAATAAGAGGCTTATTTTGTCAAACCTGAAACTGGATGATATTAACTCGTTAGTCACCTCTCTGGTGGACTGTTACGAAGACCCATTCAAAATGCACAAGGCTGGAAACCTGTAGGAGAGCCATCATTCACATGCTCCATATGTATTTGTTCCATCTAATTAAAAATGAAAGGCCGAAATGTCTTCAGTCAATAAGTATTCAACCCCTTTGCTATGGCAAGCATAAATAAGTTCAGGAGTAAAAATGTGCTTAACAAGTCAAATAAGTTGCATGGACTCTGTGTACAATAATGGTGTTAAAAATATATTTTTTAATGACTACCTCATCTCCGTACTCCACACATACAGGTCCCACAGCCGAGCAGTGAATTTCAAACACAAAGACCAGGGAGGTTTTTTAAATGCCTCTCAAATAAGGGTTTCTATTTGTAGATGGGTAAGAGCATGGTGAAGTTATTAATTACACTTTGGATGGTGTATTAATACACCCAGTTACCACAAAGATAAAGGCATCCTTCCTAACTCAGGTGTCGGAGAGGAAGGAAACCGCTCAGCGATTTCACCACGAGGCTAATGGCGACTTTAAAATAGTCAAGAGTTTAATGGCTGTGATAGGAAAAAACGGAGGATGGATCAACAACGTTGTTACTCCACAATACTGACCCAAATGACCAAAGTAAAATTGCAAAAACATTGGCAAAGCAATTCACTTTTTGTCCTGAATACAAAGTGTTGTACTAAGTAATGTTTTGGGAAAATCTAATACTACTCTCCATGTTTTCAAGCATAGTGGTGGCTGCATCATGTTATGGGTATGCTTATAATCGTTAAGGACTGTGGAGTTTTTCAGGATAAAAAAATAAACGGAATGGAGCTAAGCACAAGCTAAATCCTAGAGGTAAACCTGATTCAGTCTGCTTTCCACCCAACACTGGACAATAACCTAAAACACAATCTACAGTGGAGTTGCTTACCAAGAAGACAGTGAATATTCCAGTTTTGACTTAAATCTAATTGAAAATATGGCAAGACCTGAAAATGGTTTTCTATCAATGATCAACAATCAATTTGACAGCGCTTGAAAAATGTGGAAAATAATAATGTTGCACAAGCTGTGGAAATCTCTTAAAGACGTACCCAGTGTGATCTGACAAAGTATTGACGCAGGGGTGTAAACAGTTATGTAAATTAGAAGTTTCTGTATTTCATTTTCAATAAATTTGCAAACATTTCTTAAACATGTTTTCACTTTGTCATTCTGGGGTATTGTCTGTAGATGGATAACATTGATTTTACCCACTTTGAAATCAGGTTGTAACAACAAAATCTGGAATAATATGTATGAATACTTTCCGAAGGCACCATCGATATGTATAAGGGTAAGGTGACTAGGCATCAGGACACATGATTAATAGAGTAGCAGCAGCATACAATCATAATTTAAGTGTGTGTGTGTCTATGTACAGTCAGTATACATGTGTGTGCATGTTGTGTGTGTGTGTGTGTGTGTTGGAGTGTCAGTAGGCATTAGTGTCTAGAGTCCTGTGAGTGTTCATAGAGACAGTGCAAAAATAGTAAATACAACAGTTTACTTAAATGGTCCGTGTAGCCATTCTGTTAGTAATTTAGAAGCCTTATGGCTTGGGGATAAAAGCCGTGTAGGAGCCCGTTGTTTTCAGACTTGATGCACCGGTACCACTAGCAGAGTACAGTCTATGGCTTGAGTACCTGGACTCTAAAGATTTTCCGGACCTTCCTTTCACACCGCCTGATATAGATGTCCTGTATTGCAGGGAGTTCGGCCACAGTGATATACTGGACTGTCCGCACCACCTGTAGCGCCATGCAATTGAGGGGGGTGCCGTTGCCATGCCATGCCAACCAGTGACGCAGCCAGTCAAGATGCTTTCAATAAAGCAGCTGTAGAACCTCTTTAACTTCCTGATTAGAGAAGAGGCACTGCCACGCCTTCTTCATGACTGTGTACTTGTGAGTGGACCATTTGAAGTCCTTAGTGATTTGGACACCGATGAACTTGAAGCTCGACCCGCTCCACTGCTTCCTGTAGTTCACAAACAGCTCCTTGGTCTTACGACGTTGAGGGAGAGGTTGTTGTCCTGACATCACACTGACAGGTCACTGACCTCCTACCTGCAGCCTTTCAAAGCACTTCATAAATACAGATGTGAGTGCTACAGGGTGGTAGTCAGTGTAGCATGACATTTTTGAGATCTTGGTAACAGGAATGATGGTAGTCATCTTAAGACATGTGGGGATTACAGACTGGGTCAACTAGAGATTGAAAATTACAGTGAATATGACTGCCATCTGATCTGTGCATGCTCTGAGAACGCAACCTGGAATACCATCCTGCCCCACGGCCTTGCAAATTTTGACCTGATTAAAGACCTTACTCACGTCGGCCTCGGAGAGCGAGATCACCCAGTGCTCTGGGTTCATGTATGGTACGGTGTTGTTGTCTAAGCGTGCATAAAATGCATTGTGTTTGTCTGGAAGAGAGGGTGGGTCTCTTTTTAAATCTGTAATGACTATCTCCTGCCACATGTGACGGGCGTCGAAGCCTGTGGAGTACGATTCCACCTTAGTCCTAGATTGTCCTTTTGCTCGTTTGATGACTCTGGAGGATGTAGCGGGACTTGTTGTACTTGTTCCTGTCATGGGGGGGGGGTCTTGTCTGAAAGCCATGTTTCAGAATAGCAGAGAATATTGCAGTTATGAGAGTCCCGTTTGTAGCAAATCCACAATCGGAGGTCATCCATCTTATTATCAAATGAATGGAGGGAAGAGGTGGCCGGTTTTACCTTGGCCTTTATCTTGCCAGGACTCCCCCTCTCCGGACTCTAATGCCGGCCTTACCTTCTGAAGACCCCGAAAATTGGATCAGAATTAGAGAAAGAGCCCAGGGCAAATGAGTCAAAGTTGAAGCCAAAATTGGGGTAAGTAACTGCCGACCTGATTTCCAAATGTTCTTATCAGTTATAAGAAATGATAGCGGATGAATTTTGTGAAAATAAAGTAAAAGATAAACGCCAAAAGAATCACAAAATAGCAATGTTGGGTCGGAGCTCGCAACCACCACGGCGCCATCTTATTAGCAAAGAGAGAGAAACACACACCAGGGATTCCGTTATGAAAATGAGGCACCGGAAATTTGACCGGCAGCATTTAAATTTACCGGAACCATATGCATAGGGTGCGTAACTTGATTAGGGTGTACACCCACGCTGCTCAGAATGACAAAAAAAACAATCACATTTAGATGATGGTCAATCATCTTTTACAGACCATGCAAGTTGAGGATGCAATGACGTTTATCCTTACAGCACACTTTGAAGATGTTAGAATAACTGTCCATATTTACTTTCTCAGCCAACAAGATGAGTACGAAACAGCAAAATCAAGAGCCTATGCATAGGCTGAGTGTGATTTTCACATTTGGGGAAGCACATTTTCACCATAAAATTGCACCTTTACAATAAATCATGAACATTCATCATCACACGCATCCTCGCATTTGCAGACTTATGTAAGAGAGCCTCCTATTCGTAATGTGATGAGTATTTGTAATTATTATGGATCCCCATTAGCTGCTGCCTCTTCCTGGGGTCCAGTAAAATGAAAGCAATTACAGTGCATTTGAAAAGTATTCAGACCGCTTGACTTTTTCCATATTTTTTTACATTACAGCCTTATTCTAAAAAGGATGAAATTGTATGGGTAGGACTCTAAAAGCTTGGCACACCGGTATTTTGGGAGTTTCTCATTCTTCTCTGCAGATCCTCTCAACTCTGTCAGGGTGCATGGGGAGCATCACTGCATAGCTATTTTCATGTCTCTCCAGAGATGTTCGATCGGGTTCAAGCTCTGGCTAAGCCACTCAAGGACATTGAGACTTGTCCCGAAGCCACTCATGAGTTGTCTTGGCTGTGTGCTTAGGGTCATTGTCCCGTTGGAAAATGAACCTTCGCCCCAGTCTGAGGCCCTGAGCGCTCTGGGGCAGACTTTCATCAAGGATCTCTGTACTTTGCTCCATTCATCTTTTCCTGGATCCTGACTATTCTCTCAGTCCCTGCCGCTAAAAAACATCCCCACAGCCTGATGCTGCCACCACTATGCTTCATCGTTGAGATGGTGCCAGGTTTCTCCAGACGTGACGCTTGTCATTCAGGCCAAAGAGTTCAACCTTGGTTTCATCAGACCAAAGAATCTTGTTTCTCATGGTCTGAGAGTCCTTTAGGTGCCTTTTGGCAAACCCTAAGTGGGCTATCATTTGCCTTTTACTCAGGAGTGGCTTCAGTCTTGCCACACTACCATAAAGGCCTGATTGATGGAGTGCTGCAGAGATGATTGTCCTTCTGGAAGGTTCTCCCATCTCCACAGAGGAACTCTGGAGGTCTTTCAGAGTGACCATCGGGTTATTGATCACCTCCCTGACCAAGGACCTTCTCCCCCGATTGCTCAGTTATGCCGGGTGGTCAGCTCTAGGAAGGGGCTTGCAGTTTCCAAATTACTTCCTTTTCAGAATGATGGAGGCCACTGTGTTCTTGGGGACCTTCAATGCTGCAGAAGTCTTTTGGTACCCTTCCCCAAATCTGTGCTCGACACAATTCTGTCTCGGCGCTCTACAGACAATTCCTTCGACCTCATGGCTTGATTTTTGCTCTGAAATGCACTGTCAACTGTGTGACCTTACATAGATATGTAGGTATGTGCCTTTCCAAATCATGTCCAATCAATTGAATTGAACACATGTGTACGCCAATGAAGTTGTAGAAACATCTCAAGGATGATCAATGGAAACAGAATGCACTGAAGGTCAATTTCTAGTGTCACATCAAAGGGTCTGAATACTTAAATATGTAAATAATACTTAAATATGTAAATAAGGTATGTCTGTTTTGTATTTAATTATGAATGTATTTATTTGGTCAAATATTTGGTATTTTACCCCTTTTTTTTATCCTGAATTTTGATCTTGTCTCATTGCTGCAACTCCCCAACAGGCTCGGGAGGCAAAAGTCAATTAATGGGTCCACCAAAACATGACCTGCCAAACCGCACTTCTTAACACCAGCCCGCTTAACTTGGAAGCCAGCCGCACCAATGTGTCAGAGGAAACACCATTCAACTGACGACTGAGGACAGCCTGCAGGCACCTGGCCCGCCAAAAGGAATCGCTAGAGTGCGATGAGCCAAGTATGACCCTAATCTGACCCTAATCCAGATGATGCTTGGCCAATTGTGGGCCGCCCTATGGGACTCCTGATCACGGACAGGTGTGAAACAGCCCGGGATCGAACCAGGGTCTGTAGTGATGTAGTGCCTTAGACCGCTGCGCCACTCGGGAGGCCCCTCTGTTTTTTAATTTTAATAAATTTGCTAACATTTAAAAAAAAAAAAGTTTGCGCATTGCTATTGTGTGTAGACTGATGAGGAAAATGTTTTACTTAATACATTTTAAAATAAGGCTGTAACGTAACAAAATGTGGAAAAGTCAAGGGGTCTGAATACTTTCCAAATGCACTGTATAATTAAAAACGATTACATTACACAATAGATTTCACAACACATTAGCTGTGTGCCACTACCCTACATCACAAAATCTATATTTTTTTTATCTGATTTTACTGCTTGCATGAGTTACTTGATGTGGAATTGAGTTCCATGTAGTCATGGCTTTATGTAGTACTGTGCACCCCCCATAGTCTGTTCTGGACTTGGGGACCATCAAGATACCTCTGGTGGCATGTCTTGGGGGTATGCATGGATGTCTGAACTGTGTGCTATTAGTTTAAAAAGACAGCTTAGTGCATTCAATATGTCAATTATTCTCACAATTACAAGTAGTGCTGAAGTCAATATCTCTTCTACTTTGAGGCAGGAGTCAAAACTTTGGACACACCTACTCATTCAAGGGTTTTTCTTTATTTGCACTCATTTCTATATTGTAGAATAACAGTGAAGACAACAAAACTATGAAATAACACATATGGAATCATATAGTAAGTAAGCAAAAAAGTGTTAAAGATTATTCAACCACCCTTTGCCTTGATGACAGCTTTGCACACTCTTGGCATTCTCTCAACCAGCTTCATGATTTAGTCACATGGAATGCATTTCAATTAACAGGTGTGCCTAGTTAAAAAGTGAATTTGTGGAATTTCTTTCCTTCTTAATGCATTTGAACCAATCAGTTGTGTTGTGACAAGGTAGGGGCGGTATACAGAATATAGCCCTATTTGGTAAAAGACCAAGTCCATATTATGGCAAGAACAGCTCAAATAAGCAAAGAGAAACAACAGTCAATCATTACTTTAAGACATGAAGGTCAATCAATGCGGAACATTTCAAGAACTTTGAAAGTTTCTTCAAGTGCAGTCACAAAAACCATCAAGCACTATGATGAAACAGGCTCTCATCATGAGAAACGCAACAGGAAAGGAATACCCAGAGGACAAGTTCATTAGAGTTACAAGCCTCAGAAATTGCAGCGCAAATGTTTGAGTTCAAGTAACAAACATCTCAACATCAAATGTTCAGAGGAGACTGCATGAATCAGGCCTTCATGGTCGAATTGCTGCAAAGAAACCACAACTAAAAGGACAATAATAAGAAGAGGCTTGCTTGGGCCAAGAAACACAAGCAATGGAAATTAGACTGGTGGAAATCTGTCCTTTGGTCTGATTACACCAAGTTTGAGATTTTTGTTTCCAATCGCTGTGTCTTTATGAAACGCGTGGTAGGTGAACGGATTATCTCTGCATGTGTAGTTCCCACCATGAAGCATGGAGGTGGTGGTGTGATAGTGCTTTGCTGGTGACACTGTCTGGGATTTTTTTAGAATGCAAGGCCTACTTAACCAGCATGGCTACCACAGCATTCTGCAGTGCTACGCCATCCCATATGGTTTGCGTTTCGAGGGACTATCATTTGTTTTTCAACAGGACAATGACCCAACACACCTGTAAGTGCTATTTGACGAAGAAAGAGAGTGATGGAGTGCTGCATCAGACCTTGCCTCACAAATCACCTGACCTAATCCCAATTGAGATGATTTGGGATGAGTTGGACCGCAGAGTAAAGGAAAAGCAGGCATCAAGTGCTCAGCATATGTGGGAACTCCAAGACTATTGGGAAAGCATTCCAGGTGATGCTGGTTGAGAGAATGCCAAGAGTGTGCAAAGCTGTCATCAAGGCAAAGGGTGGCTACTTTGAAGAATCTAAAACATATTCTGATTTCTTTAACACTTTTGTTTAACATGATTCCATGTGTGTTATTTCATAGTTTTGATGTATTCACTATTATTCTACAATATAGAACATAGTAAAAATAAAAGCAAAACCCTTGAGTGAGTAGGTGTGTCCAAACTTTTGACTGGTACTATATTATTAATGTTGGCTCTCCATGTATATTTGAGGGCCAGTGGGTCTAGAGGGAAGCTGTGCTTCCCTGTTCTGGCCAAATTGTAATTTTACTAAGTCAATCATTGTGGAACCTGACCACACGACTAGACAGTAGTCCAGGTGCGACAGAACTTGGGCCTGTTGGACCTGCTTTGTTGACAGCGATGTTAAGAAAGCAGCGCAACGCTTTATTATGGACAGACCTCTCCCTATTTTAGCTCCCTATCATTATGTTTTGACCACGACAGTTAACAATCCTGTTACTCAAAAAAGTTTAGACTTCTCAACTTTACACTATTCATTGCAAGATTTAGTTTTAGGGTTTAGTGAAAGCTTTGCCCCAAACACAATGCTTTTCGTTTTTGAAAAATGTAGGACTAACTTATTTCTTACCACCCATTATTAAACTGACTGCAACTCTTTATTAAGTGTTGCAGTGATTTCACTTGCGGTGGTAGCTGACATGTATAGTGTTGTGTCATCAGCATACATAGACGCACAGGCTTTACTCAGAGCAAGTGGCAGGTCATTAGTAAAGATTGAAAAAAGTAAGGGGCCTAGACAGCTGCCCTGAATGCCTGACTGCCTGGATTGTGTTGGAGAGGCTTCCATTAAAGTACACCCTCCGTGTTCTGTTAAGACAGTTAGCTCTCGCTGCATAGCAGGGGATATAAAGTTATAACACATATGTTTCTCCAGCAGCAGAATATGATTGACAATGTAAAAAGATGCACGGAAGTCTAACAAAACAGCTCCCACAATATTTGTATTATACATTTCTCTCAGCCAATCAGTCATTTGTGTAAGTGCCGTACATGTTAAATGCCCTTCCCTATAAGTGTGCTGAAAATAAGTTGTTAGTTTGTGAAATAGCATTGTATCTGGTAAAACACAATTTTCCCCAAAAGTTTACCACAGGTTGGTAACAGGCTGATTGGGCAGCTGTTTGAGCTATTCTTGGGTAGAGAAATTACTTTTGCTTCCCTCCAGGTCTGAGGGAACACACTTTCCTGCTGGCTTAGATTAAAGAGATGGCAAATATGCGTGGCAATGTTGTCCACTATCATCCTCAGTCATTTTCCATCCAAGTTGTCAGACACAGGTGGCTTGTCATTGTTGATAGACAACAATATATATATTTTTTTACCGCTTCCACACTCACTTTACAGAATCAAAAATTACAATGCTTGGATTTCATCATTTGGTCAGTTATGCATGGATGTGTAGGTTCAGAATTAGTTGTTGGCATGTTATGCCTAAATGTGCTAATCATGCCAGTGAAAGAAAATCATTAGTGCAGTTGGCAATATCAGTGGGTTTTGTGATGAATGAGCCATCTGAATGAATGATAGAGTGGAGTTCGCCTTTTTGTCCAAAAATTTCATTGAAGGTGCTCCAAAGCGTTTTACTATGATTCTTTATATAATTTGTCTTGGTTTCATAGTACAGTGTCTTATTTTTGTTCAGTTTAGTCACATGATTTCTCAATTTCCAGTATGTTTGACAATCGGCTGTGCAGCCAAACTTATTTGCCATCCCTTTTGCTTCATCCTTAATGGGTGTATGCTTATTAGTAACTGGAATAAACGATTTCATAAGATATGGTTTTCATAGATATGGCCACTCTAATATGATCACCACATCTGATAGATTTGGATTTTGCTTTAGAGCAGATTTCGGCAGCATTGGTAAAGATGTGATCAATACATGGTGATTTCATTCCTGTGCTGTTTGGAAATAACCTGGTAGGTTGACTCATAACCTGAACCAGGTTGCAGGCACTATTTACAGCTTGAAGGTTTTTCTTGAGTGGCCAGTTTGATGAAAGCCAGTCAATATTTAGGTCACCTAGAATATATACCTCTGTTGACATCACATACATTGTCAGGCATTTCACACATATTATCCAGACACTGACTGTTAGCACTAGGTGGTCTATATCAGCTTCCCAACAGAATGGGCTTTAGGTGAGGCAGATGAGCCTGTAGCCATATTACTTCAACAGCATTTGACATCACATCCTTTCTAAGCTTTACAGAAATATGACTGAACATCAACTGCAAAACATCCACCATTGGCATTTGTCTCTTCTGAAGATGTTGAAACCATGTATTGCTACCACTGTGTCAAAGGTTTTATCTAAGTGAGTTTCAGAGATAGCCAGTATATTAATGTTCTGTTACTAGCAAGTTATCGATTTAATGAACCTTGTTTCTTAGGCTACATGTTAATGTGGACATTTTTTTGCCCTTTTCTGGGATTCTTGATGGTTTTTATTGCTTTACAGGCATGACAGTGATATTTATGTTTGCGCTGATAGTGCAGGGTGAGCTGCACAAAGTGGACTTCCTACTTGGGCAAACCGACTCAGTAAAACTCATAGGTGATTGATTACTGCATATAATAGCTCTAGGATTTATGCCAACAGAAATACAGTAATAATTAATTAGGCATTTTAATGACATTTACTTAGGGAAAGCTACCCTAGCCTTATGGACACGCCACCTACGAGCCAATGTCAATCTACTATCTCCAGAGTAGAAAAGTTGACCTATTCTAGAGATCAGAACATTCACCTTAACATTTTGACAAACTATTACTTTTTAACATTATTAGCACAGCAACGCTCACAATGCAGTAGTCTACGCACAAATGAACATTTGGCTATCGGGCAATGAAAGAAAGTTGAAAACCAATAGAAAACAAGAGAAATAGGCTACTGGCTTCATTGGCATATAGAAGTCTTTATAAAATAATTGCCTCCACGGATATAGTCAGATTTTGCCTAGGCTACTTTGAAGCAAGGTAAAACTTGCCTCATAATATGTAGTAAAACATTCAGGTTTCAAACAATTAAGTAGTTATATGTTTTCAAAATGCATACTGCCTCCAGCTCATTGCAAAGTGGTGTGTGACGTGCTGATGAAGCCTACCTTCCGTTGCACATGCATTTAAAATGGCGAATGGGAAGGGCGCTTCAATTACCAGCTGAGAAATAAAAATAGCAGCTCTTTTAACCATGGCCAAAAAAACGATTTTTAACACACGATTGCATTTAGAATTGTTGTGCAATGATTGGGCTTATAAAAGCACAGTGACAGATTTTCAGCTCAAAGGCTCTGTATCTAAATAACATACATAACAAATATACACACGGGCCAATTTAATTACACTAAATTATGCAAATTAACCCATAGACTGATCAGCATGACTGGTCAAATTGTATTTCCATCCAGGAATAGGTTAAAAAGCATTATTTCACAATGAGATTTTTTTCCTTCTCCTGGACAATTGGCCAGTGCCAATTAGATATATATATATATATTTACCGGCAAACAGAAACCCTGACACACACACACACACGACAGAGAGTCAAAGACAGGGGAGGAGGACTGGAGAGGGCCATATCTGTGCTGCTCTGTTTTAAGTGCTGTAGGACTTGACTGGAGTGTTTGAGAGCATGATTTCTCTAACCACTAACCTCAACACCACTGAGAGCCAAGACAGCACCTCCGCTTCCCGCCACCTCAACCTTACAGCATTCTATCAAGCTTTGTGTTTCTGACTCAGTCAGTTAAAAAATATATACATTTTTTTGTTGCTTTGGAACCTTAGAAGACATTAAAGTTCTGCTCCTTCTCCAGCCACTCCAAAAGCTAATCATTTTCATAGGGAGCATCTTGAACACAAACACCTCTCCTCCAGATAGCTGGGGTTCAAGAAGCCAGTCTTCAATCAATACCCATCAGACGAGCTAAGTGTCTGGGGAGGTCTGAACCTGGGATTGCAATCCAAACACGGGGTGATAGAATAGAATAACTTTAACTCCGCCCCTGTGCTATATGCTGGTCTCTAGGGCAAAACTAAAGGTCGGCCAGACAACAAGGGAGGACTTCTGCTGGCTAATAAAACAGACCACTTTATGAATGCATAACGATCCATGACCAGAAGGGTTGCTCAGCAGGAAAAACATTCATTGGTAGCAGCCAGCTTCCCTGTGCTACACAATAGAGGTTGGCTGATTAATTAAGGCCGATTTCAAGTTTTCATAACAATCGGAAATCGGTATTTTTGGACACTTTTATTTCATCTTTATTTAACTAGGCAAGTCAGTTAACCTCTAGCGACACCCCATCCCATGAACGGGACCGTTGTCATCATCTGACATGAATTAGCATAACGCAACGGACATAAATATTCCTAGAAAATATTCCTATTCATGAAAATCAAAAATGAAATATATTGAGACACAGATTAGCCTTTTGTTAATCACCCTGTTATCTCAGATTTCCTAAATATGCTTTACAGCCAAAGCTAGACAAGCATTTGTGTAAGTTTATCGATAGCCTAGCATTTTGTCCAGCTAGCAGCAGGTAACTTGGTAACGGAAAAGCAATCAAATTAAATCGTTTACCTTTGATGAGCTTCGGATGTTGTCACTCACGAGACTCCCAGTTATATAGCCAATGTTCGTTTTTTCCCAAAATTTTATATTTGTAGGCGAAATAGCTCCATTTGTTCTTCACATTTGGCTGAGAAATCGACCGGAAATTGCGGTCACGACAACGCCGAAAAATATTCCAAATTAGCTCCATAATATCGACAGAAACATGGCAAACGTTGTTTATAATCAATCCTCAAGGTGTTTTTCAAATATCTATTCGATAATATATCTGTCGGGACAATTCGTTTTTCAGTAGGACCGAATGGCTACCTCTGTATTTTACGCGAGAGTCACTATGGGAGCCATCAGGTGACCACTTGCGCAATGTAGCCGCTTACGGGTATTCTTCAACATTAATGCGTAAAACTACGTTACAATGCTGTAGACACCTTCGGGAATACGGAGAAAGCGTAATCTGGTCAATAGGGACGCATTGGAATGCAGCACTTTCAAAACATGAGGCACTTCCGGATTGGATTTTTCTCAGGCTTTCGCCTGCAACATCATTTCTGTTATACTCAGACAATATTTTTACAGTTTTGGAAACTTTAGAGTGTTTTCTATCCTAAGCTGTCAATTATATGCATATTCTAGCATCTTGTCCTGACAAAATATCCCGTTTACTACGGGAACATTATTTTTCCAAAAATGAAAATACTGCCCCCTAGTCACAAAAGAACACATTCTTATTTTCAATGACGGCCTAGGAACGGTGGGTTAACTGCCTCGTTCAGGGGATTTTTCAGCTCGGGGATTCAATCTTGCAACCTTACAGTTAACTAGTCCAACGCTCTAACCACCTGATTACATTGCACTTCATGAGGAGCCTGCCTGTTAAATGAATGCAGTAAGCCAAGGTAAGATGCTAGCTAGCATTAAACTTATCATACAAAAAACTATCAATCATAATCACTAGTTAAACTAGTAATATCATCAACCATGTGTAGTTATCTAGCGTGTCCTGCGTTGCATATAATCGATGCGGTGCGTATCGTTGCTCCAATGTGTACCTAACCATAAACATCAATGCTTTTCGTAAAATCAATACACAGAAGTATATATATATTTTAAACCTGCATATTTAGCTAAAGGAAATCCAGGTTAGCAGGCAATATTAACCAAGTGAAATTGTGTCACTTCTCTTGCGTTCATTGCACGCAGAGTCAGTGTATATGCAACAGTTTGGGCCGCCTAATTTGCCCGAATTTATGACATAACATAACACTGAAGGTTGTGCAATGTAACAGCAATATTTAGACTTATGGATGCCACCCGTTAGATAAAATACGGAACGGTTCCGTATTTCACTGAAAGAATAAACGTCTTGTTTTCGAGCTGATAGTTTCCGGATTCGACCATATTAATGACCTAAGGCTTGTATTTCTGTGTGTTATTATGTTATAATTACGTCTATGATCTGATAGAGCAGTCTGACTGAGCGATGGTAGGCACCAGCAGGCTCGTAAGCGTTCATTCAAACAGCACTTTCGTGCGTTTTCCAGCAGCTCTGCTGTTTATGACTTCAAGCCTATCAACTCCCGAGATTAGGCTGGTGTAACCGATGTGAAATGGCTAGCTAAGTTAGCGGGGTGCGCGCTAATAGCATTTCGAACGTCACTCGCTCTGAGACTTGGAGTAGTTATTCCCCTTGCTCTGCATGGCTAACGCTGCTTCAAGGGTGGCTGTTGTCGATGTGTTCCTGGTTCAAGCCCAGGTAGGAGCGAGGAGAGAGACGGAAGCTATACTGTTACATTGTCAATACTAAAGTGCCTATAAGAACATCCAATAGTCAAAGGTTAATGAAATACAAATGGTATAGAGAGAAATAGTCCTAGAATTCCTATAATAACTACAACATAAAACTTCTTACCTGGGAATATTGAAGATTCATGTTAAAAGGAACCACCAGCTTTCATATGTTCTCATGTTCTGAGCAAGGAACTTAAACGTTAGCTTCCTTACATGGCATATATTTCACTTTTACTTTCTTCTCCAACACTTTGTTTTTGCATTATTTAAACCAAACTGAACATGTTTCATTATTTATTTGAGGCTAAATTGATTTTACTGATGTATTATATTAAGTTAAAATAAGTGTTCATTCAGAATTGTTGTAATTGTCATCATTACAAAAAAATTGTCCGATTAAATCGGTATCGGCTTTTTTTGGTCCTCCAATAAATCGGTATCGGGTTTTTTGGTCCTCCAATAAATCGGTATCGGCGTTGAAAAATCATAATCGGTCGACCTCTACTACACAAGCACAGTTCAAAAGGTCCCCCTCCATAACTGTCTATAGGATAAATTCCATTAATACATTTGTAAGTGCCCTAGTGCAGTCTTGACAGCTTCTCTACATTTCTAGGAAGAGTTGTCTTCAGTGATGATGCAAATGATCTAATATGCTCCACGTTCACTCTATTAGAATGTAGAATGTGCTTGTATTACAACAGAGAATCCATAGACCAGTAGAATAGAAGGGAATAAGTTGTCGTTTGAGGTCAGGTGACACCACGAAACATTTGGCCCAATAGCAACTTGGCAATTGTCCCGTTGAAGAGCTAGCAAAGTTATAATGAATTAAAGGAGCTGCAATGCTGCACGCTTCTAAACCCCTCTTGCCTAATTCCCATTCAATACGCCAGTCATTGGCAGAAACTGGAGGATATTCCTCTGGTGCCTTTGATCCTCTCCAGTCTGTTTACAGGGATTCTCTCAGAGACCCAGCGCCATGCACAGAAATAAGTCGGATATACGGGAGCAAAATCTCTCCAAAATGATCATCTTGTCGCCGTAAGCCAGCGCATTAAAAATCCATGTCTGTGCTGCTGTGCGGTGCTGTGGCGTCGATGTCTCTTTTTCTCTCTCTCCTACCACAGCAAACAAGTGGAGCTCTTCCAGTCCCGCTAATTAAGACAAATCAGCTCACTCAGCTTGAGCAGTCTCTCCCAAGCACCAGACAAAGAGGGAAGACAGGGTTGACCCTGGGAAATAAGAGGAGTCAAATTGCGAGGAACATCTCTCAAGGACGTTTAGAGTTAGCCTGGCACTCCATATCACGCCCAGCACCTTCACCATCAATCACCTAGAACTAATGCAGACAGTAGAGAGAAAATTGCTAAGGTTTAAAGAAGCCAAGAAAGAGAAAGAGATTCTGGAGATTCTGTAGCCTCGGATGCCTCGAGAAGTGTTTGGGTCAAGCGAGAGAGAGCTGGTCGGTTTATGCAGCTGCTCTTTTCTAGACTGGCAGAGTGGTTTGTTTGTGTTTGTGTGTGTGTGTGTGTGTGTGTGTCAGAAAAGCGGAAATTATGTCTGCATTTAGAGGAAGCAAACATCTGTGGGCGCTGCCAGAAAAGCAACTTTGGATTCTATCCACCGGCGTTCAGGGCAAAACATACAGCAACCCTGCAGTCAATGAAGAGCAAGGGGAACACAGTTTGTCAGCGCGTCCAAACCAACTGCTCACTGCAGATCCGAAAATGAACTAGGCACAAATTCAAGGACAAGAAACGTGTAAAAAAAAAAGAAAGAAAATAAATAAATACATCTTGGAGACTTTGAAAAATCAAGAACCTTTAAGTACCTACAATCCCTGAGGGTCATGTGGTGAAATTAAATCACTCCTGGATTCAGTCTGTGCTGAACAGTCCTCAAAGTCTGTGAAGGGCGGTAGGTAGCCTAGCGGTGGATCGAATCCCTGAGTCAACAAGATGAAAAATCTGTTGATGTGCCCGTGAGAAAAGCACTTAATCCTAATTGCTCCTGTCAATCGCTCTGGATAAGAATGTATGCTAAATGCCGTAAATGTAAATGCTTTCTGAAATTGACCTCCTGGAAGAGGACGTTTCAGCAGTGTCACGGGTCTATAGGAGACTATGTTAATGAGCTTTTCCATTATGAGCTGCAAGGTCACCTCCATGGCTACAGCTGGAACATGTGCCTGTGTCCGACAAATATGTTTACCGCTGGGCTAATTCAATGTACCTTTCCTCCTCGAGATTCTCATCTGATATGAACGCCAACGTTTGTTAAACATTGAGAATTATAAAGAGTGGACTGTTCTTTTTGCCTCTAGGAGTTCAGTGCTCAATACTAAACAATTTAGTGCCACTCTGCCTGTCTGAGAGACTGAGCTTGCACTGAGGGGGAAATAAAAAAAAATACATAACAAATGGGGAGAGAAATGAAGTGGACCAGGACTAAATTGAAATGAAGAGGCTCCCTCGGCGCTAATATGAATGCTCCTCAGATATTGGATTTCACAGTTTCCCAGTTGGACTCTCAGAAATGAGAAACTGTACTCACGGTCAGCGATGTACTCGGCGGGTGTGGCGGGCACAGCTGGTTCTGCGGGTACTTCCTCTGGCTTGGTTGCCATGATGGCGGCAGCAGCAGCAGCGGCTCCGTTACGTTCCTGCTGGGTTTTCCGGATCAGCGCTGCCAGTGGATGGTCTGGGTCCATGACTTGGAGGGGCTACAACACAAATATATTTGGTTAAAAGGCTTAGAACTACTGGTCAGCATAACCCCCAACAATTACATTTGAGCCATTTAACAGATGCTATTATACAGTGCAACTTATAGGAGCAATTAGGGTTAAGTGCCTTGCTCAAGGGTACATAGACAGATTTTTCACCTAGTTGAACCATTGACCTTCCAGTTACCGGGCCAACGCTCTGAACCAATAGGTAACCGGTCCCAACAATAGGAAGCTATAGCGGTGAAACAGACACCTCTGGCTGATGGAGAGGACAAACAGCGCAAGACAGAGTAATGGTTCTAACTAGCTGATACATGTGTCATGTTATGACCTACTTATTACAACTCATTTAGCATGACGTTTGGACTAATATACTAATTGAATAATATGTAAACATGTACACTGGTGATTTATACAGGTGTTTCTAGCCTTGTGTGTGCAATAAGAGTTGACATACAAGTTATCAAAACCCTTTAAAAGAACAGACTAAAGGATATAAAGGAAAGATGGGACTCTTGATATTCAAGTAAATTGGGAAAGAAAATCAAATGTACGTTTAAAGGATTGAGGCCTTTTTAAATTTGGGCCGAAAATCTGATCACATTGGTTTATTTAAGACCCTTTTATCTCGTCATTTACTTAGCGCAATTCACTCGGAATTACAACAAGTGACAGTGATTAAACATACAGAATATTAAATCAAGAGATGAGGAGAAAAATACTTGATGGTATTTTTTTTTTTTCATCCTCAACCACAAAAATCTAAGCACTTTGAAGTGAGACACACTTTGAAATCAGGCCCAATTATGCTGTTGAATACAACAACTTAACAGTAATGTGTGATTAATTCAAAAGTCTATGGGCTTTTGAACATTAAAAACCTAACCATGGGCTAATTAGCAAATGGTCAAACCCTATAAAAAAAATACAGTATAACCCATTAGACAAATTGTGGGCTGGCTTGAACGGGCAAAGCCCGTATGAATGGGAGATAATTGCTCTAGAAAGGCCCTGAGATGAACTAATTCCATAGTTTTATGGTTTCTTTATTCCCTTCAAAACCAAGATAACTATGTCTAAATAAGACAGACCAAAGCAATATGGTGGGGACTTCGAGTGCTTTTCACAATAATGCTTTCTCATATCCAATTATCTCAGCTAAGGCTGGGGGATGTCAACCTTTGTCCTATCGCAGTCCTGGGCAATTATTTTCATGGAGGGCCATATTAGAATATATTTTTGCCATCGCAGGCTGGAATCATATTACACATCATGTGTATGACTGTGTTGACAGATATATCTACTGTAAATCACATCCAGATATGCTACTTATTTTACTTTTTTAACATGAACAGAAATAAACCACATCCATGTTCTCCTTTTGGTAGGTATTTTCATTATTCAACATGCAATGAACTACACAGAGGGAAAAGTACACTGTGCATTCAGCACCACGGACAGAACTCTTGTCAACAGGTATGCACAAAAACACATGAAAGAGAGAGTGCTCAACATTACATTTAAACAACGCAATCAGTGTGAGGAGTGAAGCCTCTGATGGACATTGACTACATCAGTGTAGTCGGCTATAGTATAGTCGCAATGCACAGAATTGCTGAGAGGTGAGTCAGTAAGAGATGATCTGTGCCTTGACTTGCTATATTTCATCACTGAAAATGCCTGTTCACATACATACGTTGACCCAAACAGTACAAACATCTGAGCACGACTCCTAATCTTTGGAAAGTTTTGTTCATCTAAAGATGCTTAAAACCTCGTCGGTGACAATTGTTTTGAATAGTTCTCCAATCACTGCATCAGACTGGAATTCAGTTCATTCATGAGTGCCATGATGTCCACGGTGAAGGCAAAATCAGTCAACAATTCGTTATCTTGCAGTTGAGGGAAATACACATTTTCCTTTCATTTGCAAAAACTCAGCAATCTCCGATTTCAGGTCCCACACCCTTTTAAGCACCTTCCCCAAACTCAGCCATCTCACGTTTGTGTGGTAGGGGAGATCTGCATGACCTGACTCGGTCTCTTCCAACAGTGAGACAAACTGCCTGTGGTTTAAAGATTTTTCCCTTATGAAGTTTACCACTTTAGTGACTGTATCCACAACATGGTTCATTTTCAGAACACAATTACAGAGCACCTCCTGATGAATAATGCAATGCAGGAAAATAATTTTCTGATCTGGGTTCAGCTCAGCTACTTGATCTTGCATCCTTTCCAAAAGGCCAACATTTTTTCCTGTCAAGTTTGGGCACCCATCAGTGGTCACACTGGATAACTTTTCAAAACTCAGTCCGAGCTTTGCCACACACGTATTAACCTCCAATAAATATATCCCTGTGGTTTTGCTCTTCATCGACTGCACTGATGCAAGCTCCTCCGTAATTTCAGTGTCTGGGGGTATGCCTCGTAAAAATATCAACAACTGAGCCGCGACACGTCCATCACTGCTCTCATCCAGGGCCAACGAGAAATAGGTGAAATCCTTTACCATGTCTTTCAACTGTTGTTCCATATTCATTACGATGGCTTCAACACGCCGTGTCACTGTTTGTCTTGACAGGGAAACATTTTCAAACAGTTCTTTCTTGTCGGGGCATTACTGCAGAGTCATTTAAACTGGGGCGACGAGTGGTTAGAGCGTTGGACTTGTAACCGAAATGTTGCTCGATCGAATCCCCGAGCTGACAAGGTAAAAATCTGTCGTTCTGGCCCTGAACAAGGCAGTTAACCCACTGTTCCTAGGCCGTCATCGTAAATAAGAATTTGTTCGTAACGGACTTGCCTAGTAAGATTTAAAAAACATTATTTAATGAATTCCCCCTTCAGCGAATGGCTTGCTATGTTTAGCAATTTTGAGGGACAGTACTCTCGTAATTCTGTTGTTTGCTGAATGCAGTTTTGTGTAAAGTCCTTGCTGCTTTTGCAACTGAGAAATCAACTCTTTCGATGCATTTGCCCTCTGCTTAGAATACATTCCTATATTTCTCTGCACGCTTCGTCTAGACGTGTCGGGACAAGTTGTAGTCTTTCAAGACAGCGATGCCCTCTTTGCACACTAAGCTTTCCCTGATACCTCAATAAATATTTCGATGTCCACTCTTGCTCGAACACCCTACTTTCATGGTCTACTTTCCTTTTCTTTGAAAAACATTTTTTTTGCGCAATTTATAGCTAGCTACTATTTGTAACTGTGACGTGTGTCAGCCTGTCAGTCACTGTCTGTCCTCGTGCAGATGTTATTTATATGTGCCTTCAAAATAAATGTCCCAAAAGCGGTGGGAGTTAAATCATTATACAAAGGAGAGCATTGGGCTTTTAATTTGAAAAACAAATACGTTTTTCAAAACTTTACTATAGCAAATTCTTTATGTGATCTGAGCATGATTCCGCGGGCCATATTGAATCAGGTCCCGAGCAGCATACGGCCCCTGGGCCGGCCTTTGCCCAGGCCTGTCCAACCGTGATTATTTACTCATAAAACGTGATACACATTTTTGTATTATTTTTTAACCACCGTTTTCAGAACTAACTAATAATTGCCTCATCGTCCTCTCTTAATATTGTTTGTTCAATCGTTTAAGGCAGTGATTGAGAATAGCCTATGCCTATAAACTCCAGACTTTCATTCTTGCTCTATTTGAAAGCAGCAACTTTAGGACAACACCTTCTTAGGCTATTGGAATATTTGGGAAATAGGCTACGGTTCATAGCTTTAACTTGGACATTTGGTTTTCCGTATCGCATGGAGGGATCATTTCTTTCTTAATAAGCTTAAACTTGTCATTAGATTTTTCTATTGGCTATTGACATTTTTTCATCTATAATTATTAGTCCCCTGGCTACCATACATTTTAAGGTTATTCAAACAACTTTTTGAGATGGAACTCATTAGTTTAATTAATTGTTTGATCAGGAGAAAGCCATGCAAGCATAAAATGATGAAAGCCCAAAGTCATATTCTTAGCCTATCAACAAGAGAGAGAGGGGAATTTTTATATTTTATAGTTAGACAAGATAGTTAAGGAGTGTCCAATATACAGTGCATTTGTAAAATATTCAGTTCCCTTGACTATTTCCACATTTTGTTACGTTTGTATTTAATCCATTTTAGACATTTTTTTTCTTCTCTTCAATCTACACACAATACCCCATACTGACAAAGCAAAAACAGTTCATTTTTGAAAATGTATTTTAATAAAAAAAACTAAATATCACATTTACATAAGTATTTAGATCCTATACTCAGTACTTTGTTGAAGCACCCTTGGCAGTGATTACAGCCTCGGGTCTTCTTGGGTATGACGCTACAAGCTTGGCACACCTGTATTGGGTAGTTTCTCCCATTCTCCCCTGCAGATTCTCTCAAACTCCGTCAGATTGAAAATAGCTGTGCAGCGACGCTCCCCATCCAAAGTCCCTCCAGAAATGTTCGATCGGGTTCATGTCCAGCCTCTGGCTGGGCCAATCAAGGACATTCAGAGATTTGTCCCAAAGCCACTCCTACGTTGTCATGGCTGTGTGTTTCATGTCATTGACCTGTTGGAAGGTGAACCTTCGCCCCAGTCTGAGGACCAAGATTGAACACCTTTTTCTCCCCAATTTAGTGGTATCCAATTGGAAGTTACAGTCTTGTCCCATCACTGCAACTCCCATACAGACTCGGGAGAGGCGAAGTGCGTCCTCCGAAACCCAACCCGCACGGCTTCTTGACACAACGCCCACTAGGCCCGGAAGCCAGGCGCACCAATGTGTCGGAGGAAACACGGCATACCTGGCGACTGTATCATCGTGCATTGCGCCCGGGCCGCCACAGGAGTCAGTAGTGTGCGATGGGACAAGAACATCCAAGCCAGCCAAACCCTCCCCTAACTCGGACAACGCTGAGCCAATTGTGCGCTGCCCCATGGGTCTCCCGGTCGCGCCCAGTGCGACAGCACATCTAGCACTGCAATGCAGTGACTTAGACCAGTGCGGGAGGCCCGTTCTTTTTTTCTTTTGTTTTTGCTTTGTCATTATGGGGTATTGTGTGTAGATTGACGAGGGGGGAAAACTATTTCATCCATTCTAGAATAAGGCTGTAACATAACTAAATGTGGAAAAAGTAGAGTCAGAATACTTCCCGAATGCATTGTAAGTGTTCGTAAGTGTCTCACCTTTCCACAGTGGGGTCATATTAGCTACGGATGTTTTACTTGAGAAGACAATTTTTGGGATGTCTCATGGTCTGACAAACACCCCTTTAGCTTGGCCACCTTCCACCGCATAAGTAAAAGGCTGCCATTGGTGGAGGCGGTGGATTGAGACGCAGCCCATGCAACAACAACAAAAAGGATTTCTCTAGCTTAAACAGACGGATTTTGATGGGGCTTTTTGTATTATGCTAAGCGGACATCGACTCTAGGGGGTTTAACTAAAATGGCTCATGCAATGTAATGTATTTTTTGTCATGTCAGTTGAATGAACAAATAACAGCACATATTGACGGTTACACTTCCTGCTTGCTTTGCTCTTATGGGCGCCAGCCCACCCATTACGCCATCATTGACTTGAATGGGGAACCCATTCTATTCATTCTATTGCTATGGCAGCACATGCGGTCAGGAGCGGAGGAGAGGATAAAATGTTTGTCTTAAAAATATTATTATTATTATTTATTTTTGCTATTCGAATGGTTATTACATTGACCGCAGTCATTTGGCTGACCAATAACTGTGATCCAAAGTTCCATGACAGTCACAGATCTGGTCCTTACCTTCATCAGCTCCTCAAGGCGAGAACTCTTCTTAGGAGCAAACAGGCTGGGGTGGAGGTAGTTCCCATCCCCATCATCGTCAGAATCATCAGAGTCTATAGAAAGACATTAAAGTATGAATAAAGAATAATGGTTCATGTCTCAAGTACTTGCATTCTGAATGCAAGTACATGTATTGTGTTGTTAACATACATCCTGTGCCCTTGTTTTCAAAAATGTCACATGCATTATAGTATAAAACTATGCATCCCATACATTATTTCCAACACTTTCTATATGAACTCTTTTTGTTAACCTCTTTGACCCCCGTGGCTTACCCTGTGAGTCCTGCTTGTCGGATGCAGGGGTGTAGCGGCCCTCCTTCATGGCCTTCAGGATGTGTTTGTAGTAGGGGTTCAGGTAGTGTTCGAAGTTCAGGAAGTCAAATTGGGAGTTGCCAGACTGTTTGGCTTTCAAAACAATCTCAAACTGGGCCCCCTGCTGGCACACAAAGTTGGCGGTCCTCTCAATGATGGCATGGGTTTTGGTGGTCGCTGGCTGGAGGAGAACGGAAGAGCACACGCACAAAGTCAGCAGACAGGAAAGTTATCAACGAGGCAGGGCAAAAGAAGTGTGGGGTTAAGGATAGGTGACAACCTGGGGCCGTATGTATCAAGCATCTCAAAGTAGGAGTGCTGATCTAGGATCAGGTCCCCCCACTGTCCATTTAATATTATTCATTGTGATCTAATAAGCAAAGGTCATCCTAAATCAGCACTCTTGCTCTGACACCCTTCATACATAGGTAACTGTATTTCATAATTGAGGCACGAGAGAAGGCAATCACTTCAGAAGCAAATAAGAAAAAGTTCATACTTTACAAGACATGAAACTGGATTTTGATTGTCTGAGTGTTCTTGGTCAAATCAAATGTTATTCGTCACATGCGATGAATAAGAAAGGTATAGTAGACCTTACAGTGAAAAGCTTACTTTTACAAGCCCTTAACCAACAATGCAGCTAAGAGCAGCAGTAAAATAACAATAGCGAGACTATATACAGGGGGTACCGGTACAGAGTCAATGTGCGGGGGAACTGGTTAGTCGAGGTAATATGTACATGTAGGTAGATGCAAATAGTCTGGGTAGCCATTTGATTAGCTGTTCAGGAGTCTTACGGCTTGGGGGTAGAAGCTGTTTAGAAGCCTCTTGGACCTAACCTTGGCGCTCCGGTACCGCTTGCCATGCGGTAGCAGAAAGAACAGTCTATGACTAGGGTGGCTGGAGTCTTTGACAATTTTTAGGTGGGGCCAAATCAAAGTTGGCCAAATTCTATTTCCTAAATTGTATCGGAGGTTTAAGGATTGGCGTCCCGTCGACGGGACAGTTGTAAATGTCAAGATTGCAGATTTTAGAGAAACAACACATGTAGGACATATTATATTATTGTTAATATAACTGCACTGTCCAACTTACAGTAGCTATTACTGTGAATAAATTCCATGCTATTGTTTCAGGAGAACTCCTAACAACAAAACACTTATCACTGCAATAGGTTTAATACATTAAATGTTCTGATTTATCATGAAGTGTCGTTTTGTTAGATAACCTCTACTTTATAGGATATGAAAAAGGATTTTATGATTTTTCAACGACAATACCGATTAATGGAGGACCAACAAAAGCCGATACCGATTAAATCGGCCGATTGTATTTATTTGTAATAATGACAATTACAACAATACTGAATGAACACTTATTTTAACTTAATATAATACATCAATACAATCAATTGATTTCAATAGCCTCAAATAATGAAACATGTTCAATTTGGATTAAATAATGCAAAAACAAAGTGTTGGAGAAGAAAGTAAAAGTGCAATATGTGCCATGTAAAAAAAAAAAGCTAACATTTAAGTTCCTTGCTCAGAACATGTGAAAGCAGGTGGTTCCTTTTAACATGAGTCTTCAATATTCCCAGGTAAGAAGTTTTAGGTTGTAGTTATTATAGGAATTCTATGACTATTTCTATCTATACCATTTGTATTTCATATACCTTTTGACTATTGGATGTTCTTATAGGCACTTTAGTATTGACAGTGTAACAGTATAGCTTTGGTCCCTCTCCTCGCCCCTACTTGTGTTCGAACCAGGAACACATCGACAATAGCCACCCTCGAAGCATCGTTACCCATCACTCCACAAAGGCCACGGCCCTTGCAGAGGGGAACAACTACTTCACGGTCTCAGAGTGAGTGACATCACCGATTGAAACGCTATTAGCGCGCACCCCGCTAACTAGCTGGCCATTTCAAATCGGTTACACCAGCATAATCTCGGGAGTTGATAGGCTTGAACAGTCATAAACAGCTCAATGCTTGAAGCACAGCGAAGAGCTGCTGGCAAACGGATGAAAGTGCTGTTTGATTTAATGCTTACGAGCCTGCTGCTGCCTACCATCACTCAGTCAGACTGCTCTATCAAATCATAAACTGAATTATAACATAACACACAGAAATATGAGCCTTTGGTCATTAATATGGTCAAATCCAGAAACTTTCATTTCGAAAACAAAACGTTTCTTTCAGTGAAATACGGAACCGTTCCGTATTTTATCTAACGGGTGGCATCCCTAAGTCTAAATGTTGCTGTTACATAGCACAACCTTCAATGTTATGTCATAATTATGTACAATTATGCAAATTAATTACGGTCTTTGTTATGAGTTCTTTACACAGTTCGCAACGAGCCAGGAGGCCCAAACTGCTGCATATACCCTGACTGCTTGCACGGAACGCAAGAGTGACACAATTTTCTTTGTTAAAAGAAATTCATGTTAGCAGGCAATATTAACTAAATATGCAGGTTTAAAAATATATACTTGTGTAATGATTTTAAAGAAAGGCATTGATGTTTATGGTTAGGTACACACTGGTGCAACGACAGTGCTTATTTCGCAAATCCGCTTGTTAAATCATCCCCCGTGTGTCGAAGTAGGCTGTGATTCAATGAGAAATTAACAGGCACCACAAAAATTATATGCAACGGAGGACAAGCTAGATAATCTAGTAATATCATCAACCATGTGTAGTTAACTAGTGATTATGTTAAGATTGATTGTTTTTTATAAGATAAGTTTAAATGCTAGCTAGCACCTTACCTTGGCTTCTTGCTGCACTCACTTAACAGGTAGTCAGCTATGCAGGCTCTTCGTGGAGTGCAATGTAATTGGCCACAATCGGTGTCCAAAAATGCAGATTACCGATTGTTATGAAAACTTGAAATCGGCCCTACTTAATCAGCCATTCCGATTAGTCGGTTCGGCCTCTACTATAAAAGGTCCATATAGCATGCACGATCGATTTTGTATTTCCACTTCCAATTTGCAAAGAAAGGAATCTGAAAATATCACCCTAAACATTGTCAAATCACATTTGTACGCATTCCTCAGAGATCCTAGAACGTAACAAGACTTCACTATATATTAGGGGTGTAGTATATCCTATAGGACACCATATTTGGTCAGAGAGCGATACCTTCATGGCACGCCGATGACGCGGGATGTCTTCACTTGAACCACTGTATCTTTGTCAAATAAGCACCAATCGGGGTCAAACAAAGAATATTCAGAGTTATGAAAACTGGTTGTTTTGCAAATGTTGATCTTATAATATGGCTACTAATACTGTAAAAGTAAATCAAAGTCCAAGTATACAGATTTTCCCAAATGGTTCTGGTTGACTTCACACTAAATGTCATGGAGAACGCTCATACTTTAAGTTATCCATCTAAAACTTTGCACATACACTGCTGCCGTCTTGTGGACACCATCGCAATTACAACCATTGTGATGGCTAGAACTGGGACCTTTCTATTGCATTTCAAAGATGGTTGTAGAAAAAAAAGTTGCTTTTTTCTTTGTATTTTCTTCTACCAGATCTATTGTGTTATATTCTCCTACATTCAAAGTCCAAACTTCAAAGTGTTTCCTTTCAAATGGTACCAAGAATATGCATATCCTTGCTTCAGGGCCTGAGCTACAGGCAGTTAGATTCGGTATGTAATTTTAGACGAAAATTGAAAAAAAGGGGCTATCCCATGGCTTCTTGACTTTAACATACATTTACAAAATAGAAATCATTTGGATTTGATGTGATACATTATTAAATATCACTGAGGCTGTGTACTTTCAATGAATCATTTTCGTTAGGTACCCTCAGAGTACCAAAAAAAAGAGAGCGACAAATCGTGAAAATAAAATCTCATTAATCTAAAATAATGAATAATAAATGAAGACCTTTGGAGAGGAGACGCTTAGGCCTGCACTCTGTAGTAGCGTCCCTCTACACATACACTCCTAATGCATTCAGAGCCTCCGAGCGCTTACGAGAGTAGAAAGCTCCGTAGCGGCAAATAACCTTGCAATTATGAAGATAAATGAGGAACAAGGAACTTCTTATGGAGTCATGATACAGAGAGGCAGAGCGAGAGCTGATTCCTTCTCCCCAGCCCCCAGGATGTCAGACCGTCTGCTCGTGCTGCCTGAGCACTCAGACTTGTGATAATGTGAGGGAAATACAGCCACATCCACAGATTAATAATTCAGATCATATATTCTGAGAATGGTGCCGGCTTTGACTAATTGACCGTTTCAAGGCAGAGCAATTGGAAGGGCTTTGCTGGGTCCCCAATCGAAATCTCATTACAAGGACACGTAGAAAGAAATCAGCAGGTAAGGATTCTGTGGCATGGGTGGGCCCATTGTCTCACAGTGTGTGTCTACTCTGGACATCACAGAGGACGCTTTGACAGCCAGAGCGAGGAAGAACTATCTGTCACATGCATTTTATTGAATCACTTCGTGTATGTGTGTGTGTGTGTGTGTTTGCATAAGTCTGAAGTTAGGTAGAGTGTGTGTGTGTGTGTGAGAGAGAGAGAGAGAGAAAATCAAGGCCATGCTGAGATGAAAGCCTCCCAGTCTACAATAAAAAGAAGCCTGCGGATGAAGGGCGAGCGGCAGTCAATGGGGGAAGCAGCAGCAGAAGAGTGGACAGCCTGTCCTGGTGGACTGAGATGGAGAGAGACAGTCAGGATGCAGGCCCCCGGATACTGGCTGATGCAAACCAAGGCAGCACAGACTCCTCTTCTCAGACTCCTCCCAGGCTGCAGGATGTGAGTGATGACCTCAATAACCTCCTCTAGATCAGACACCTTATCGTTCGCCTAGTCTCTGGCCTCACCACCGGTCTGTTGGCAGTCTGATGGGCCTCACAACATCAATACTACCTCACACACAGCCCTCACCAGCTGGGACTAAGTTCTGCTGGTATCTCTGCTCTGTTCCCTTCCTATTCTCTCTCTGTGGAGAGAGGGATTGTTGTAGAAAAGGAACCGTTGACCACCTGACCCACCATTTTAAAATTGAGTTATGACTCTGATCTGCCCAAAACCCATTCTGCACCCCTGTGGTCCGTCCTGTAGATTTAAGCATGAAGCAGTGGAACGTTGTGTAGGGCACTCACCAGCTCCACATCCGGGGGAATTGCCAGGCCCGGCGGTGCCACGTAGGGTTCCTCGCTCTCCTGCGGCTCTGCTTCTTCTGATGGGGAACAACCCATAAGGTCAGAGAGAGAAGAGAGAGGAAAATAGATTAGAATTCACCCTACAGTCACTGTGAAACACAGCCACTCAACGTTTCCTCCTCTCCTTCCTCTACCCACTCTCATCCGGCCACATTGCCCGAGGCACTCAAAGTTTCAGCTTTACTTAATCTTAACTTTTTGGGAGGGCGCGGTCCCTGTCACAATTATTTACAACATCCAACCCCATCCCCCCCAGTGTGAAATAATAGGCAGACAAGTCAGCTGGAAATTAGATTACAATTTTATGCTTTGGTTCACTGTGGGGAGGCTGCAGATGGATGTAGGGGTAAGCACATTTAATGCCAAAAATGGCTGCCAAGGAGCCCAGCCTAGACCTTTTTACGGTTAATGGACGCCACTGTGCAGATTTAATCAAGCGCTCCGCCAGTCGCCCGAGGTGTGCCCCGGCGCCGGCACCACAACAGAGCCAAATGATTGGTTCATGCTGAGAACTCCATCCCTGACTAAATCAACCCCACCCCCCACACACACACACGAGGGGGTTTGTACTGCTGAGTAATCCCAGGCAGCGCTGGGCCAGGTTACACGATACTGATGACAGCACTCAGACACATAGCAATAGTACTGTACCATCTGCTGAGGAAGGGGCACCTGGGTGCTGGCTAGAGGGGGAGGGGGGCACAAGTGCTGACAGCTTTCCCTACATCTCTTATTTAAGGATATAGGTACACGGTTAATTTCCACATTGACAATGTGTGGGCTAGCATGGTTGGGCTGTCAGAGACATTAGGTATTGATAATAGCAGTGGCCTGACTGATAAATAGGCCTGGTATTTAGGCTTTTGTCAACAGACTTCAAGCTGCAGAACAGTTTGCTGTTAGCTGTGTTATGAACGACTGTCTAATTAGAGGATAGAGCCAGGCCCGGCGTGAAGTAGAGTGTCCTGACAGACACTCTCATCATTAACACACCCTCCCCCAGTGTTAGTTTGTCAGTCAAGATGTTGGACTGACCGTCACGACTTGACATTGACTGTCAAGTCCAAAGCAAAGATACTTTAGCGCCAATGAGATAACAGACTCTCTAGCTAAGTGCCTCAGGCTTTGAGACAATGTCCACATTTTGGAATCGGTTTACCCTCAATATGTGTGGATACTTGGACTGGCTAGTGCAGGCTGTCTCTGGGATACCAAACAGGATCTGGGCCTTGGTATTCATGTGGTTAGAGTGGGCCAAAACAGAGCCTAGTGGAGGGGTTGGAGCCCAGTACTGGACCTCACAGGTGATTAACAGTCAGTACAGTTGCAAGCCAGTAAGACTATTTCACATTCAGAGCTGAATCTTGAAAAGCTTTATTTTTTATAGCTCCAGGGCTTCAAATAGTGGTTTGCGTCTCCGGGGAGCCTGCCATGATAAAAAATGTATCATAGGATTTTCATTGAAGCTAATGTGCGAGCCTCTCCACCAGCGGATTGATTTGTCGTGTGTGTGTGTGTGTGTGTAAAAGTTCAGATGCTTTCTTGCTTTCTCCTCTCTCATCCTCTATGGGCAGGTCAGAGGAGAAATGTTCAGTGGTTGAAAGTGGTGAGGAACTGTGAGTATGTGTGCGTGAAATGTTTAAATCCCTTTGGACTGTAATGCGATTTGGGATTAAATAAATCATTGTGTGTGTTCACCAGTCTCCCTGTTGGCCTCCTCTTCCTCAGTGGGTTGAGAAGGGTCGTAGTAGTCTGCACTGTAGCGGAAGCCCACTGAGTTATAGGTGCCTTCATCTGCCAGAGCTTCACTCAAACGCTTGTATTCTTCCTCTGTGTGGGACAAACATACACATTAAAAGAGTCATGAGAATGGTACGGTTAATGTATTGGAAAGCACAGTCATAGAAGGCTACTGTACGGATTGCCTCTAGCATGAGACAAAATAAGTGGATTGATTCAAAATAATCATTCCATCCATCCTAGCTAGTTTCAAGGATGTGAACAGTGTCGTGAGCTGACATAACAGAAACTAAACCAGATGGAATTTTGTCTTACCTTACAAAACCCCTTTTCTGTTGCAATTCATCTCATAGTAAAGGACGGTGAGGAATGAAAGACAAAATCACATCTAACATGATCAATATTTTTTTATGTGTCTTGTGTTCCCACAATGGACAGATGGATAATTGCCAAAGCCCCACTACCCAAGGGCAAACAGCATGAGGGGATGAAAGTAACACAAATTACATGATGACTCATGCAATCCTGTCAGTTTGGGAATTAAACACCATATTTCCCTTAAACAGTCACTTATCTAATCGTCAGTGCCATTTCATTATAAGTGACAAACTCCTTGTTATAAAGTTTGCAGCATTGCTAAAATAACCTTAGGCTAGTCTGTGTTTGTAGCCTTAACACTTCAACTGCTAAACCAGTTTGACTGCTCATGACTTATTTATTTTTTTATCACTCTGCCATTTTTTTACTCTCCCATTTATTTACTCATGCCCCCTTCCATCCTTGCCTTTTCCTACATAAGTCTATATAACACACTGCCGTTGTTCGAATCTTATATCACAAACAAAACTGGAGTTGCCCTCATAAATCTGGTTGTGTCATTTAAAAAAAAATGGTTCTCCTGCTGCCCCTCCTCCTCCCAACAGTAGGGCCTGCTCCGCTCCTTCTTCCGACAGTTGAAAGTGCAATGCATAGCTGATACTCACCCTGATAATTGCCTCGAAACTGAACCTAAACTATACCGATACTAATTTCACACATATAACAGATTAAATCAATTAGTATGATGAGGAGAATGGGTGAGTTGATGAGCGAAAGAAGCATAATGATATAATCACCAATCGTGAATGAAGAACATGGTGGGCCATTCTACTGTAATGATCCATTCTAATTATAGGCCTAATTTTAAAATGGTATGTACCCAATCAGTTCACCGAATCCAAGTAGTCTTATCAGTCTACTCTGGCCTACTTTGAGTAGGCTAAACAGCGAGTGTGTGCGTAATTGTACATGACGAACTGATTTCGAGCTTCGGGAAAATATCCACATCGGGCAGCAGGCGTGAGTGTCAGAGAAAGTGATGCGGCTTGTGGAACCTTATGTTGGCAATGAGTGCAATGTCACCATGGACAATTTCTTTACCTCACTGTCATTGGCGAACAAGTTGCATGCAAAGAAAACAAGTCTGGCCGACACCATGAACAAAGTGAGACGGGAATTCCCGCCCACCCCCTCCTGAACAAAGTAAGGCACCTGCACAGGCGTTGCACTCCACAACGGTGCTGAAAAATGACAACAGGACACAATCAAGAGAAAACCGGACACTATTACGCACTACAACCAAACACAGGTACGTCAAAGTGTGTCAAGCTCATTAGAGTCTTTCGATGCCCAGTGGATGTAGTGTTATAATGTGTTAAAACTGATGGGCATTTTACCACTCAATGCAATAAATTATACATCTTTGGACAGGAGGGGTACTTCTGTATGAAAATCAGACAACGGAACAAAGGGTGGTTAAAGGTTAATGAAAAAAGTTCAACTTGACGGCATGTTCATAACAAGGCAGTACAACTGATGCAGATTATCGAAAATTACTTTACATAGTCAGTCTCAACAATAGTCTATAATCAGTCATTCAACCAGACAGTGGCCGTCGGAGACCATAGCCCTTGTCCGGTATATCGTATTTTATGATATATTGATGGATGTATGGATGCAGGGAACGGTTAGGGTTTTTACTCTACCTTCTATAATGGTATTTGAATGTTTGGTTTGTTAAATGTGAGTAGGCGTGTGTAACGTCCATTTTTATAGTTTACTCCGCTACCTATCTTCACACAGACCCAGTCCCACCCCCTGTCACTCAAGGAGCGCATTTGTTGTTGCTTGACCACAAGACACTTTCGTTCAGTCTGCATGGTCAATGCAGCACTTTTTTTTTTTTATTTAACCTTCACTTAACTAGGCAAGTCAAATTCTTATTTGGAATGACGGCCTAGTGGGTTAACTAGGCCGTCATTTTACCCTGTCAGCTCGGGGATTCGATCGAGCAACCTTTCGGTTACAAGTCCAACGCTCTAACCACTAAGCTTCTTGCCTTCCCTGCAACAATGTTTCCAATTGTATCTTAATATAAATCCACAAGCGTTCTATGATTACAATATTATTTTATGTTTCTACATCTGCGAACAGCTAGTTTGTATTTTCTTAGCATGTTATGCTAAATCGTGTTAGCCACTAATGCTAACCGCTAGTTAGCTGGCTAGCTAACTAGCTAATAAAAGTACTGACTCAGAGCAGACGTGGGTAGCCAATACAGCCTGATACCAGTGCTGGTGGAGGCTTAAATCAGCATGTTATTTGTGCAAGTGTCTTCTAAATCAAAGAGGAATAGGCAAAGCATGAATATGTTGGCTAGACGAATAAAGATTTAATGTAGCCAAAGATTATAGGGTCCCCTAGGAAACACGGACCATCACTTTAGTTCCTTCACTGTCCCAATAACTCCTCAATGGTATTTTCATTCGTTGTCATGTCAAACAACACTGTATTCAAAGTGCCCACTATTATTTATATTCTAACTATAGAATTATAATAAATATTCTATGTCCATGATTGCAAAAGTTCACCCAAGTGTTTTGATCTAAATCGCAATTGCAAGATTTGGTTAAAAATAAGGCCTGGTATTTTGCCCATATCGAGGCAGTGTGGAAATGATCTCAAATGAGTGCAGGAAAAGCAGAAATGTATGAATATGCAGGAAATTATTTTAGGTTGAAGTTGAATTGAACAGTATAAAACAATACGAATGGAGAAAGACCCATTGAAATCATTTAGAATATATGTTTCCACCCTAGGGTTACACACTACTCAAAGCAAATTTAGAACTTTTATTCATCAAAAACATCAAATACCATTACCCCCGTACTTTAGGCTACATAGAATCTACCCTCTCAAACTCTCTCATCATCTTTGACATAGCTTCACTACCATACTTTTCTTTGCCATCCAAATAGGAATCAGATCAGAATGTGGAAATTGAACTGAGGTTATTACCTAGGATAACATGGCCTTTCTGTTGCCAGTACAGAGAGAAGGGCACATTAGCATACTGTAATCAAAACAACCTTCCAGTGCCTGAAAACATTCTGTTGATGGAGGTGTTGCAGAATACATCACTGAAACTACAGCATTTTGAAAGCTCATTCTGCCCGGTGAACATAAGGGGATTCATTCCATTATTCACTTTGGCACCTTATGTAGAACCTAATTGTTGCATAGTGTTTTTGTTTTCCTTTCAGTTAGAACTTCCAGTCATCTGAAACAGATGCCAAATGCAGAGGCTGAATGTCCCCACAAATGTGCGATTGAAACGCATGAGCACTTTGTGAAATAATGAATTCACCACTGTCTTCCACAGCTTATCCAGATGAGCCGAGGCATTGCACAGCAGTTCAGACACCACAGACAGAGTATGATGCCCCCAGCTGTGAATCTGATAGGCCTACCTTGTCTGGCTTCTTCCTCCAGCAGGTCTGTGTGCATGGCCAGGTACCGCTCTTCATCACACAGGGCCTCGATCCTGGCCTCCTCCTCGGACAGCTGGTAGTCTCTGTTCCACGAGCCCGCGTCGTACTCCGAGAGGTCATGTAAGTGACCACGCCCATCATACCTGTAGGGTGAAGAGAGGGGTTAGAGACATGGAGCAAGCCAATTGAGAGAAAAGACAACACATGGACCTACTTACCAACACAGGTTGGACCCTAAAACAAAGAGTTTTTAACAACAAAAAGTACTACCTCAGTCACAAGTCTTTCATGAGGGAGTGTATGGTACTGGAACTGAGCAATCTCGTCACAATACAGACACAATAACCTGAACAACTCCCGACATAACTGCACTAGAGAGCCTTTCTGGCAAACTTACTCTGTGAATCTCATTCCTCTCTCAACAAATTGCTACGGAGCAACATCCCTGCATGAACACAGAAACAAACCAAAAGAAAACAACTCGCCTCTTACCTTACAAGGTTCAAGTTTCCCCCCTATAACACTCACCAATCCTCCTATATCTGTAAAAAAGGTACATCCACACAAACCCGAGCACATAAATACCTATCCGTAAGAACCCAAACGGACGATATTTTCCTGCGTTCGCTCCCCTCTTCCACCTCTCCAGAGTTCCTTCGTCGAAAGAGAGAAGTGGGCACTGGGGTTGGCATTGGGGGGTCAGGCAGGACCCCTTAGCCTTAGGCTACTAGCTGGGGAAATAAGGGCTGGTTATGTGATAGAGAGACACACACATACATTGGAAACAAGAGACAGGCCCAAAAAGATTAAGGTGGCTCAACGAGACCATGAAGGGCCAACATAATGTCCCCCCCTTCATGGTTCAAGTTTGTTTATTTCCAAATAAACAACTACTTTTACAGGTCATCATTGCCAACATGCTCTACAGCCTGCAAGAAAATGTTATTAGAAATGAACAACTGAAAGCAAAAGGGAAACAACTGAGCTGGGATACTTGGCAGGCATTAGTCAGCAGTATAAGACCCTACATTTTGACATGAATTACTGTGAACCACCTTAATTAACATATTTGATATACAGTAGTAGTTTGGGTTGAATTTGCCGTGGTATTATCAAAAAATTCGATTTCTTGGTGACTTGTTGGTAAGGTTTGAAGTTCTCATTTGAATTCAGTTTAGTGAAAGGCATTTAGCGATGTTAGGTTGTTTACATCCAAATTGTTTTGGAATTAACTGAATACCATACTTAACTTAATATTCTCATGATGAAGCTACCAGAGCAAATACAAATACACCAAGACGCATAAGCCTCCCTTAAAAAGGGCAATGGGCAGTTAAGTAATACAAAGTTGAATACAATATAACTTGTAGACGATCTATAGTCCAAAACCCTGTAAACAAGTACATTGATGTATCCGTAAATATGAGGCAATTTTATAAGGGGCAATTTTAGACAACTTTCAGTCTCATGTAGAGCTTGTTCACTGTTGAAATATGACCCAAATAGTGGAGGAAGCCTCTGCTTCCTTTTGTTAATAGCTAATGTATCTTCGTTTTCATGAGGTCAAAACTGACATTTATTAAGGAAGCTAGATAAAATGGTTTGCACACACGTGTACTTTCATGTGACAGTTACATTTGGAAAACTACGCCTTCAGCAAAACAATAATCCGATCGGTCCCTTCGAAAGACAGATCTGATTAGGAAAGTTGGTTAGGATAACAATTCCGTCTAGGTTTGTTCAACCGACCTATCAATCAGGATGTTCTTGTCCCCCATCCATGGTATGAGCTGTTTGCCCTGCTCGTGGAAGTGAGCCCTCTCGTCGTCCCGGAACAGCTTGCAGGCATAGCCGAACACCAAAAGCTCGGCATATTTTTTGCTGTCGCTCTCATTCTTCTTCACCGTCTTGTTGTTGTGGTCCCTCTTGCCCCCGCCGCGCCGATACATTCCAAATTAGCACGTGAAAGCACGTAAAAGAAAACTACTGCGCTAACTAACGTTAGATAGGATATATCACTATCGTTTAATTATTGTCGTACTACAAAGTCTTTCTTTCTTCTTTAAAAAAAGAGGTGCGAAATGCCACAATAAACATACTCACAAAAAACAGATCTAACATGTGCAGCCATGTTGGAAAAGTTAGTAAATATGCTTTATGGTTCATGCCTGCAGATTCGTTAATTCAACTTCAAGATGGAAAACACCACACGTAAATCAAATCTTTCATTCTCCGATATTCTGATGAGAAAAAAACTGGATTAATTATTTATTGATGTTAATAATAAATAACACATAATCTGTCATTTTATTAGCTACTACGCTCTCTTTTTGTATGTTGATTGCGCTACCATGTGATTGTGAAATAACTTTCGACAGACACATGTATACTTCAGAACCCCTCGTCCAGGCTGAGTTTTCTCCTCTGTTTATCTTGTGAATTATTTTAGAGCCAGCAGCTAAGTAATTGCGTGTTTTATTTCATTGATAAGGCCCATATATTTACAGTGAAGGATGTAATATGTTATTTTTCGAATGAAAACATAGCTACTGAGTTAATTGTTTCCTCTTTGTACCATCTGGTAAATTATTCATACACAAACACAAATAGCCTATTTGACATCTGTGCCTAAAATGCAATATTTATTAAAATATCTAGAATTAGTCAATGACAAGATGAACAATATATTCTTACAACATTATAACAATTTTAAACAAATGAAACCCCTTATCCTTTTACATTTTTATCAAAATGCATGTAAAATGTTTCTGACATCTTCAAGTACTCATGTGTAGTGATTATTATTTATCTATTTACTTTTATTTTATTTATTTATTTCATGTTTGCATATTGAAAAATATTTTGTGTTGATATTCTCTGTTTTTGTATTGTCAGTTACATTTTAATAATAATAATACAATATATATATATATTTGTATTATTATTATTACTATTCAAATGTAATTATATACACTACCAGTCAAAAGTTTTAGAATGCCTACTCATTCAAGGGTTTTTCATTATTTTTACTATTTTCTACATTGTAGAATAATTGTGAAGACTTCAAATGATGAAATAACACATATGGAATCATGTAGAAACCAAAAAAGTGTTAAACAAATCAAAATATATTTTATATTTGAAATTCTTCAAATAGCCACCCTTTGTAAATAGCCATCCAACTACCTCAACCCCCATATTGTTTTATTTTATTTTAATTTTGCTCCTTTGTTTGCACCCCAGTATCACTACTTGCACATTCATCTTCTGCACATCTATCACTCCAGTGTTTAATTGCTAAATTGTATTTACTTCGCCACTACGGCCTACAGTGCCTTGCGAAAGTATTCGGCCCACTTGAACTTTGCGACCTTTTGCCACATTTCAGGCTTCAAGCATAAAGATATAAAACTGTATTTTTTGTGAAGAATCAACAACAAGAATCAACAACAAGTGGGACACAATCATGAAGTGGAATGACATTTATTGGATATTTCAAACTTTTTTAACAGATCAAAAACTGAAAAATTGGGCGTGCAAAATTATTCAGCCCCTTTAATTTCAGTGCAGCAAACTCTCTCCAGAAGTTCAGTGAGGATCTCTGAAAGAAGAAAGCCATTTCTTAAAGATATCCATAAAAAAGTGTTGTTTAAAGTTTGCCACAAGCCACCTGGGAGACACACCAAACATGTGGAAGAAGGTGCTCTGGTCAGATGAAACCAAAATTGAACTTTTTGGCAACAATGCAAAACGTTATGTTTGGCGTAAAAGCAACACAGCTCATCACCCTGAACACACCATCCCCACTGTCAAACATGGTGGTGGCAGCATCATGGTTTGGGCCTGCTTTTCTTCAGCAGGGACAGGGAAGATGGTTAAAATTGATGGGAAGATGGATGGAGCCAAATACAGGACCATTCTGGAAGAAAACCTGATGGAGTCTGCAAAAGACCTGAGATTGGGACGGAGATTTGTCTTCCAACAAGACAATGATCCAAAACATTAAGCAAAATCTACAATGGAATGGTTCAAAAATAAACATATCCAGGTGTTAGAATGGCCAAGTCAAATTCCAGACCTGAATCCAATTGAGAATCTGTGGAAAGAACTGAAAACTGCTGTTCACAAATGCTCTCCATCCAACCTCACTGAGCTCGAGCTGTTTTGCAAGGAGGAATGGGAAAAAATGTCAGTCTCTCGATGTGCAAAACTGATAGAGACATACCCCGAGCGACTTACAGCTGTAATCGCAGCAAAATGTGGCGCTACAAAGTATTAACTTAAGGGGGCTGAATAATTTTGCACGCCCAATTTTTCAGTTTTTGATTTGTTAAAAAAGTTTGAAATACCCAATAAATGTCGTTCCACTTCATGATTGTGTCCCACTTGTTGTTGATTCTTCACAAAAAAATACAGTTTTATATCTTTATGTTTGAAGCCTGAAATGTGGCAAAAGGTCGCAAAGTTCAAGGGGGCCGAATAGTTTCGCAAGGCACTGTATGTGATGAGTAATACAAGATATGCAAACATTATTAAAGTGACATAATTAAAGTAACATAAGAATCTAGCTCCCTGGTATACAGAAAACACCCGAGCTCTGAAGCAAGCTTCCAGAAAATTAGAACGGAAATGGCGCCACACCAAATTGGAAGTCTTCCGACTAGCTAGGAAAGACGGTACTGTGCAGTATCAAAGAGCCCTCACTGCTGCTCGATCATCCTATTTTTACAACTTGAGGAAAGTAAAAATAATCCAACATTTCTTTTGGACACTGTCGCAAAGCTGACTAAAAAGCAGCATTCCTCAATGGAGGATGGCTTTCACTTCAGCAGTGATAAACTCATGAACTTCACGATAAGATTATGATCATTATAAAGCAAATTACGGACTCCTCTTTAAATCTGTGCGTTCCTCAAAAGCTCAATTGTCCTGAGTCTGCACAACCCTGCCAGGACCTAGGATCAAGGAGATTCTCAAGTTTTTTAATACTATATCTCTTGACACATTGATGAAAATAATCATGGCCTCTAAACCTTCAAGCTGCATTCTGGACCCTATTCCAACTAAACTACTAAAAGAGCTGCTTCCTGTGCTTTGCCCTCCTATTTTGAACATAATAAAAGGCTCTCTATCCACCGGATGTGTACCAAACTCACTAAAAGTGGCACTAATAAAGACTCTTGAAAAAGCCAAACCTTGACCCATAAAATATAAAAAACTATCAGCCTATATCACACAGCAACTCACTGCCTTCCTTGAAGACAAACAATGTATTCAAAACCAGGCCAGAACTTGTCCGTGTAGACCAATTTGGGTTTCCAATCTCTCCAAAAGAATGTGGTGATCGATCATCATAGCACTGAGAGTGCTCTTGTGAAGATGGTAAATGACCTATTATTGGCGTCAGACTGAGGCTCTGCATCTGTCCTCGTGCTCCTAGACCTTAGTGCTGCTTTTGATAGCATCGATCACCACATTCTTTTGGAGAGATTGGAAACCCAAATTGGTCTACACGGACAAGTTCTGGCCTGGTTTAGATCTTATCTGTTGGAAAGATATCAGTTTGTCCCTATGGATGGTTTGTCCTCAAGGCTCCGTTTTAGGACCACTATTGTTTTCAGTATATATTTTACCACTTGGTGATGTCATTCAGAAACATAATGTTAACGTTCACTGCTATGCGGACAACACACAGCTGTACATTTCGATGAAACATGATGAAGCCCCAAAATTGTCCTCCCTGGAAGCCTGTGTTTCAGACATAAGGAAGTGGATGGCGGCAAATCTTTTACTTTTAAACTCTGACAAAATAGAGATGCTAGTTCTAGGTCCCAAGAAACAAAGATATCTTCTGTTGAATCTGATAATTAATCTTGATGGTTGTACAGTCGTCTCAAATAAAACTGTGAAGGACCTCGGCATTACACTGGACCCTGATCTCTCTTTTGACAAACATATCAAGACTGTTTCAAGGACAGCTTTTTTCCATATGCGTAACATTGCAAAAATCTGAAACTTTCTGTCCAAAAATGATGCCGAAAAATGTAGCCATTCTTTTGCCACTTCTAGGTTAGACTACTGCAATGCTCTAATATCCAGAGACCCAGATAAAGCACTAAATAAACTCCAGTTAGTGCTAAACACGGCTGCTAGAATCTTGACTAGAACCAAAAAAATGTATCATATTACTCCAGTGCTAGCCTCCCTGCACTGGCTTCCTGTTAAAGCAAGGGCTGATTTCAAAGGTTTTACTGCTAACCTACAAAGCATTACATGGGCATGCTCCTACCTATCTTTCCGATTTGGTCCTGCAAAACGTACCTACACGTACACTATGGTCACAAGATGCAGGCCTGCTTATTGTCCCTAGAATGTCTAAGCAAACAGCTGGAGTCAGGGCTTTCTCCTATAGAGCTCCATTTTTATGGAATGGTCTGCCTATCCATGTGAGAGACACAGACTCGGTTTCGACCTTTAACCTGTTTGGGCTAGGGGGCAGCATTTTCACGTTTGGATGAAAAGCGTGCCCAGAGTAAACTGCCTGTTACTCAGTCCCAGCTGCTAATATATGCATATTATTGGTCATGTTCCACTTCCTAAGGCTTCCACTAGATGTCAACAGTCTTTAGAACCTTGTTTGATGCTTCTACTGTAAAGGAGGGGGGGATGAGAGGGGAATGAGTCAGAGGTCTGGCAGAGAGCCACGAGCTCGTGACGCGCGTTCATGTGAAAGTTACCTCGCGTTCCATTGCTTTTCTGAAGACAAAGGAATTCTCCGGTTGGAACATTATTGAAGATTTAGGATAAAAACATTCTAAAGATTGATTCTATACATCGTTTGACATGTTTCTACGAACTGTAATATGACTTTTTGTCTGAAACTTGGGTTTAGATTGTATACTGAATGCGCAAACCAAAAGGAGTTATTTGGACATAAATTATGGACTTTATGGAACAAATCAAACATTTATTGTGGAACTGGGATTCCTGGGAGTGCATTCTGATGAAGGTCATCAAAGGTAAGTGAATATTTATAATGCTATTTGTGACTTCTGTTGACTCCAACATGGCGGATAACTTTTGGGTTGTGTTGGTCTCTGAGCGCCGTACTCAGATTATTGCATGGGTTGCTTTTTCTGTAAAGGTTTTTAAAAATCTAACACAGCGGTTGCATTAACTTAATACTGCAGGGGCAGTATTGAGTAGCTTGGATGAAAGGTGCCCAGAGGTGCCCAGAGTAAACGGCCTGCTCCTCAGTCTCAGTTGCTAATATATGCATATTATTATTAGTATTGGATAGAAAACACTCTGAAGTTTCTAAAAGTGTTTGAATGATGTCTGTGAGTATAACAGAACTCATATGGCAGGCAGAAACCTGAGAAGAAATCCAAACAGGAAGTGAGAAATCTGAGGTTGGTCGATTTTCATCCCAGGCCCTATTGAATTCACAGTGGGATATGAATGAAGTTGCACTTCCTAGGGCTTCCACTAGATGTCAACCGCCTTTAGAAACGTGAATGAGGCTTCTACCGTGTTATGGGACTGAACAAGAGCTGAATGAGTCAGGTTACTGGCAGAGAGCCATTTCCTGGTCACACGCATTCCACATGATATCGCCCTGCGTTCCATTGCTCCTCGAGACACAAAGGATTTCTCTGGTTGGAACTTTATTGAAGATTTCTGATAAAAACATCCTAATGATTGATTCTATACTTAGTTTGAAATGTTTCTTCGACCTGTAATATAACTTTTTGAAGTTTTTGTCTGAAGTAATGCACAAGCGTTTGGATTGGTGTACTAAACGCGCTAACAAAAGTAGCTACTGGACATAAATAACAGACATTATCGAACAAATCAAGCATTTATTGTGGAACTGCGATTCCTGGCAGTGCATTCTGATGAAGATCATCAAAGGTAAGGGAATATTTATAATGTGATTTCTGGTTTCTGTTGACTCCAACATGGCGGCTAATTTGAAATCTGACACAGCGGTTGCATTAAGGAGATGTATATCTATAATTCCATGTGTATAACTTGTATTATCATCTACATTTATGATGAGTATTTCTGTTGAATCGATGTGGCTATGCAAAATCACTGGATGTTTTTGGAACTAGTGAACATAATGCGCCAATGTAAACTCAGATTTTTTTATATGAACTTTATCAAACAAAACATACATGTATTGTGTAACATGAAGTCCTATGAGTGTCATCTGATGAAGATCATCAAAGGATAGTGATTAATTTTATCTCTATTTGTGCTTTTTGTGACTCCTCTCTTTGGCTGGAAAAATGGCTGAGTTTTTCTTTGGCTTGGGGGTGACCTAACATAATCGTTTGTGGTGCTTTCGCTGTAAAGCCTATTTAAAATCGGATACTGCGGTGGGATTAACAACAAGATTACCTTTAAAACAGTATAAGATACATGTATGTTTGAGGAATTTTAATTATGAGATTTCTGTTGTTTTGAATTTGGCGCCCTGCACTTTCACTGGCTGTTGTCATATCATCCTGTTAACGGGATTGCAGCACTAAGACGTTTAAGGAGAAGTATATCTTGAATTCTGTGAATAACACTTGTATCTTTTATCAATGTTTATTATGAGTATTTCTGTAAATTGATGTGGCTCTGTGCAAATTCACGGGATGTTTTGGAGGCAAAGCCAAATGTAAACAGAGGTTTTTGGTTAAAAATATGAACTTGATCGAACAAAACATACATGTATTGTGTAACATGTTATCATCTGATGAAGAATATCAAAGGTTAGTGATTCATTTTATCTCTATTTCTGCTTTTTGTGACTCTTTGGTTGGAAAATCGCTGTATGCTTTCTGTGACTAGTTGCTGACCTAATAATATAATGATATATTCTGCTTTTGCAGAAAAGCGTTTTTGAATTCGGACACTGTAGTTGGATTAATGAGAATTTTATCTTTAAAATGGTGTCTAATACTTGTATTGTTTGAGAAATTTTAATTATGAGATTTCTGTTGATTGAATTTGGCGCCCTGCAATTTCATTGGCTGTTGGTAGCGGAACCACATTCCTAGACAGGTTAAGTCTTTATTGAACACTCATCTCTTCAGTAAGTCCTATGATTGAGTGTAGTCTGGCCCAGGAGTGTGAAGGGAAATGTAAAGGCACTGGAGCAACGAACTGCCCTTGCTGTCTGCCTGGCCGGTTCCCCTCTCTCCACTGGGATTCTCTGCCTCAAACCTTATTACAGGGGCTGAGTCACTAGCTTACTGGTGCTCTTCCATGCTGTCCCTAGGATGGGTGCGTCACTTAAGGGGGTTGAGTCCCCAACGTGATCTTCCTGTCCGGGTTGCGCCCCCCCTTGTGTTTGTGCCATGGGGGAGATCTTCGTGGGCTATACTCGGCCTTGTCTCAGGATGGTAAGTTGGTGGTTGAAGTTTTCCCTCTAGTGGTGTGGGTGCTGTGCTTTGGAAAAGTGGGTGGGGTTATATCCTGCCTGTTTGGCCCTGTCCGGGGCCACAGTGTCTCCTGACCCCTCCTATCTCAGCCTCCAGTATTTATGCTGCAGTAGTTTATGTGTCGGCGGGCTATTGTCAGTCTGTTATATCTGGAGTACTTCTCCTGTCTTATCCGGTGTCGTGTGTGAATTTAAGTATGCTCTCTCTAATTCTCTCTCTTTTCTCTCTTTTTCTTTCTTTCTTTCTTTCTTTCTTTCTTTCTTTCTTTCTTTCTTTCTTTCTTTCTTTCTTTCTTTCTTTCTTTCTTTCTTTCTTTCTTTCTGTCTTTCTTTCTTTCTTTCTTTCTTTCTTTCTTTCTTTCTTTCTCTCAGAGGACCTGAGCCCTAGGACCATGCCTCAGGACTACCTGGGCTGATGACTTCTTGCTGTCCCCAGTCCAACTGGTCGAGATGTTGCTCCAGTTTCAACTGTTCTGCCTGCGGCTATGGAACCCTGACCTGTTCACCGGATGTGCAATCTGTCCCAGACCTGCTGTTTTCTACTCTCTAGAGACAGCAGGAGTGGTAGAGATACTCTGAATGATTTACTCCTGAGGTACTGCCATGTTACACCCTCTCCAACCACTGTGATTATTTTATTTGACCCTGCTGGTCATCTATTAACATTTGAACATCTTGGCCATATTCTGTTATAATCTCCACCCGGCACATCCAGAAGAGGACTGGCCACCCCTCATAGCCTGGATCCTCTCTAGGTTTCTTCCTAGGTTCTGGCCTTTCTACAGAGTTTTTCCTAGCCACTGTGCTTCTACACCTGTATTGCTTGCTGTTTGGGGTTTTAGGCTAGGTTTCTGTACAGCACTTTGTGAAATAAGCTGATAAGAAGAGCTTTATAAATACATTTGATTGATTGATTGACTTGTGATCCATTTATTGAAGTGGCCAATTATTTCAAGTCTGTATGTAGGTATCAGCCTCTCTGTTAGTGGCTGCTTAACTGATGGCCTTGACATAGAAGCTATTTTTCAGTCGGTCCCAACTTTGATGCACCTGTACTGACCTCGCCTTCTGGATGGTAGCGGGGTGAACAGGCAGTGGCTCTGGTGGTTGTTGTCCTTGATGATCTTTTTGACCTTCCTGTGACATCGGGTTTAATTTTATTTATTTATTTATTTCACCTTTATTTAACCAGGTAGGCAAGTTGAGAACAAGTTCTCATTTACAATTGCGACCTGGCCAAGATAAAGCAAAGCAGTTCGACATACAATGACACAGAGTTACACATGGAGTAAAACAAACATATAGTCAATAATACACTATAAACAAGTCTATATACGATGTGAGCAAATGAGGTGAGATAAGGGAGGTAAAGGCAAAAAAGGTGGCAAAGTAAATACAATATAGCAAGTAAAACACTGGAATGGTAGATTTGCAGTGGAAGAATGTGCAAAGTAGAAATAAAAATAATGGGGTGCAAAGGAGCTAAATAAATAAATCAATCAAATAAATACAGTAGGGAAAGAGGTAGTTGTTTGGGCTAAATTATAGGTGGGCTATGTACAGGTGTAGCAATCTGTGAGATGCTCTGACAGTTGGTGCTTAAAGCTAGTGAGGGAGATAAGTGTTTCCAGTTTCAGATATTTTTGTAGTTCGTTCCAATCATTGGCAGCAGAGAACTGGAAGGAGAGGTGGCCAAAGAAAGAATTGGTTTTGGGGGTGACCAGAGAGATATACCTGCTGGAGCGCGTGCTACAGTTGGGTGATGCTATGATGACCAGCGAGCTGAGATAAGGGGGGACTTTACCTAGCAGGGTCTTGTAGATGACATGGACCCAGTGGGTTTGGCGATGAGTATGAAGCGAGGGCCAGCCAACGAGAGCGTACAGGTCGCAATGGTGGGTAGTATATGGGGCTTTGGTGACAAAACGGATTGCACTGTGATAGACTGCATCCAGTTTGTTGAGTAGGGTATTGGAGGCTATTTTGTAAATGACATCGCCAAAGTCGAGGATTGGTAGGATGGTCAGTTTTACAAGGGTATGTTTGACAGCATGAGTGAAGGATGCTTTGTTGCGAAATAGGAAGCCAATTCTAGATTTAACTTTGGATTGGAGATGTGGGTCTGGAAGGAGAGTTTACAGTCTAACCAGACACCTAGGTATTTGTAGTTGTCCACGTATTCTAAGTCAGAGCCGTCCAGAGTAGTGATGTTGGACAGGCGGGCAGGTGCAGGCAGCGATCGGTTGAAGAGCATGCATTTAGTTTGACTTGTATTTAAGAGCAATTGGAGGCCACGGAAGGAGAGTTGTATGGCATTGAAGCTTGCCTGGAGGGTTGTTAACAGAGTGTCCAAAGAAGGGCCAGAAGTATACAGAATGGTGACGTCTGCGTAGAGGTGGATCAGAGACTCACCAGCAGCAAGAGCGACATCATTGATGTATACAGAGAAGAGAGTCGGTCCAAGAATTTAACCCTGTGGCACCCCCATAGAGACTGCCAGAGGTCCGGACAGCAGACCCCCCGATTTGACACACTGAACTCTATCAGAGAAGTAGTTGGTGAACCAGGCGAGGCAATCATTTGAGAAACCAAGGCTGTCGAGTCTGCCGATGAGGATGTGGTGATTGACAGAGACGAAAGCCTTGGCCAGATCAATGAATACGGCTGCACAGTAATGTTTCTTATCGATGGCGGGTAAGATATCATTTAGGACCTTGAGCGTGGCTGAGGTGCACCCATGACCAGCTCTGAAACCAGATTGCATAGCAGAGAAGGAATGGTGAGATTCAAAATGGTCGGTAATCTGTTTGTTGACTTGGCTTTCAAAGACTTTAGAAAGGCAAGGTAGGATAGATATAGGTCTGTAGCAGTTTGGGTCAAGAGTGTCCCCCCCTTTGAAGAAGGGGATGACTGCAGCTACTTTCCAATCTTTGGGAATCTCAGACGACACGAAAGAGAGGTTGAACAGGCTAGTAATAGGGGTGGCAACAATTTCGGCAGATAATTTTAGAAAGAAAGGGTCCAGATTGTCTAACCCGGCTGATTTGTAGGGGTCCAGATTTTTCAGCTCTTTCAGAACATCAGCTGACTGGATTTGCGAGAAGGAGAAATGGGGAAGGCTTGGGCGAGTTGCTGTGGGGGGTGCAGTGCTGTTGACCGGGGTAGGAGTAGCCAGGTGGAAAGCATGGCCAGCCGTAGAAAAATGCTTATTGAAATTCTCAATTATAGTGGATTTATCAGTGGTGACAATGTTTCCTATCTTCAGTGCAGTGGGCAGCTGGGAGGAAGTGTTTTTATTCTCCATGGACTTTACAGTGTCCCAGAACCTTTTTGAGTTAGTGTTGCAGGAAGCAAATTTCTGCTTGAAAAAGCTAGCCTTGGCTTTTCTAACTGCCTGTGTGTAATGGTTTCTAGCTTCCCTGAACAGCTGCATATCACGGGGGCTGTTCGATGCTAATGCAGAACGCCATAGGATGTTTTTGTGTTGGTTAAGGGCAGTCAGGTCTGGGGAGAACCAAGGGCAATATCTGTTCCTGGTTCTACATTTCTTGAATGGGGCATGCTTATTTAAGATGGTTAGGAAGGCATTTAAAAAAAATAACCAGGCATCCTCTACTGACGGGATGAGATCAATATCCTTCCAGGATACCCCGGCCAGGTCGATTAGAAAGGCCTGCTCGCTGAAGTGTTTCAGGGAGCGTTTGACAGTGATGAGTGGAGGTCGTTTGACTGCTGACCCATTACGGATGCAGGCAATGAGGCAGGGATTGCTGATCTTGGTTGAAGACAGCAGAGGTGTATTTAGAGGGCAAGTTGGTTAGGATGATAGCTATGAGGGTGCCCGTGTTTAAGGCTTTGGGGAGGTACCTGGTAGGTTCATTGATAATTTGTGTGAGATTGAGGGCATCAAGCTTAGATTGTAGGAGGGCTGGGGTGTTAAGCATGTTCCAGTTTAGGTCGCCTAGCAGCACGAGTTCTGAATATAGATGGGGGGCAATCAGTTCACATATGGTGTCCAGAGCACAGCTGGGGGCAGAGGGTGGTCTATAGCAGGTGGCAACGGTGAGAGACTTGTTTTTAGAGAGGTGGATTTTTAAAAGTAGAAGTTTAAATTGTTTGGGTACAGACCTGGATAGTAGGACAGAACTCTGCAGGCTATCTTTGCAATAGATTGCAACACCGCCCCCTTTGGCAGTTCTATCTTGTCTGAAAATGTTGTAGTTTGGGATGAAGATTTCAGAGTTTTTGGTGGTCTTCCTAAGCCAGGATTCAGACACAGCTAGAACATCCGGGTTGACAGAGTGTGCTAAAGCAGTGAATAAAACAAACTTAGGGAGGAGGCTTCTAATGTTAACATGCATGAAAGCAAGGCTATTACGGTTACAGAAGTCATCAAAAGAGAGCGCCTGGGGAATAGGAGTGGAGCTAGGCACTGCAGGGCCTGGATTCACCTCTACATCGCCAGGGGAACAGAGGAGGAGTAGGATAAGGGTACGGCTAAAAGCAATAAGAATTGGTCGTCTAGAACGTCTGGAACAGAGAGTAAAAGGAGGTTTCTGGGGGCGATAAAATAGCTTCAAGGTATAATGTAGAGACAAAGGTATGGTAGGATGTAAATACAGTGGAGGTAAACCTAGGCATTGAGTGATGAAGAGAGAGATATTGCCTCTAGAAACATCATTGAAACCAGGAGATATCATCGCATGTGTGGGTGGTGGAACTAATAGGTTGGATAAGGTATAGTGAGCAGGACTAGAGGCTCTACAGTGAAATAAGCCAATAAGCACTAACCAGAACAGCAATGGACAAGGCATATTGACATTAAGGAGAGGCATGCTTAGTCGAGTGATCAAAAGGGTCCAGTGAGTAGTGAGGTTGATTAGGGTCACGGCGATTTAGACAGCTATCCGGGCCATCGGTAGCAAGCTAGCATAGGATGGAGGTCTGTTATTAGCCACCTCGTGCGTTTCCGTCAGTAGGATTAGTGGGGTTCCGTGTGGTAGAGGGGATGAATCCAATTCGCAAAAAAAAACAATAGATATAGTTATAGTTTTTTTTATTTTATAAATAAATAAATGAAATAAATTGTCTGATGGGTCTATTCAGATAGCTGCCGATAAGACAGCTAACGATTAGCGGACCGCAGATGGGCGTTCAGGTAACGTCGCGACGGAGGAGCCAGCCGGATAACTCCCTCGAGTAGATAATGTCAGTAGTCCAGTTGTGAAGGCCCGATGGGGCTCCGTGTTGGCAGTAAAACGGGTCCGGATAGGTGATTGTAGCCCAGGAGTGACTGATGGAACTCTTCAGCTGGCTAGCTCCAGAATAATTGATGTTTGCTCTGGAATCGACGAAAGCCGATAGTCACACGGATAGCAGCTAGCTAGCTGCGAGATCCAGGTATAAATGTCCAGAGTTAGCGGTTGAAATCCGGGGACATGGAGAGAAAAATAGGTCGTCGATGTTCCGGTCCGAGCCGTGCCGTACAAAACTAGCGATAGATTTTCGAGCTAAAGGATAGCTGATGACCACAAACCATGGTTAGCTGAATACTAACGATTAGCCAGTAAAGAAGCTAACTAGCTTCTGATTAGCTTCTGGTTAGCTTCAGGCTAGCTTCAGGCTAGTTTCTGGATTAGCTTCTGGTTAGCTTCTGGCTAGCTTCTGGTTAGCTTCTATGGAGGATTACAGATTTGAGGTAAATAATACTTTCTTTAAAAAAAAAATATAAATTGGTGAGGCGGGTTGCAGGAGAGTGTTTTGAAGATGAGTTTATGAAAAACAAAATATACAAACCATGATGCTGCCACCACCATGTTTGACAGTGGGGATTGTGTGTTCAGGGTGATGAGCTGTGTTGCTTTTACGCAAAACATTACGTTTTGCATTGTTGCCAAAAAGTTAAATTTTGGTTTCATCTGACCAGAGCACCTTCTTCCACATGTTTGGTGTGTCTCCCAGGTGACTTGTGGCAAACTTTAAACGACACTTTTTATGGATATCTTTAAGAAATGGCTTTCTTCTTGCCACTCTTCCATAAAGGCCAGATTTGTGCAATATACGACTGATTGTTGTCCTATGGACAGAGTCTCCCACCTCAGCTGTAGATCTCTGCAGTTCATCCAGAGTGATCATGGGCCTCTTGGCTGCATCTCTGATCAGTCTTCTCCTTGTATGAGCTGAAAGTTTAGAGGGACGGCCAGGTCTTGGTAGATTTGCAGTGGTCTGATACTCCTTCCATTTCAATATTATCGCTTGCACAGTGCTCCTTGGGATATTTAAAGCTTGGGAAATCTTTTTGTATCCAAATCCGGCTTTAAACTTCTTCACAACAGTATCTCGGACCTGCCTGGTGTGTTCCTTGTTCTTCATGATGCTCTCTGCGCTTTTAACGGACCTCTGAGACTATCACAGTGCAGCTGCATTTATACGGAGACTTGATTACACACAGGTGGATTGTATTTATCATCATTAGTCATTTAGGTCAACATTGGATCATTCAGAGATCCTCACTGAACTTCTGGAGAGAGTTTGCTGCACTGAAAGTAAAGGGGCTGAATAATTTTGCACGCCCAATTTTTCAGTTTTTGATCTGTTAAAAAAGTTTTAAATATCCAAAAGACCTGAGATTGGGACGGAGATTTGTCTTCCAACAAGACAATGATCCAAAACATAAAGCAAAATCTACAATGGAATGGTTCAAAAATAAACATATCCAGGTGTTAGAATGGCCAAGTCAAATTCCAGACCTGAATCCAATCGAGAATCTGTGGAAAGAACTGAAAACTGCTGTTCACAAATGCTCTCCATCCAACCTCACTGAGCTCGAGCTGTTTTGCAAGGAGGAATGGGAAAAAATGTCAGTCTCTCGATGTGCAAAACTGATAGAGAAATACCCCGAGCAACTTACAGCTGTAATCGCAGCAAAATGTGGCGCTACAAAGTATTAACTTAAGGGGGCTGAATAATTTTGCACGCCCAATTTTTCAGTTTTTGATTTGTTAAAAAAGTTTGAAATATCCAATAAATGGCGTTCCACTTCATGATTGTGTCCCACTTGTTGTTGATTCTTCACAAAAAAATACAGTTTTATATCTTTATGTTTGAAGCCTGAAATGTGGCAAAAGGTTGCAAAGTTCAAGGGGGCCGAATACTTTCGCAAGGCACTGTATATATAAAAAGGTATGCAAAGAAAGTTGTAAATATATATATATATATATATATATATATATATATATATATATATATATATATATATATATATATACGGGACACGACAAGACGAGGACAAAAGACGTCTGAACTGCTATGCCATCTTGGAGAATGAGAGTGGGTGCTGTCGGTGGACAGGTAGTTAGCCTCCAGTGATGCGTTGTGCAGACCGCACCACCCTCTGTCTGTGTGGGTGGACAATTTCAGTTTGTCCTTGATGTGTATGCAGAGGAACTTAAAACTTTCCACCTTCTCCACTGCTGTCCTGTCGATGTGGATAGGGGGTGCTCCCTCTGCTGTTTCCTGAAGTCCACGATCATCTCCTTTGTTTTGTTGGCGTTGAGTGAGAGGTTGTTTTCCTGACACCACCTCCTCCCCATAGGCTGTTTCGTTGTTCTTGGTAATCAAGCCTACTACTGTTTTGTTGTCTGCAAACTTGATGATTGAGTTAGAGGCGTGCATGGCCACGCAGTCATGAGCGAACAGGGAGTACAGGAGGGGGCTGAGCACACCCCCGTGTGGGGCCCCAGTATTGAGGATCAGCGAAGTGGAGATGTTGTTTCCTACCTTCACCACCTGGGGGCCCGTCAGGAAGTCCAGGACCCAATTGCACAGGGTGGGGTTGAGACCCAGGGCCTCAAGCTTAATGATGAGCTTGGAGGGTACTATGTTGTTGAATGCTGAGCTGTAGTCAATCTTACATAGGTATTCCTCTTGTTCAGATGGGATAGTGCAGTGTGCAGTGTGATGGCGATTGCATCGTCTGTGGACCTATTGGGGCTGTACGCAAATGTAAGTGGGTCTAGGGTGACAGATAAGGTGGAGGTGATATGATCCTTGATTGGTCTGCCAAAGCACTTCATGATTACAGAAGTGAGTGCTATGGGGTGATAGACCTTATGTACATACCTACACGTACGCTACGGTCACAAGACGCAGGCCTCCTAATTGTCCCTAGAATTTCTAAGCAAACAGCTGGAGGCAGGGCTTTCTCCTATAGAGCTCCATTTTTATGGAACGGTCTGCCTACCCATGTCAGAGACGCAAACTCGGTCTCAACCTTTAAGTCTTTACTGAAGACTCATCTCTTCAGTGGGTCATATGATTGAGTGTAGTCTGGCCCAGGAGTGGGAAGGTGAACGGAAAGGCTCTGGAGCAACGAACCGCCCTTGCTGTCTCTGCCTGGCCGGTTCCCCTCTTTCCACTGGGATTCTCTGCCTCTAACCCTATTACAGGGGCTGAGTCACTGGCTTGCTGGGGCTCTCTCATGCCGTCCCTGGAGGGGGTGCGTCACCTGAGTGGGTTGATTCACTGTTGTGGTCATCCTGTCTGGGTTGGCGCCCCCCCCCCCTTGGGTTGTGCCGTGGCGGAGATCTTTGTGGGCTATACTCAGCCTTGTCTCAGGATGGTAAGTTGGTGGTTGAAGATATCCCTCTAGTGGTGTGGGGGCTGTGCTTTGGCAAAGTGGGTGGGGTTATATCCTTCCTGTTTGGCCCTGTCCGGGGGTGTCCTCGGATGGGGCCACAGTGTCTCCTGACCCCTCCTGTCTCAGCCTCCAGTATTTATGCTGCAGTAGTTTATGTGTCGGGGGGCTGGGGTCAGTTTGTTATATCTGGAGTACTTCTCCTGTCCTATTCGGTGTCCTGTGTGAATCTAAGTGTGCGTTCTCTAATTCTCTCCTTCTCTCTTTCTTTCTCTCTCTCGGAGGACCTGAGCCCTAGGACCATGCCCCAGGACTACCTGACATGATGACTCCTTGCTGTCCCCAGTCCACCTGGCCATGCTGCTGCTCCAGTTTCAACTTCCACCTGACTGTGCTGCTGCTCTAGTTTCAACTGTTCTGCCTTATTATTATTCGACCATGCTGGTCATTTATGAACATTTGAACATCTTGGCCATGTTCTGTTATAATCTCCACCCGGCACAGCCAGAAGAGGACTGGCCACCCCACATAGCCTGGTTCCTCTCTAGGTTTCTTCCTAGGTATTGGCCTTTCTAGGGAGTTTTTCCTAGCCACCGTGCTTCTACACCTGCATTGCTTGCTGTTTGGGGTTTTAGGCTGGGTTTCTGTACAGCACTTTGAGATATCAGCTGATGTACGAAGGGCTATATAAATAAATTTGATTTAATTTGATTTGATGTAAGACCAGACCTATGAAAGTTGCCCAGTATACCCTTAATCTTGTAATAAATTAAATTAAATATAATGATACACAACTTGTCACTGTGGGAGGATAACTAACTTTCATTTCAGTAAATAAAATGTGAATGATTGTGATTGGGAAAACAGGCTACCTAAGTATGGTTCTCAATCAGACAACAATTGACAGCTGCCTCTGATTGGGAACCATACCAGGCCAAACACGTAGAAATATAGCACACAGAACAAAACATAGAATGCCCACCCCAACTCACGCCCTGACCAAACTAAAATAGAGACATAAAAAAGGAACTAAGGTCAGGACATGACAATACCTTTCCACCGATTCCACTCCAGCCATTAACACGTGCCTGTCCGCCCCAAATAATGTGCCAACAACCTCCTGTGGGCTACATCCATTTAAGGACAGTCAGTTTGAGATGTTCTCCCATGAAACTGTTGGTATTCTGTCCACGCGTAGCTAGAATTTTCATTGGGATCTGTCAGCATGTAAAATTCTTAATACAACTGGAAAAAAGGTACACCCAAATGCACTTCAGCCCAGCGTTAAAAAAATACATCTGCTTGGCATTTCTGACATAGTTATATTGCTGTCTTCCCACTTTGTCGGATTAGAATTATGCGTGACAATTGGACAGAAAGGTCAAAATGACAGACTGCTGAGGATGCCATAGGAAATGTCAAGTGAAATTTAGTTTCTTGCTTAGAAAGGAAATTAAATCTACACACTCCTCCTTGCCCCAGCATTGGGCAAATTGATTTCATTACGCAAGCTCATCATTGTGTCGTACAGTATGTGTTATACTTAATGTCAGTTTTATCCCCATCACTCTGCAACCTGCTGTAGGTCTGGTCATTCTAAAACAGAGGTAGACAAGATATTGTTATAGAGGGGGAGCAATCTCACATGAAGTCGCCACCAAGCACGAACGCACACACAAACATGCGCGCTCACACACACATACACAAACACAAACTGCACCTCTAAGGGGACATGGAGAACTGTCTCACTTGCAAAGGTGTAGATTCACTTCCCTCTGTATATTGTAAATACTATCACCATGACTTATAACATAGCAGCAAAAACACCCGGTGCACATTACAGTAAGAAAGACTGAGTAAAGGGACCCAATTGGCCTCTTTAGTGTCACAATGTAAGTCTGAGATAATATGCCTAAATATGCAATCGTGTGTTGTCTTTGTGACCACTATAGTGTTTCATCAGCGATAATTTTTGTTTGAGTGATTTTGAGTTGGGTTATTTATAATCCCAAATATATGTGTTATTGAGTTCAAGGCTAAATCATTTTCCTCTTTAGGTTCAGTTAATTCCTGTTTGTAAATTTAGAGTACCAGTCAAAAGATTGGACAGGGTTTTTATTTATTTAGGGGTTATTTAAGGGTTTTTCTTTATTTTACTATTTTCTATATTGTAGAATTGTAGTGAAGACATTAAAACTATGAAATAGCACATATGGAATCATGTAGTAACCAAAAAAGTGCTGAACAAATCTAAATATATTTAAAATGGTATATTCTTCAAAGTAGTCACCCTTTGCCTTGATGACGACTTTGCGCACTGTTGGCAACCAGCTTCTCCTGGAATGCTTTTCCAACAGTCTTGAAGGATTTCCCACATATGCTGAGCACCTGTTGGTTGCTTTTCCTTCACTCTGCGGTCCAACTCATCCCAAACCATCTCAATTGGGTTGAGGTCAGATGATTGTGGAGGCCAGGTCATCTGATGCAGCACTCCATCACTCTCCTTCTTCGTCAAATAGCCCTTACACAGCCTGGAGGTGTGTTGGGTCATTGTCCTGTTGAAAAACAAATGATAGTCCCACTAAGCGCAAACCAGATGGGATGGTGTATCGCTGCAGAATGCTGTGGTAGCCATGCTGGTTAAGTGTGTATTGAATTCTAAATAAATCACTGACAGTGTCACCAGCAAAGCACAAACCACACCATCACACCTCCTCCTCCATGCTTCACGGTGGGAACCACACATGCAGAGATCATCCATCCACCTACTCTGCGTCTCACAAAGACACAGCGGTTGGAATCCAAAATCTAAAATTTGACCAAAGGACAGATTTCCACCGGTCTGATTTCCATTGCAAGTCTCTTTTTCTCATTGGTGTCCTTTAGTAGAGGTTGATTTCTTTAAGTATGCCCTCGTCTCCTCCATGAATCTCCATGAATCTCTCATCGTACCCTCTCTCATCTCCTCCTCCGGTCCTCGCCCTGGAACTTATCCTCTGCAGCAGAGGTAACTCTGGGTCTTCCTTTCGTGTGGCGGTCCTCATGAGAGCCAGTTTCATCATAACACTTGGGGCTCCCGAGTGGCGCAGTGGTCTAAGGCGCTGCATTTCTAGTGCTAAAGGTGTCACTGCAGACCCTGGTTCGATTTCCAGCTGTATCACAACTGCCTGTGATTGGGAGTCCCATAGGGCGATGCACAATTGGCCCAGCGTGGTTAGGGCAAATATTTTTTCGAGATTGACTGGCCTTCATGTCTTCAAGAAGTGATGAACTGTCTTTTCTCTTTGCTTATTTGAGTTGTTTTGCCATAATATGAGCTTGGTATTTTATCAAATAGGACTATCTTCTGTATACCACCCCTACCTTGTCACAACACAACTGATTGGCTCAAACCATCACTTCTGCTTCCGCTCTCCCTCTCTGGCATTCGAGGGAGCCAGGCTGACTTTAATTACGCACACCTGTCACCATCATTACGTGTAGCTGCACAATATTGGACTAACCTGGACTCCATTACTTTGTTGATTACCCCTCTATATCTGTCTGCTCCTCAGTTTGTTCCCTTTTTCATGGATGTCATTATTTTCCCCCTATCCAGATGATGTTGCTGTCCGTTGTTCATTGAATGTTCTCCCTGTACCTGCTTCTCGTCTCCAGCGTCAATCCTTACAGAATGCTTTTGTTGGTGACATCGGGTCCAGGTGCTGCCGCCGATGGAACCGGGGGTGCCTCAGCTGGCTCCATGGGCTTTCATGCCTTACCTAGCTCGAGACGTTTCCTTACCCCGGTTGGGTCCGCAGGCTCCCATCCCACATCATGCCTCAGCCAGCTCGTCGTGCTCCTACTCCTCAGCTGGCTCGTCGGGCTCCCCCGCCTCAATGGGATTGTCAGGCTTTCACGCCTCAGCTGGATCGTTAGGCTCCCAAACCTCAGCTGGCTCGCCGGGCTTCTATGCCCCAATCTGCTTGTCCAGCGCCCATGCCTTGACTGGCCCGTCAGGCTCACCCAGGTGGGACGCCCATAGAGGGGGGGGGGGGGGGGGGTACTGTCACGTCTGCTCCCATTCTCCCTCTCTGGTGCTTGAGTGCGCTAGGCTGCTTTTCATTACACACAACTGTCACCATTATGCACAGCTGCGCAATATTGGACTCACCTAGACTCCATACATTTGTTGAGTATCCCCTCTATATCTGTCTGCTCCTCAGTTTGCTCCCCGTGTCAGCATTGATGTTGTTATTTTTCCCCTGTCCAGACGCTGTTCCTGTTCTGTTTCATATCTGTTGTTCGTTAAATGTTCGCCCTGTGCCTGCTTCTTGTCTCCAGCGTCAATCCTCACACAAACGCATTAAGGTAAGAAATTCCACAAATTAATTTTTAACATGGCACACCTGTTAATTGAAATCCATTCCAGGTGACTACCTCATGAAGCTGGTTGAGAGAAATGCCAAGAGTGTGCAAAGCTGTCGTCAATGCAAAGGGTGGCTACTTTGAAGTATCTCAAATATAAAATATATTTTGATTTGTTTAACACTTTTTTGGTTACTTCATGATTCCATGTGTGTTATTTAATATTTACAATATTTACAATATATACTATGTAGAAAATAGTAAGAATAAATTAAAACCCTTTAATGTGTGTCCAAACTTTTGACTTGAACTGTACATGTCCTACTGTTAGAAGGATGTGCATATATAATAATGATTACAGCATGTTCTGCAAACTAACCCAACATTGCCAACTCCTTAAATGGAAGGAGGCTTAATTTGTTTGGAACAAAGTTTTCAACAGTAGGGAGAGAGAGAGTGGACCACTGGGATCGCTCTTTCTCTCCGGCAGGCCAATTTACCTTATGGTGTTTATCAAGGAAAACACAATGATCCCCTTGAGGGAACAGAGAGAGTGGGGTAGATGATAAACCTCACCCGACAAAAGCCAATGAAACATTACTACCTTGTGGGGCTTGATTTCCACTGATTTACAACAGCGGTGTCAGCTGGGCAGAAATACAGTAAATGCTAATCTGTCAGAGGTTAGTTATGGAAGCTAGCATCACAATGGCTAGGCTGTAGCATTCGGCTGCTGAAATGATGTAAGATCACATTGAGCCTACCAGCAGCCCTCAGGGGCCTGTCTGATCCAGCTTCATATCCAGGTACACTTTTCTTTTCTCATTCAGCTCATTATTTTCAACCCCTACCCCCCTACCTTTTGTCTTGTTGATATTCCCCTATTCTATTTCAATTGATATCTGCCCAATCATGTCTTCATCTTCATCATTCCCCCTTTCTTATTAGTCTTTAATTGTCTCCACCGTCTCTCTCTCTCTCTCTCTCTCTCTCTCTCTCTCTCTCTCTTTCTTGCTCACGCACTCGCACACGCACCATCACTCACACACACACATGGTTATGCATGCCTAGAAGCACAAACACATACACATTAAAGCACACTCACATGTAAGCAATGCATACAGTACAAGCACACACACAGGTTTATGTATGCATACAAACACACACACAATGCCAATTTATTACATCGTCATTCTCACAATTCACTTTCTTCCTTGTTCTCTTTCACCTTCTCCCGCACACTTCCTATCTATCAATCTTATCTCTCTCTTTACCTTCCTCTCACACACACTCCTTTCTATTTAGTGCGGTGCCAGGATAATAACCTCTCCCTCAACGTGATTAAAACAGAGGAGATTATCGTGGACTATAGGAAAAGGAGGACCGAGCATGCCCCCATTCTCATCGACAGGGAGCAGGAGCAGGTTAAGAGCTTCAAGTTCCTTGGTGTCCACATCACCAACGAACTATCATGGTCTAATCACACCAAGACAGTCGTGAAGAGGGCACGACAATGCCTATTCCCCCTCAGGAGACTGAAAAGATTTGGCATGGGTCCTCAGATCCTCAAAAGTTTCTACAGCTGCACCATCGAGAGCATCCTGGCTGGTTGCATCATTGCCTGGTAATGGCAACAGCTCGGCCTCCAACTGCAAGGCACTACAGAGGGTAGTGCGTACAGGCCAGTACTTCACTGGGGCCAAGCTTCCTGCCAACCAGGACCTCTATACCAGGTGGTGTCAGAGGAAGGCCCTAAAAATTGGGTGACTCCAGCCACCCTAGTCATAGGCTGTTCTCTCTACTAACGTACGGCAAGCAGTACCAGAGCGCCAACCAAGTCTAGGTCCAAAAGACTTGTTAACAGCTTCTACCCCCAAGCCATAAGATTCCTGAACAGCTAATCAAATGGCTACCCGTACTATTTGCAATGGCCCCCCACACCCATTTTTATGCTGCTGCTACTCTCTGTTTATTATCTATGCATAGTCACTTTACCTACATGTAGATATTACCTTAATTACCTTGACTAACCTGTGCCACATTGACTCTGTACCGGTACCCCCTGTATACAGTCTCACTACTGTTATTTTATTGTTGCTCTTTAATTATTTGTTATTTTCCTATTTTATTATTTTGATTTTGATTGTTGCCAGGGCCCATCCGACCCTGACCCCTCTGCACCTCTGTGAGTCTGGCTTCTCTTCCTCTTGGTTGCTGGAACAATGATTCCTGACAGGTGACACGCTCTTACCTCCCAAGGGCGTTAACCGCTGTGACTGGAAACCAGATTAAGCCGTCCAAGATAGCATCTCATTTCGAGAGACGAACGATAAGGCCTGGGTGCTGGGATGATAAATAATCGCTCACTTCAGCCGTTCTCTGGAACCGCTCACTGAAACCGCTCACTGAAACCCATGCCTGGGGTGTTCTAGAGGCAGGCAGGTCTCCCTGTCCCTCGGCTAAAACATATACTTGCACACACACTCTACACATCCTTGCTAACTTACACACACACAGCAACACACACCCATCTTCTATCTCTTTCTCACTCCTTTTCACTCTTTCTTTCTCTCATTCTCTCTCTCTCTCTCTCTCTCTCTCTTCTTTCCCTGTCGTTGCACAGTGAAACTGATTATGCCACCATGCCTGCTACTCCCATCGCTGCTCAGAATTCGTACATTACAGTTTTTTACAATTGCTAGGACACATTTCTCAATTCTTAGGTCACTTTTTCAAAACTCTTCACACAGTGAGTACAACAGCAGTCTATGAGCGCTAAACTGTGGATAATGTTTCATTGCTTTGGCACAAAATGCGTTCAATGACTACATCTTTCAAATTTCATGAATTATTTTCTCACTCAGACACAACCTCCAGCAAAACTCTATGTACCTACAGGTCAATTTGCACATGTTTACATACTCTTTTCAAAACTGTTAAACTTAAGTTCAAAACCTAATTTAACACAACATTGAATAAGACAGCAATTTGCTACATTTCTACAGTAATACCGTATTGAAATATATTTCAAATCTAAAAAATGAAATACTGTCAAAACAATTAGACCAACCACAGCTGATTCCCATTGTAGCTGAACACCTACCCAGGTGTTAGTCTGGGAATCTGAGAGCAGTACGTATGCGTGGTGGAAGAAGACTGAGAGGAAGAGCAAAAGCTGTAGTCTCAGATGAGATTAGGGCTACTATAATTGATCATGTAATAAATCATGGTCTATCAATGAGAGAGGCTGGTCTGAGAGTGCAACCAAATCCGCAACGCTCAACAGTGGCATCTATTGTAAGACATTTCCGGCAAAACAACAGGTAAGATGTGCATTCTGCAAGGGCATCTGACTGAACTGCACATTACAGAAATAAATTGAGCAAAGCCTCCAAACCCACTTGTGTGTAATTGTTTTTGTATTTCTGCTTAGGACCCGATGGTTACCTCCCACAGGCGGGAGAGGTAGGATTTTCACTGCTGTGCAGGAAACAGCAGAGTGTTGGCAGACAACATTACATTTGGAAATATTCACAATGTAAGCATAACTATTTCTAGAGTCCTGAAACAACATCAAGTCAGGATGAAGCAGTTGTACACTGTCCCCTTTGAGAGGAACTCTGAATGAGTCAAGCAACTCAGAAACCAATATGTCAGGTAAGATGACAATAAAATACAGAACTGGTTTTGAACAAAACCAAGCAGGGCAGAGGCACACAATGGCCTGTTTTTAGTTATAATATAAACTACCGTAATAGCCTAACTCTTATGTTGCCTTGTGGATTTATTTTAGAGAGTCATGGAGACTGAAGCCAGGCAAACACCCCACATATTCATCTTTGTGGATGAGGCTGGTTTCAACTTAGCCAAAACACGGCGGCGAGGAAGGAATGTGATTGGGAAAAGAGCCACAGTAGATATCCCGGGCCAGAGGGGTGCCAACATCACAATATGTGCAGCAATATCCTCTGATGGATTGCTGTTACACAAACGGCTAATTGGGCCATACAACACCGAGCGTCTCATTTCATTCCTGGATGACCTCTATGGAAGGTTGTGTCAGGTGAGGAAAGGGTTGCAGTGAGGCGAAATCGGCCAATGTTTGTAATTGTATGGAACAATGTGACATTTCCTCACTCCCGTGCAGTCAGAGTGGTTTGCAGCCCATCCCAGGATGGTGTCATTTTTCCTCCCACCTTACTCTCCATTCCTCAACCCTATAGAGGAATTATTTTCCTCATGGAGGTGGAAGGTTTATGATCAAATGTCCCTCCTAGATGCAATGAATGCTGGATGCCTGGACATATCTGCAGAAGATTACCAGGGACTGACCAGGCATACCAAAAGACTCTTTCCTAGGTGTATTGCCCAAGATGACTTAAGATGTGATGTAGATGAGAACCTGTGGCCAAATGCAGAAAACAGGGTTGACTAGCATTGCTACTGTATCTGTATCGGTAGATGGCGTAAAAACAAATGATTTTATTTTAGAATCACTCAAAGCCAAAAAATGACAGAAAACATATTGAAGCATATTGCATCATGTCTGATTCATTCCTGTAACATATACTGCAGCGAATTCTAAACAGTAGAGAGGTGTCATTCTTGTTTTTTAAAGACATTTTTACAAAAGACAACATTGTGTAACACTACCTGTTGTGTTTTTTAGGTGATTGTTTTATGAGTGACAACGTGTGCTTGTTGGGTGACAACCTTTGCTAGTGTTATGGAAGAATGAGTTGATTTGAGACATGTATAAAGTATTTTGGTAGTTTTAGTGCATTTTGGATGTGAAATTAACTGCTGTGCCAAGATGAAAGTTGGTTAGGAGAACTGTGTGAAGAGTTTTGAAAGTATTGAAAAATGGGTCCTCGCAATTGTAAAAAGACTGTAATTTACATTTTTGTTGTAAATTCGCCAAATAATACAATGATTTCTGTTTTAATTAAGATGTTTTTTGTCTGAACAGCTCATAAAATACCGTTATGGCATAAATACACAGATGCCTGAAACTAACTCCCCCTCTCTCCACACAAGTAGACACAAACTCAATCACCCCCTCATTCTCTTTAGAAATCAGTGTTCCATATGTGTGACTCAGCCTTTCTCTCCCATCATAGAGTTCAAAGGTGAAGAATGCAGAATGCAGTCTCCACCATAGAGATATTATTATTTTAATGCAATACAGGATAATGCCACAGACAGACAGTGCCATGGTGGTGCATCTTGAATCCATGCATCTTGAATCCATGGTGCATGGATTCAAGATGCATGGATTCAAGATTCACCACCATGATGTACCACCTTCAAGTGCCGCCTTCTGATTCTCACATGGAAACAGATAGCCTTGGATACTCTTCTTCTCCTCCACTTCTTCAAGTACTCACTTCTGGACTATGTCTCTCCTCTTTTTCCTCCCAGTCCCATCAAAAATCCCTCGCTCCACACTCATTCATCCCTTCCATTGGCTCATTCAATTTTCTTTATTTTCAAGTCTTTATTAAAGGAGTGCTTGAAGCGTAAGGCCTTGATCAGGGAAAAAACACAGTCCATGACGAAATCAGATGTGAAACTAAACTGTGTAGCCTTTCAACCTTTCAAAGCTCAGGAAGTGTCATTGTTGAATTACATAAAATAAAGTAGAGAGGCTTTTGCCAGACACCAAAAAAGGAAATAAAACTGTGAAAGAAAAACCATAGACGAGAAAGGAGCAGGGTTCCCAGTTGGTGTAAACTAGGTTTCATGAGAGGCTCTTTCTAAACCCTGTTCCAAAGGCTCAGTCAGTGATAAGCAACAATCAGAGAGCTGGGGGGGGGACGATACAGACTCTGAAATTGCGCTTTACTTTCATTTGGCAGTCTTGCCAGGTAAACTTTTCCAAAAGCCTTTTGAAATGTTACCTGCAAGTCAAAACGCCGTGGAATAGGAAATAAATCAAATAGGTCAAAGCACTTTTATACAATGTGATGATGATGATGATGGACTCTGATCCCACTTTGGCTGCCGGCTGCATGAGCGGCTGTACAATGTATTCTCTTCTGTGTGCCTGTAATACCTTTGACGTCATGTTCCCAGGGGAAGGCAGGTAGAGGATGCTCTCGTCTTAAAGCTAGAATCCTTCATTGAAACAATAACAAAGCGGTCATCTGCCACAGTTTGAGTAAAAAGCTGAGAGATGTAACTACTCTCAAATTTATAGACAGAGCTATGGATGAAAGGACTGACCATCCATGATATGAACACAAAATGATTGTGTTTTGAGGCTGTACAGTGTGTTAACTTTGACATTGTTTACTAATATGTTGTGTGCTGATGGGGTAGAACAGCTGACCTAAGCTCAAGAGGCATTTATACGTTATATTAGTCAAGAATCAATGGGTATATATCATGAATCATTAAAAGTTAAAAAAAAATGTATGTAGCAACCAAGGATTAGATCTTTAATGTCATTGCTCAATGTTTACCCAGACCCAGTAGTGAGCCACAGATGAATCGTGGAGGCGCTGGACTGATGCAGCAGGTTAGACTCAGCTACCATATGAGTTACAGTTAATCACCCCCCAACACTTCTTCTCTATGATGTTAGTTAATATCACAGACAGAGACAGATTGAGCAAGCGAGATAAAAGCTGAAAAAGTTAATAAGACCAAACAGTTCATATCACCTCCAAAACTCACTCAAACCACCAAAACACTTCAAAGATGTCTCAAAATAAGCTTGTTCGACCATAACACTGGCACCAATTCTCACTCAGAAAGCATACATTGTCACTCATAACACACTGACCTAAAACACACAAACAGGGAGCATTACATAAATTATGAACTTCTCTTTGAAGTTTGAATAATTCTTCACCTAAATCAGTATTTTGTATAGAATAACACCTACTCATTTTGACTGTACTAAAGTATATATAACAAGAATGAATCAGAAATGCAGAAATTTTATTTAATAGTATTTTTTTCTATATATTTGCATATAGTAATTTACTTGTGAAGAATAAAAGGTTTAAACAAAAAACACATTCCTGAAATTCCATGGCTGCAATAATAATTACAAAAACATCAACATGTATAGTATAATCACCATTACTGTACAGTACTGTGATGGTTCTAGTTCTCATCAACATGTATAATATAATCACCATTACTGTACAGTATTGTGATGGTTCTAGTTCTCATCAACATGTATAGTATAATCACTCATACTGTACAGTACTGTGAGGGTTCTAGTTCTCATCAACATGTATAGTATAATCACCATTACTGTACAGTACTGTGAGGGTTCTAGTTCTCATCAACATCTATAGTATAATCACCATTACTGTACAGTACTGTGAGGGTTCTAGTTCTCATCAACATGTATAGTATAATCACTCATACTGTACAGTACTGTGAGGGTTCTAGTTCTCATCAACATGTATAGTATAATCACTCATACTGTACAGTACTGTGAGGGTTCTAGTTCTCATCAACATGTATAGTATAATCACCATTACTGTACAGTACTGTGAGGGTTCTAGTTCTCATCAACATCTATAGTATAATCACCATTACTGTACAGTACTGTGAGGGTTCTAGTTCTCATCAACATGTATAGTATAATCACTCATACTGTACAGTACTGTGAGGGTTCTAGTTCTCATCAACATGTATAGTATAATCACCATTACTGTACAGTACTGTGAGAGTTCTAGTTCTCATCAACATGTATAGTATAATCACCATTACTGTACAGTACTGTGAGGGTTCTAGTTCTCATCAACATGTATAGTATAATCACTCATACTGTACAGTACTGTGAGGGTTCTAGTTCTCATCAACATGTATAGTATAATCGCTCATACTGTACAGTACTGTGAGGGTTCTAGTTCTCATCAACATGTATAGTATAATCGCTCATACTGTACAGTACTGTGAGGGTTGTAGTTCTCATCAACATGTATAGTATAATCACCATTACTGTACAGTACTGTGATGGTTCTAGTTCTCATCAACATGTATAATATAATCACCATTACTGTACAGTATTGTGATGGTTCTAGTTCTCATCAACATGTATAGTATAATCACTCATACTGTACAGTACTGTGAGGGTTCTAGTTCTCATCAACATGTATAGTATAATCACCATTACTGTACAGTACTGTGAGGGTTCTAGTTCTCATCAACATCTATAGTATAATCACCATTACTGTACAGTACTGTGAGGGTTCTAGTTCTCATCAACATGTATAGTATAATCACTCATACTGTACAGTACTGTGAGGGTTCTAGTTCTCATCAACATGTATAGTATAATCACTCATACTGTAGAGTACTGTGAGGGTTCTAGTTCTCATCAACATGTATAGTATAATCACCATTACTGTACAGTACTGTGAGGGTTCTAGTTCTCATCAACATGTATAGTATAATCACTCATACTGTACAGTACTGTGAGGGTTCTAGTTCTCATCAACATGTATAGTATAATCACCATTACTGTACAGTACTGTGAGAGTTCTAGTTCTCATCAACATGTATAGTATAATCACCATTACTGTACAGTACTGTGAGGGTTCTAGTTCTCATCAACATGTATAGTATAACCACTCATACTGTACAGTACTGTGAGGGTTCTAGTTCTCATCAACATGTATAGTATAATCGCTCATACTGTACAGTACTGTGAGGGTTCTAGTTCTCATCAACATGTATAGTATAATCGCTCATACTGTACAGTACTGTGAGGGTTGTAGTTCTCATCAACATGTATAGTATAATCACCATTACTGTACAGTACTGTGAGGGTTCTAGTTCTCATCAACATGTATAGTATAATCACTCATACTGTACAGTACTGTGAGGGTTCTAGTTCTCATCAACATGTATAGTATAATCACCATTACTGTACAGTACGGTGAGGGTTCTAGTTCTCATCAACATGTATAGTATAATCACTCATACTGTACAGTGCTGTGAGGGTTCTAGTTCTCATCAACATGTATAGTATAATCACCATTACTGTACAGTACGGTGAGACTTCTAGTTCTCATCAACATGTATAGTATAATCACTCATACTGTACAGTACGGTGAGGGTTCTAGTTCTCATCAACATGTATAGTATAATCACTCATACTGTACAGTACTGTGAGGGTTCTAGTCCTTATCAACATGTATAGTATAATCACTCATACTGTACAGTACTGTGAGGGTTCTTGTTCTCATCAACATGTATAGTATAATCACCATTACTGTGCAGTACCGTGAGGGGTTCTAGTTCTCCGTCCTGCAGTTGGCCACAAGTTCTCATCAGAATCACATCTTATGTCGTCTCTGGCGATGCATCTTGGAAAGTATTACTGGACTGTCTAATCCAACGCGGGCAGTCTTCCTGCAGTGTTTCCACACCCTGCATTCATGGCATCCAGTAAGGACATCATGTGGATGATGGTCAAAGACCTTCCACCTCCACGCAGAGATAAACTCCTCTATGGGGTTTAGGAAGGGGGAGTATGGGGGCAGGAATACTACTGACATCATGGGATGAGCAGCAAAGGGGCCAAATGAGTGGTTTGTGTAAGAGTAAACCATCATTGGACAGTGCTGCACACATTGTGATGCTAGCTCCTCTCTGGCCTGGGACATCCACAGTTGCTCTCTGTCCAATCACATTTCTTCCCCCGCGGCGTGTTTTTGCCAGGAAGAGTCCAGTTTCATCCACAAAGATGAATGTATGTGCAGTTTGCCTGGCTTCCATCTCCATTACTCTCTCAAATACAGTACATCCACAGTTTTACAGTACTTTACATTATGCATAGCTGTGTAGTTACCCTGTTTGGTTATTGAACAGACATCTTACCTGGACATATTGACACCAGAGTTCTTTCACACGTTCACCGTTTCTTCGAAGGGTACAGTGTACAACTGCTTCATCCTTATTTAATGTTTCTCTAGGACTCTGGCAATTGTTGTTATGCTGACCATATTCACATTCCCAACAGTGATATTGTCTGCCAGCACTCTGTCCTGAATTTCCTGCAGTTTTATTGCATTGTTGCCAATTACCATGTCAGCAATTTCCTGCGCATCTGATAATATTCTGCCTCTCCCTCCTGTGAGAGATAACCTTTGGATCCTACTGAAAAACACAAAACAATCAATATATTTCAAAATGTCAGCACTTGTAAGAATGTGAACATACTGTATTGTACTGTAATATGTAGTTCAATTACCATTGAAGGATACACATCTCACCTGTTGTTTTGAAGGAAAATTCTTACTATTGATGTCACGTTCTGACCATAGTTCTGTTATTTTATTCTTTGTTTTAGTATGGTCAGGGCGTACGTTGAGGTGGGCAGTCTATGTTTGTTTTTCTATATTGGTTTTTGTGTTCGGCCTAGTATGGTTCTCAATCAGAGGTAGGTGTCGTTTGTTGTCTCTGATTGAGAATCATACTTAGGTAGCCTGGGTTTCACTTTTGGTTTGTGGGTGTTTGTTTCCATGTGAGTGTTTGGGCCACACGGTACTGTTTCGGTTTTATAAATTCACTTTATTGTGAATTTATTGTCAGTGCTTTCTTTAATTAAAATCATCATGAACACTTACCACGCTGCGCTTTAGTCCTCCTCTCTATCTCCAGACGACATCCATTACAATTGATGCAACTGTTGAACGCTGTAGATTTGGTTGCACCCTTAAACCGGCCACTCTCAAAGAGAGACCATGGTTTACAACATTGTCAATAATTGTGGCCCTTATCTCATCAGAGACCACCGCTCTTGGTCTTCCTCGAGTTTCTCCTTCAGGCATTCTCCCTTTCCCTGCCAGTCTTCTTTCCCCACCAACCTTTCTTCCTTGATCCATGTTTCCAAACTAAATCATTCTGAAGCCGTTCTCTTTTGTCTGATTGGTAACGAGACTAAAAACAGGACACTTGGGTAGACTTTCAGCTGAAATTGCAACCAGCTGTCTTTGGAATGACAAAATATCTGGTTACTGCAGAAATGCACGACATTTGCCATCATTCTGTTTTGAATGTGTTTTTAACCGTTTTGGAAACAGTGTGTTAGCATTTGAAAACTTGTGCTGCAAATATATAGTTTTGCAGGTGGTGGAGTATGAATGGGGAAAGAGTTCATGGACTGTGTGATGAAAATTGTCAATGAAACTTCAGTCTTGACCAATGCATGTGAGCAATTAAAAAAAAACTGTAATCAGGTAACAATTAACTAATTTGGATCTGGGGCACCACAAGAGCAGTTCTTTAAAGATGTACTATCTCCCGAATTAAACTCTAAAGGTCTTTACCTATCACATATATAAACAGTCAACTTATTAATCATAACCTCATATCATACAGTGCCTTGCGAAAGTATTCGGCCCCCTTGAACTTTGCGACCTTTTGCCACATTTCAGGCGTCAAACATAAAGATATAAAACTGTATTTTTTTGTGAAGAATCAACAACAAGTGGGACACAATCATGAAGTGGAACGACACATCAAACTTTTTTAACAAATCAAAAATTGAAAAATTGGGTGTGCAAAATTATTCATCCCCTTTACTTTCAGTGCAGCAAACTCTCTCCAGAAGTTCAGTGAGGATCTCTGAATGATCCAATGTTGACCTAAATGACTAATGATGATAAATACAATCCACCTGTGTGTAATCAAGTCTCCGTATAAATGCACCTGCACTGTGATAGTCTCAGAGGTCCGTTTAAAGCGCAGAGAGCATCATGAAAAACAAGGAACACACCAGGCAGGTCCGGGATACTGTTGTGAAGAAGTTTAAAGCCGGATTTGGATACAAAAAGATTTCCCAAGCTTTAAACATCCCAAGGAGCATTGTGCAAGCGATAATATTGAAATGGAAGGAGTATCAGACCACTGCAAATCTACCAAGACCTGGCCGTCCCTCTAAACTTTCAGCTCATACAAGGAGAAGACTGATCAGAGATGCAGCCAAGAGGCCCATGATCACTCTGGATGAACTGCAGAGATCTACAGCTGAGGTGGGAGACTCTGTCCATAGGACAACAATCAGTCGTATATTGCACAAATCTGGCCTTTATGGAAGAGTGGCAAGAAGAAAGCCATTTCTTTAAGATATCCATAAAAAGTGTTGTTTAAAGTTTGCCACAAGCCACCTGGGAGACACACCAAACATGTGGAAGAAGGTGCTCTGGTCAGATGAAACCAAAAGTTAACTATTTGGCAACAATGCAAAATGTTATGTTTGGCGTAAAAGCAACACAGCCATCACCCTGAACACACCATCCCCACTGTCAAACATGGTGGTGGCAGCATCATGGTTTGGGCCTGCTTTTCTTCAGCAGGGACAGGGAAGATGGTTAAAATTGATGGGAAGATGGATGGAGCCAAATACAGGACCATTCTGGAAGAAAACCTGATGGAGTCTGCAAAAGACCTGAGACTGGGACGGAGATTTGTCTTCCAACAAGACAATGATCCAAAACATAAAGCAAAATCTACAATGGAATGGTTCAAAAATAAACATATCCAGGTGTTAGAATGGCCAAGTCAAAGTCCAGACCTGAATCCAATCGAGAATCTGTGGAAAGAACTGATATGAACTTATATGCGCAGAAAGATACATTTGTATGTGTTCATCTACAAAGGCCTTTTAGGTAAATTCCCTCTTTATCTCTGTAGTCTGGTCTCCTTCACCACCAGCCGTTACCATACCCGGTCTGCTAGGTGGTTGCTACTTAAAATCACAGTATTAGGCAAGACTGCATTCTCTTCTTGTGCACCAGAGGCATGGAATAGTCTACAATCCATCTACAGTATATATGTTAGTGCCACTGAATGAATTTAAAATATTGATGGGGACTCTGTTAAGGAATTTAAAATATTGATGGGGACTCTGTTAAGGAGGAGTGTAAATGCTTTTTTTTAGGGTGGATCAAGTTGTGTTGTATTGTATTGTTGTATGTTTTAATATGTAATATATTGATTGTTGCTACATTCTTGGCCAGTTCTCCCTTGAAAAAGAGATTCTGGGTCTCAATGGGGTTTTCCTGATTAAATAAAGGTTAAATAAATCAAAAATAAAATCAAGAAATAAGACAAAAAAACATAACTATCCACCCCCCCAAAGTAACTATTCTACCCCCCAAAGTCAATACTTTGTAGAGCCACCTTTTACAGCAATTACAGCTTGCTGTCTCTTGGGGTATGTCTCTATAAGCTTGGCCCACCTAACCACTGGGATTTTTCCCATTCTTCAAGGCAAAAGTGCTCCAGCTCCTTCAAGTTGGATGAGTTCCGCTGGTGTACAGCAATCTTAAATCATACCACAGATTCTCAATTGGATTAAGGTCTGGGCTTTGACTAGGCCATTCCAAGGCATTTACATGTTTTCCCTTAAACCACTCAAGTGTTGCTTTAGCAGTATGCTTAGGGTAATTGTCCTGCTGGAATGTGAATCTCCGTCCCAGTCTCAAATCTCCGGAGGACTGAAACATGTTTCCCTCAAAAATGTCCCTGTATTTAGCACCATCCATCATTCCTTCAATTCTGACCAGTTTCCCAGTCCCTGCCGATGAAAAACATCCCAACAGCATGATGCTGCCACCACCATGATTCACTGTGGGGATGATGTTCTCAGGGTGATGAAAGGGGTTGGGTTAGCGACAGACATAGCGTTTCCATGAATACCAAAAAGCAACATTTTAGTGTCATCTGACCAGAGTACCTTCTTCCATATGTTTGGGGAGTCTCCCATACACCTTTTAGAGAACAGAAAATGTGTATGCTTATTTTTTTCTTTAACTTCTTGGATATAGGGGGCGCTCTTTTAATTTATGGATAAAAAAACGTGCCCGTTTTAAGCGCAATATTTTGTCACGAAAAGATGCTCGACTGCATATAATTGGCTGCTTTGGAAAGAAAACACTCTAAGGTTTCCAAAACTGCAAAGATATTATCTGTGAGTGCCACAGAACTCATGCTACAGGCGAAACCAAGATGATACTTCAACCAGGAAATGGGCAGAATTTTCGAAGCTCTGTTTTCTATTGTCTCCTTATATGGCTGTGAATGCGCCGGGAATGAGCCTGTCCTTCCTATCGTTTCTCCAAGGTGTCTGCAGCATTGTGACGTATTTGTAGGCATATCATTGGAAGATTGGCCATAAGAGACTACATTTTCCAGGGGTCCGCCCGGTGTCATTGGTGCGTAATCTACATGCTGCACGCAGTCATCCAGTGATTGAGAGGAGAGAGAAGGCTTTCAACGAACGATATATCATGAAGAGATATGTGAAAAAAACCTTGAGGATTGATTCTAAACAACGTTTACCATGTTTCAGTCGGTATTATGGAGTTAATTTGGAAAAAAGTTTGGCGTTTTGAAGACTGAATTTTCGCTTTTTTTTGGTAGCCAAATGTCACGCACCAAACGGAGCGATTTCTCCTAAACAAATAATCTTTCAGGAAAAGCTGAGCATTTGCTATCTAACTGAGAGTCTCCTCATTGAAAACATCTGATTTGATTTGATTTGATTTGAAGTTCTTCAAAGGTAATGATTTTATTTGAATGATGTTCTGTTTTTTGTGAAAATGTTGTCTGCTGATGCTAACGCTAAATGCTACGCTAGCCACACTAGCTGTTACACAAATGCTTATTTTGCAATGGTTGAGAAGCATATTTGGAAAATCTGAGATGACAGTGTTGTTAACAAAAGGCTAAGCTTGAGAGCTAGCATATTAATTTCATTTCATTTGCGATTTTCATGAATAGTTAACGTTGCGCTATGGTAATGAGCTTTTGAGGCTGTTATCACGATCCCGGATCCGGGATGGCTCGACGCAAGAAGTTAAGCAATGGCTTTTTTTTCTGGACACTCTTCCGTAGCCCAGCTCTGTGGAGTGTACGGATTGAAGTGGTGTGTGTCTTTGTTGCCTCTCTGATTAATTAATGCCCTTCTTGCCTGGTCCATGAGTTTTAGTGGGAGGCCCTCTCTTGTCAGGTTTGTTGTGGTGCCATATTCTTTCAATTTTTTAATAATGGTTGTAATGGTGCTCAGTGGGATGTTCAAAGTTCATTTTTTTTATAACCCAACCCTGATCTGTACTTCTGCACAACTTTGTCCCTGACCTGTTTGGAGAGCTCCTTGTTCTTCATGGTGCCGCTTGCTTGGTGGTGCCCCTTGCTTAGTGGTGTTACAGACTCTGGGCATTTCAGAACAGGTGTATATATACTGAGATCATGTGACACTTAGATTGCACACAGGCAGACTTTATTTAACTAATTATGTGACTTCTGAAGGTAATTGGTTGCACCAGATCTTATTTATGGGTGAAGCAAAGGGGGTGAATACATATGCACGCACCACTTTTCCATATTTTTTTTGTATTTAAAAAAAAAAACAAGTAATTTTTTAAATGTCACTTCACCAATTTGGACTAATTTATGTATGTCTATTACATGAAATCCAAATAAAAATCCATTTAAATTACAGGTTGTAATAGGAAAAATCCAAGGGGGATGAATACTTTTGCAAGGCACTGTAATGATGGTGACAGGTGTGCGTAATGAAGATAGCTTGTCGCCCTCGAGCGCCAAAGAGGGGAAGCGGGAGCAGGCGTGACAGTACCTCCCCACTTTAGGGCACCACCCGGTGGTGGGATAGGAGCCTGCGGAGCCAACCGAGGCAAGGAAACCTCTCGAGCCAGCCAAGGCATGGAAGCCCGACAAGCCAGCTGAGGCACCCTTGGTTCCATCGTCTGCGGCACCCGGACCTGACGTCACCACCAAAAAAAAAACACTGAGGAACAAACAGATATAGAGGGGGCAATCAACAACGTGAAGGAGTCCAGGTGAGTCCAATGAGCGCTGATGCCCATAATGATGGTGACGGTGTGCATAATGAAGGGCAGAGAGGGGAAGCGGGAGCAGATGTGACACTCACTTATAGTACTCCAATACTTTGTGCACACGAACTGCTGCCCGCTTGGAGTAAGAATTCATGATTGTATTTACGTGAAATGCCTTGGTTCGTCGTGTATCTCTTTCGGGAACCGGGCCACCTTGGAAAAAGGGTTGGCCCTTTTCGCAGCACGCTTCTAAGTCTCTGATGTTCAAAAATGGTTCCAAAATGGTTCTACTGTTGTGTTCTTCTCTGTAGTTATCCGGTGACTTCTCGTGTAGTGCTGAACAGAACTACAGAGTTGACCTGGCTTCCAATCGCTCCTGAAACTGCCGCTTTGAAGATACTTTACTCAGGACAGCTAATCAGCCATACCAGTGATTGTCCGGGAGGTGAGTTCAAACCACTTTAAACTGACATATTTCATGCACAATGCATAGGATGGACACTTCACACATGTAGTGGGTATACTTTACAAGTTACAGTATTTCATTTATAACATTTTTCATGACATCACAAAATAACAAACAAAATGACATTAGTGTTCTATAGATCGCCTCTGACCATTCGACACGTTCTATGTTAGAAATATTGTTCCAGTATTCACTTTAGAACGTGTTCGAATACATTTCTCTGGTGAACATTGGAGATGGAGTGCTTAATGCTCTGTCCTTGATTTACAACAGGACGTGAGTTGTTAACGCCCACCAGTTCCCTCCTCCCCCCCTCTGCGGGTGAGAGGGGGTCTGGTTGAAGTTATTCATTGCAAACCTGATCTAATCTATTTGGATCCTCAGAGGATAGTCATGACAGTTGTGTTGCGTAACACGTAGGCATGCTATTGACCATGTTTGAAGGACTCCTTTGATCTAGTTTCCATAATGGGTTGTACATAAATATTTTATTCCTATACTCTCCAGGTTATAAAAAATACATAAAATATAGCACTGATAATGACATACTGTAGGTAGGTGTGATAGACAAATGCCTGCTGATTATTGTGGCCATGTGTTGTTTTTTCTGCTGCTGGTATTGTTGCTGTTGATGGCATTCCAAGAGTCTATCCTGGAAACAAAGGTCTGTCTGTCTGACCATATAAGGACAGCTACAATATCAGGGGAGAATGAGGAAGCAGTGGAGCAGTAGAGAGGAAAATGAACATCTACTATCAGACAAGTCTGCGCCAGACCAAAACTTCCCCAATTAATTCTACAAGAATATGACCAAAGGAAGGGATTTTTTTTAGTTACTCCCTTCTAGGTGTTAGTTACTCTCAACTTTCCACAGGAATCATTTGAGAGTTGAATGAGTTCAAGCGTTAAGATTCACAGCATTGATTTAAGCCAAATACCTGCCATGTATTTTTGATGAAGTTGATATTTTTTCAACTAAAAGTTGAACTTCTTTGAACTTCTTCTAAAATAACTATTGACTTCCATGCCTTGCAGAGTGGCCCGCAATGCTTTGGAGAAGAGTCTTCTTTTAAATAGTCCACAAAGAGCAGTCAGACAGGGTTTGAATGCTGATACAGTCGCCGTTTTCATCCTAAGGCACTTACACCCCCACTGGGAGAGAGAGAGAGTAGATCAATAGTCTGGATCAAACACACAAACAACTCACTGACCACTGACAGATGGCAATGAGAGTCATTTTCTTCCCGTGTGGAAATCATAGCTACACATCCTATATTCCAACAAGACCAACACTACACTGTACATCACAATGTGAGGTATGCTTTAAAACTGTCTCTAATTGATATCTATGCACATAACTTTTACAAAGCGCATCGATTTAGCAGTGCAATAAAATATGAACATAGGACAAAGCATCCCTCTGGTCGGTGCATGATTACATATTGACCAGTGCCGTCAACACGTTTCTGCTTTCAAAAGCCTCATGTCCCCTATCGCCTATAACACCTACATGCAGTGTTTTGAGTCTATACAACTCCTGGTGCACAGCTTCTTCCCGTTCCTCTGTACACTAGGGAGTCACAGCTTGTGCCAATCACCTGTTTGATGGCCCTCCTCCAGACGTCATCGTGGCCATCTCCTCGCTGTCGCCTGGCAGCTGTGACAGCCGGGAGGAAGATGTGTTCGATGTCGCTGTGAGTGTCGTGATACCGTGGGAGTTCAGAGGCCCTGAGATGCACCTCTCTGACTGACAGCAGGTGGACCGGGGGCGTAGTAATTGTGCAATTTAGGAAAGTTTTATGAAATGAGAACAATGGCCACTGTTATACATTGTTATAGCTTTGAAGGAGGTGTTGTTTATTTGCGTTGGAGAAAACTCTGAAAGTAAACAATGCAGCGACCTGCTTGTCTTCTCTAGGTGAGACGTTTCTGAGTTGGCTGTTTGTTGAGAATTTTGGAGGACGTACAAGTGAGGGTATTACTCATTTCGTAGGGTTATTATATTTGTCAGCGCCTGAATCCCTATGTGGATGAGGATGAATGTCTAATGTGACAATTAAAAATTATTCTTCGCCTTGAGAATAACGCAATGGCTGTTTTTTGAGCCTTGAGACTCCACAGATATACATATTCATGAATCTTTTTAAGGGTTGTTTACAAGAACATCTGTAAATGACTCTAGCTGAGACTGAGTGAATTCTGATGGGGGCTCACATTGAACTGAATAATGTCCTTTTCAGTTATTATTACATAGTACACTTGACATCAACATAAAAAGACACTTGGAGACATGGCATACTTTAATGACATCTCAGTCCATTATTTGTCCTTCATCTCTCAAGTTTAATGGGATTGATAACAACTCTCTTGGCATAATGCATTGTTTATCCAGTAAAATTATGTTGCAACAAATGATGCACAGTTCCTACATAAAGTGCCATTTGCGTCCCTGTACACATGTACTCTAACTCTAATTACTCTGCGCTGTGGGCTTATGGCTCACAAAGCTTTCTCACTGGGGGCTGTTGCTCACCATGCTTGACTCAGTGGGGACGTTGTCCCAATATAATTTCATATTAAGTTGATGTTTCATTTGTTTTCAGAGCTTTCTGGGATGTGGAACCTTTCAGGTCCAGTGCCCTAGCTGTGTCTCTCACCCCGTTCTCTAGATCCCCCTTGACTTGTCTGTGTAAGGTGCCGATTTCACTTGAAACAAATCTGCCTGGTGTAAATTGGCAGGGGTGAGGGGGTTGGAGGGGAGGGGAGTGGTGGTAGAATCTTGATGCCGGAGATAATCATATTTTATCGGCATGTCTGTGAGCACCTGGTTGGAGAGGCATCGGTGGGTGGAACTGCGCCCTGATCTGCAGGGATTTTTCATCCAAGACAAGACCGAACAAGTCAGAGGTTCTTAGAAATTCTGTTTAAATTAAGGAGGGAAGAAGCTGGCTCACCTATAATGTAAGAAGGAGCTATATATCTCTGAAGACTTTGCTTATATGGAGTGAATGGTAACTTTTTGACAGACTCCTTTTCTTTTCACTCTTTGAATCCATGTACTGTGGGCCTAGCCTTAATTTATTTCCTAATGAAAGCTTAATCTCCTGTATCATGTGTCATCACATTAAGTTCCATTTTCTATCACTCTTTTCATTGGTGCCAGGCTTTTAGTGTTTATTCCAAATTTGAGCACTAGACCTGTGCTCTTAAATTAGACTCAACAGTAAAAGGGCTACTCAAGCCCCTGAACTAACCATTAAACCATGCATGTCTTGCCGCCAAACTGCATTACACACAATCTTTCATTCTAGTAACCCCCCAGTAAATAGATCTTTAACCACCTTCTATCTGATCACACATTAAAGCAAGTGAAAACCAGGTCTCGTTTGAGACCTGAAGTCGTGTGATTTCTCCCAGAGGAAGCACCTTGGCTTTAGCTCAGCAGGCTAACATGGTCTGGCTAACACCTCAGGTTCAACACCTAGTTGGTTACGACACTTTTCTGTGCAAAAATGGACAATTGCTATGCACACAAGGTGTTGTATAGAAAATCAAACCCTCTGATCATTCGAAGTCATGGCCTTATTATACTTATTTGCGGTCATTAGCATGCTTTGACAATCCTGTACAAGTTAAAGCAATAGATGTTCCCTCTGTCAAGGCAAGGAACAGGTGGGCTGACTTGCTCCTGTTGTAAGTATAAGTAGCATTAGGAAACATAGTGATGGATCCTACATAGAGAGGAAGATAAAGGGATTCAGGAAAACCTGTTTTCCCAGAACAGCCCCAGACGTAATAGAAAGAGGGTAGATTTCACATTGGAGTCTGGCCTGGTAAATGCAAAAATTAAAATGTTGTCCAGTGGGTACCAATAAAACATTTAAGTCTTTGGGGAAAGTTGCTGTCAAGAGCCCACCGCTATGGAATCTCTTCATTGTGTTTTTTTTTTGTGGCATGTGTGTGTGTGTGTGTTTGCTTTAGCCCGTGTTTGACTGTGACTTACCCTCCTCTGGGACCTCTAAAATGGGGTCCCTAGTCTGTTTGACAGTTGTGGTTATGTGGGGGCCGACACAGGAAAGATCCAGCAGTGCTAATTAGCTCACATGGCTTTCAGACAGCTCTGAGATCACACACATAGGAGATCGGAGGGACTTGGTACTTTTCACCAGCAGCAGCTATAACACTGAGGCATCTGCTCATGCTGGCTCCCTGTGTTTTTGTGCTGCCTGTTAAAGAGGGAGCGTGGAGGGATCGAAGGAGCTGCAGAGGAGCAGGGCTGAGGTCTCGTTTGGTACCTGGGATGCAGGCTTAGTCTGGGACCAGCTCAGTCCCATAGAGAATCACATCACATCAGGGGTTCAGGATAGCGTGTACAGAGACTCACAAACACGCCTGTGAACACTTTAGTTTTTCACAGCTGAAAAAGGTTGATAAACAGCTTTATCCATGGTGTAATGACACATTGCTGAAGTGCATCTTTGCTACGATCACACAGTCGGGCAATATGAGCTTAATCTTTGCAGGGAAATATGTGTTTCTGCAAGCTAATCAGAATTGGCTGTATCAGGCAGTGGAATGTCAGTGAATGTCAATGAGAATATTGGTGTTACATAAATAAAACCAAGTCCAAGCAACTGCAACATAGAGAGTGGAGTACTGAAATGTCATAAGCTTTGCCAGCTCTGTTACTATGGAAACAGATTACCATTCAACACACACACACACACACACACACACACACACACACACACACACACACACACACACACACACACACACACACACACACACACACACACACACACACACACACACACACACACACACACACACACACACACACAGCAGTGACACCAGTGGAAACATAATTCAGGGTTAAGTCACTCAAACTCTGACACATCTCTAGCCTACAGTGTACAGTGCCTTATTCTAAAATTGATTAAATAATTTTTCCCCCTCATCAATCTACACAATACCCCATAATGAGAAATATATTCATATATATTTTTGCTTATGGGGTATTGTGTGTAGATTGCTGAGGATTTTTATTGATTTAATCCATTGCCAGACATGTTCTCCATGCACATGCCTGGGGAGAGCAATCCTATGGTTATGTATAACCATTTATTTTGAAAGGCTTTTCCATAAAAGACCATCCTCCATCCAAGAAGTGCATTGAGCCCTAATCCTCTCTGTAGTGTTTGAGAGATAAGAAGCATGTTATTATGCACATATGGTTAAAATGGTGAACACTTGCTCAGTGTGTGATATTGGAAATATACACTACCAGTCAAAAGTTTGGATACACAAACTCATTCAAGGGTTTTTCTTCATTTTTACTATTTTCTACATTGTAGAATAATAGTGAAGACATCAGAACTATTAATGTCACGCCCTGGCCATAGAGAGGCTTTTATTCACTATTTTGGTTAAGCCAGGGTGTGACTAGGGTGGGCATTCTATGTTCCTTTTTCTATGTTTTTGTATTTCTTTGTTTTTGGCCGAGTATGGTTCTCAATCAGGGACAGCTGTCTATCGTTGTCTCTGATTGAGAACCATACTTAGGTAGCTCTTGCCCACATGGGTTTTGTGGGTAGTTGTTTTCTGTTGAGTGTTTGTATCTGCACCAGACAGATCTGTTTCGTTTGTTCACTTTGTTTTTTATTTTTTATTTTCAGTGTTCTATTCCTATTAAACAATATGAACACGTACCACGCTGCACCTTGGTCCTCACCTTCTTCCACCAACGACTGTTACAATTAAATAAAACTTATGGAATCATGTAGTAACCAAAATAATGTTAAACAAATCAATATGTATTTTATATTTGAGAATCTTCAAAGTAGCCACCCTTTGCCTTGATGACAGCAGGGCACACTCGTGGCATTCTCTCAACCAGCTTCACCTGGAATACTTTTCCAACAGTCTTGAAGGAGTTCCAACATATGCTGAGCACTTGTTGGTTGCTTTTCCTTCACTCTGTGGTCCAACTCATCCCAAAACATCTCAATTGGGTTGAGGTCGGGTGGTTGTGGAGGCCAGGTCATCAGATGCAGCACTCCATCACTCTCAATATTAGTCAAATAGCCCTAACACAGGCAAATGACAGTCCCACAAATTATATTCGCAGTAAGTGCAAATCGGATGGAATGGCGTATCGCTGCAGAATTCTGTGGTAGCCATGTTGGGTAAGTGTACCTTGGATTCGAAATAAATCACAGACAGTGTCACCAGCAAAGCACCCGCACACCATCACACCTCCTACATTCTTCACGCTGGGAACTACACATGCGGAGATCATCCGTTCCTACTCTGCATCTCACAAAGACATGGCGGTTGGAACTAGAAATCTCAAATTTGGACTCATCACCCCAATTGACAGATTTCCACCGGTCTAAGGACCATTGCTCTGTTTCTTGGCCCAAGAAGGTCTCTTCTTCTTCTTGTTGTCCTTTAGTAGTGGTTTCTTGGCAGCAATTTGACCATGAAGGTCTGATTCACACAGTCTCCTCTGAACAGTTGATGTTGAGATGTGTCTGTTACTTGAACTCTGAAGCATTTATTTGGGTTGCAATTTCTAAAACTAGCTCAAATAAGCAAAGACAAACGACAGACCATCATTACTTTACGCTACTGTTCAAAAGTTTGGGGTCACTTAGAAATGTCCTTGTTTTTGAAAGAAAAAAATAATAATTGGTCATTAAAATAACACCAAATTGATCAGAAATACAGTGTAGTGTCACGACTTCTACTGAAGTCGATGCCTCTCCTTGTTTGGGCGGTGCTCGCCGGTCGAAGTCACCGGTCTTCTAGCCATCATTGATCCATTTTTCATTCTCCATTTGTTTTGTCTTGTTCCCCCCCCCAACATTCCGCTGAAAAGGCAGCGCGGGAAATTCAAAAATATTTTTTTGAAATATTTAACTTTCACACATTAACAAGTCCAATACAGCAAATGAAAGATAATAATCTACCCATCATGTCCGATTTTTTAAATGTTTTACAGTGAAAACACAACTTATATTTATGTTAGATCACTACCAAATCCCAAAAAACACACAGCCATTTTTCCCAGACAAATAGAGTCACATATGCAGAATTAGAGATAAAAATAATCACTAACCTTTGATAATCTTCATCAGATGACACTCATATGACATAATGTTACACAATACATTTATGTTTTGTTCAATAATATGCATATTTATATCCAAAAATCTCGGTTTACATTGACGTCATATTCAGAAATGCCTCCAAAATATCTGGAGTAATTACAGTGAGCCACGTCAGATAACAGAAATACTCACCATAAACTTTGACGAAAGATACATGTTTTACATATAATTAAAGATACACTGGTTCTTAATGCAACCGCTGTGTCAGATTCTTTTTTAAACGTTACGAAAAAAGCATACCATGCAATAATCTGAGACGGCGCTCAGACGTAAATATATTTCTCTGCCCTGTTGGAGTCAACAGAAATACGAAATTACATCATAAATATTCCCTTACCTTTGAAGATCTTTCATCAGAATGCAGTGCAAGGAATCCTAGTTCCGCAATAAAAAAATGTTTTCCCATAATGTCCATTACTAGTGTCCAATTAGCTACTTTTGCTAGCACGTTTAGTTCACATGTCCAAAAGCTGGCGCTGGTCCAGGCGAACTCGGACGAAAACTTCAAAAAGTTATATTCCAGGTCGAATAAACTGGTCAAACTAAGTAGAGAATCAATCTTCAGGATGTTAATATCATATATATCCAATAACGTTCCAACCGGAGCATTTGTTTTGTCTACAGAGTAATGGAACTGGTCACTGCGCGTAACCAGGAACTGGCATTCTGCCAGACCAGTGACTCAAATAGCTGCCATCCGGTCCCACATCACACTAGAGTCTTCATTCCACGTTCTACTGACTGTTGACATCTAGTGGAAGGCGTAGGAAGTGCGAACAGATCCATATCTTATTTGGATGTGAATAGGCGATGAGTTGAAAATCAACCAGCCCTAGAATTTTCACTTCTTGTTTGGAAGTTTGCCTGCCCTATGAGTTCTGTTATACTCACAGACATATTTCAAACAGTTTTAGAAACTTCAGAGTGTTTTCTTTCCAATAGTAATAATAATATGCATATATTAGCATCTGGGACAGAGTAGGAGGTAGTTCACTATGGGCACGCAATTCATCCAAAGTGAAAATGCTGTCCCCTATCCCTAAAAACTACTTCATTTGACCAAGTTTGATTCTCCTGCGCCTAACTTCCCTGCCACCTATACACACATCTATGACATGTAGACGTTGTGAATGTTGAAAATGAATATTGTAGCTGGAAACGGCAGATTTTTTATGGAATATCTACAATATCTACAGGAATGCAGAGGCCCATTATCAGCAACCATCACTCCTGTGTTCCAATGGCACGTTGTGTTAGCTAATCCAAGTTTATCATTTTAAAAGGCTAATTGATCATTAGAAAACCCTTTGCAATTATGTTAGCACAGCTGAAACTGTTGTTCTGATTAAAGAAGCAATAAAACTAGCCTTCTTTAGACTAGATGAGCATCTGGAGCATCAGCATTTGTGGGTTTGATTATAGGCTCAAAATGGCCAGAAACAAACCACAAGCTTCTGAAAGAGTATATTCTTATTCTGAGAAATGAAGGTTATTCCATGCGAGAAATTCCATGATAGAAATTGCCAAGAAACTGAAGATCTGGTACAACGCTGTGTACTATTCCCTTCACAGAACAGCACAAACTGTCTCTAATCAGAATAGAAAGAGGAGTGGGAGGCCCCGGTGCCCAACTGAGCAAGAGGACAAGTACATTAGAGTGTCTAGTTTGAGAAACAGACCTCAACTGTCAGCTTCAACTGTCAGCTCCTCAACTGGCAGCTTCATTAAATAGTACCCGCAAAACACCAGTCTCAACGTCAACAGTGAAGATGCTGGCCTTCTAGCCAGAGTTCCAGAGTTCCTCTGTCCAGTGTCTGTGTTCTTTGCCCATCTTAATCTTTTATTTTTATTGTCCATTCTGAGATATGGGTTTTTCTTTGCAACTCTGCCTAGAAGGCCAGCATCCAGGAGTCACCTCTTCACTGTTGACGTGAAGACTGTTGTTTCTTGCTACAATAGTCATTTACAACATTAACAATGTCTACACTGTATTTCTGATCAATTTTATGTTATTTTAATGGACCAAAATTGTTATTTTCTTTCAAAACCAAGGACAAAACCAAGTGACCCCAAACGTTTGAACGATAGTGTATATCTGTTGCTTTTATATTGTTTTTATACATTGGATAGGCCTAGGCTAAACATTCAGGCACTTTGGAGAGGATGAAAAAACACTTGGATATCCCCTGTATGACCCTCGACACCACCCCAATGTTTGAGAGAGGTTGGTTTTGTAGAAATTTCGTTTTTGTATGGAAAAATTACTTTTAGTCACATCCAGTGTGCGAAATCAGTGCAATTACCTCATTTGGACACTTTGTAGAATGAATTGAATGTACCCTGGATACCCCATAACACCGCCACAATGTTTGAGTGAGGTTGATATGGTATAAATTGTGTTTTTGTACTGAACACATAGCATTTAGTGATTGCAAATATGTAATAGCACTGGAATGATCTAATTTACAGACATATGCCACATTGGAGAGATTTAGGGACACTTGGAATAGTCACGTGACCACACCTGACACCACTTACTAAAACATCTGCCCATATCTAGTTGTTCTGTCTATCGATCCCATTTTTTCTGATATTGTTCACCTGTTGTGGAAGCCATCTGATGTGTTTCCAGCTCTGGTCATCAATAATTCACTTATAGCTGGTTAATGAAAGATAACGTACAAAACAAAAAAACAAATAACGTTAATTTTGTGTGGGCTTGATCTTTTGTATTCCCGAACTATGTAACTCCTATATATCTTCTGATCATGAATTATTTCTAACACCCATGAGCACTGCAAAGTAAACAATGCCTCTTTTTTTTATACCCATGACTAAATAGGCTGGGCATGGGAGAGAAAGCACACGATAATGAGGATAAGATTGAGAATTTTCGACTGATGTGTTGTTGTGTTGTCTGAAACATGCTTATTGGGCAGAAATATTTTTTTTGCCTCTCTCTTATCTCTGCCACATGCGTGTGGAATGGACATTTCACATCTCACCATAACACCCTCTGGAGGGTGGATCTAGTGAGATAGGGCGGCCATCTTCCTACCAGCAGGGAGAGAGGAGGATGGCCAATCTGACTCTTCCTGAAAGAGGTTTCAATCAGCAGCAGCCTGCTCACGACTCGTCACACCACAGGAGCAGTGGGGATCTGTCATCCCTTGAGCTCTTTGGTTTGTGTTGCCTTCTTCTGGATTGGATTTGGGATATGTGTGTCTGTGGCAGGACTGTGATTGTAGAGCTAAGGGCCAGAGGTGGTGTATGTATAGGCTAGGCTGGTGATTGTAACTGTGTGTATGTTTGTGTGTGTGTGTCATGCCGTGCAGTGCCATGCTCTGTGTGCGCATGTGTGTGTGAGCCTTCGGACTGGTTGTGTGGAAGGATGCCTACACTCTTAGCTTCTATCATAGTGAGAACCCAGCTTGAGAGAAACTTAAGCAGCAGCATGGTTTTGGGACAAACATGTCTATGTGGATCCAGCCCTCAAATACTTATGTTCAACAACACACCACCACAGATGATACCGAGGTACATAGCCAATTGCACAGAAAGGTGCAGGACCATTTCAACGCAGTTAATTTTTTTATCATATAAAAGTCTGATTCAAAACAAACAACCATATCATGTTTTATAGATTCATTTGTTATTCAGGTGTGCTTAAATAAACGCCATTATGCATGCAATATGCAAATCCTCCTATTCAGCCATCGATTTCCAATGTTTGATGGGCAAAATCTAGTTGTTACTCAAATCTCGCTGGTTTGATTGCTTTCATTTTACACTGGCTACTCTTTCTCACCCTTGCTTGTATCATACGTTTTTTTTTCCTGTTGCTGTATCCTACTATGGAAACGTTTGTAATGACCTGTCAAATAAACACTGGCAAAGGCTGAAATGGGCTCAATGATATACATTGGCTTTCCGTTGCATCAATAGGAACGCTAACGCTTGGTCTGTGATTTAACACATGGTCTCGACTAGTGATGGGAAGTTTGGATATTTTTACTGACTGATCTCTTTTAACTCATTCAGTCAAAATAACTAATATTTCGACTAATTCCATTAATTTGATGCAGTGGTGCCCAGAGCAGGCTGGGACCCCTTACCGCTGGACGATGACCTAAAAACTGTAAAGAATCATAAGTCGACAACCATCTCGTTCATCATAGGGGGCTTAGAGACTTCTAAAAGCATGCTTCAAACAATGTACATTTGTGATTGCTAGGCATACAAATACGATTATGTATTGATACCTTTGAAACGAGGTCTAGTTGAGGCAGCAACCGGACTAGATTGTGAACGACTCATGGTGGAAAGCAATTGCTTGACTGCCCGCGAGGGATAAGCACAATACGGCTTGCGACCTGCACCAGTGTTGCCAACTCCTCAGTAAGGAAAGTAGTTATTGGCTGTCGTAAAAGTCGCTAAATGACTGCATCATCTAATTTGCATAATTGGCCATGGGCCTGTAATTGTGATGGACACTGTAGGAGAGAGGAATAATGTCGTGGGAGAGACAAAAAGTGAGTAAAAAAACACCCTAAATATGTTTAGGACTACAAATGAACTTTCTTCTGTCGATTCTTGTTTTTTTTTATGTCACAATTCCAACCCTCCTCCTTTATCCGGGCTTGGGACCGGCAAAAGTGACCCAAAAGAGACACTGGCAGAGTTACTTAGTTTTTAATTTATTTTTAATTTATTTTTTGTTTTTTGTTTTTTTGTTTAGTTTCCTTAATTTGGTTTGGTTTTTGGTCCACTTAGGAGCCTACAACAAGTCACAGTAACCATCATTTTTTTTTGTATACAATCTACATTAACAATCTAAATGGACCAAAAAGAGACAAGAGACAGAAAAACTGTCATGGCCGTGTGAGAAAATCATGGTAACTAGTCTGGCCCTAATTCAGGTATATATATTTTTTAACGTAAGCAAGGGTATGATTCATTTGCAGCCTGGACACGGAGGGGTGAACATCTCCTGCTCTGACTGCAGCTGGGAGGGACTACTGCGCGAGGACTGGGCTACCTGTGATTGCTTTGGGACAGGGGTGGGGCCCACGGCAGCACCCGCTGCTCGTTGAGAAGAGTAAGAACGATACGTGCTTTCACGTCAGAGTCTCCAAAAGTCTCCAATAACACCAGAAAAAGACGCTAGATTTGTCACTAGTCGCTTTTTTGAAAATGTTTTGCTAGAGGGGTCTGAATACTCGCTAAATATAGCGACAAAGTCACTAAGTTGGCAACACTGCCTGCAGCAGCCCCCCAAACGAATCGTTCTAGAGTTTGAGCTTGTTGAGCAGAGGCAGGCTGTATGTTCTGTTTCTACAAAGCTGTGTCCATTGATCATTCAATACTAATTTGTATTAATCAATTGCAGTCTGTTCCATCCCTTTATATACATTTATTAAAGTATGCTAGTATACCCAGTGTATAGACTGAGTATACAATACATTAAGAACACCTGCTCTTTCCACGACAGACTGACCAGGTGAATCCAGGTGAAATCTATGATCCTTACACTAGTTAAATCCACTTCAATCTGTGTCGATGAAGGAGAGGAGACAGGTTAAAGAAGGATTTTTAAGCCTTGAGACAATTGAGACATGGCTTCTGTATGTGTGTCATTGAGAAGGTGAATGGGCAAGATAAAAGTTTTAAGTGCCTTTGAACAGGGTATGGTAGTAGGTGCGAGGCGTAGGCCTGTGGCGTTCATGACATTTCGCCAGTAGGTGAATGTCAGTGGTAACTGACGATAATTAACATAAACACATTTAGTATCTCCTAGCTTCCACACATCTACATTTTAAAAAGTCTAATAAATCCATGTAATATAGCCTACACCTTCAAAATAAATCCATGATTTATTTTAGACAGGTCTAAAGAAACATGATGTGAAGAAAATGTAGTCTATTTCAGGAGAACAGAATAGAATACTCTGAGTTGTCCTTATGTTATGTCCTGATCTGGCTATGCCAAAGGGCAAATATTTTATAGTACGAAGAATACAATTGAACAAAACTGAATAAATCAGAAAGCATTTTTTTCTCCAAAAGCTTTGAAGGAGTGCGCACATTCCTCTCAACGCAGTTAACCAAGAAATAGGTACACCAACATGCTTAATTTAGAGTTATTAATGTAACTTTAGTTGTCCCACAAATGATAGGCTATATGTTTTGATTTTGAATACATTGTAGGAATGCATGATGTGACTCTAATGATGATTTGAAAAAATGTACTTGAAAGGGATGAGCTCTGTCTGCTTAGTGTTTTGCGCAGGCTGTACACTATCAGCCTCTCATTCACAATTTTACAGGCACTTGATAATGCCTAGAATTTCTCTGCGGCACCCCCTTTGAGGGGCTGTAATGCTCCCTAAAAAAATTCATGCCTTTTGTGGCCAGTTGAACCAGAATGCTACTGTTGTGCCCTACTCCATGAGTGCTACACCGTCTGATGCACCTCTCGCTCACATGGCTCTCCATCACGTGATCAGGTCTTTCTCACAGGCTTAGACACATCCAGGACGCAACTGCGTACGTCCTTATCCAATTCCGAGGTGCATATTGACGATTTTGTAAGAACTGTCAACATTTACTTTTTGTTGGCCAACAAGATGAGTAGGCCTAACAAATAACAAAAGCACTAGCCTTTAGTGTCAATCTACTATCCTCCATAGTACAAAAGTTGACCTATTCTATTCTGTGCGAGAAATACATTTTCCAAACAGTCTGGGACAGTTGTGGGATGTGATACATTAATACAACCACTATCATCCCAAAAACGTTGTTATGCAATGTGGCTGACGCAACAGATCAGAACATTTAGCTGTAAATGTTGATAAACTATTAGGCTATTTCTTCACATTATAAGCACCGCAATGTGCACACTGCAGTAGGCTATAAGCTCGAATGTTCCATTAGTGGGAAAACACCATTACCAAAAGTGACTGCAAATGTAATTATGCATGTAATGCTTTTATTATAAAAGTTAATTTTTATGGTGAAAATGATCTTCCCCAAACTTGAAACTCACACGCTGCTTGTGTATGCCAGTTAGGCTCTACACCCCTTGTAAAGAGGATTAATGTGCATAATGTTGAGAAGTTATTTGTCCACTGTTGCATATAATTATTTTTTAAGCCTTTTAACAGTTTTGATCATTGTTGCTACATTGAGCACTGTGACATGAACCTTAAGAGACAAATAAAGAAGAAAGTGGGTGTCTGATTACGTCTTGAATGCTCTGTTTCGTGTCTCGGTCTCAATCGATTTGCTGCCCTAAACTTCCTATACCTCAGCTCAAATGTAATTTAAGTAGAGGGCTTGTGTGTGTGTTTGTGTTTGTGTGTGTGTGAGAGAGAGCGGCGAGAGAGAGAGTGTGTGTTCTATAATAGAAGTTAGAAAATAATGCTCCATGGCCAGGGGAAAGAGAGAGCTAGCTATACAGCGATGGACACTAATTGGTCAGAGTGCGGCTTCGTATCACATTCCTTCGTGAATATTAACATTTTGCAATTTGCAAACCAATCAGTGAGTTAATTACACCATCCACCATCAAATGTAATTCAAATTCAGTCTCCCATTCCCACATAATGAGAGGTGAACTTTTGAAGAACGTGTCAGTGATAACAGGGGGGCTGAATGAAGTCATAAATCAAGGCCGGACTGGGCAGCTATATCTACTGAGAGGCCAGATAATAAGTTACATCTGTGCACAGCAGAATGGAGACAATAGCAGAGACAACACAGACAAGTACAAGCAGCCGAAAAACAGCTTTGTTTGCACATCTTTTGTGAACTGTGAAAGAGACAGCCATGCTATCCTTTCTCCTGCTTCCTATGATCAGCCAGAGGGCTCATTGGGTTGGACTCTGCCAGCAGGAAACGGTTATTAAAGGAACTGAAAATATGGCACAAAGTAGTTTCTCTCTGTGACCAGTCTGCCCTCTCGCCATGCCATCGATCCCACAGACTTACTAAGTGTCAAATCAAGTGTGCTTTATCATCAGAGTCAGGCTGTTTTCCTGGATGTCATCTTGAGCAATGGAGGCAGAAATACAGCCTCTAGTTTACTCCAGGTGATTCATTCAGCCGCTGCTATTTATTTGTGTTCTTGACATGGTGACTGATTGACTCATTGTGGGCGGAAGTAATCTGAAGTATTTCTGATTTTCTCTTTGTTCACTCTATCATGTGACGCATGCAATATCAATCCAGTTCATCATGGTGGCTAGGAATGGAATTACAAGTGCGCACTGCCAGGTTTTACACAGACTGAAAGAAGATGTATGTTGTAGATAGAAAGTCAGATGGCTGTTTAAATGACAAAAAATGTAGATGGGTGTGCATGTAATTCTCTTAGTCTATATACTTTAGATCTGTTACAGACATTTATAGAGTCTGGGGATTTAAAATAACTTGGGACAGGATACAGGACCTTCCCTTTCCCCTTCTCTCACACACTTCCCATCTATCACTCTTATTTCTCTCTCTTTCCCTTTCTCTCACACACAACCATACCCCCCCCCCCCACACACACACACACACTATTTTCTTTGTATCTATCTATCGATCGAGCTATAGAACTATCTACACTACATGACCTAAAGTATGTGGACACCTGCTCGTCGAACATCTCATTCCAAAATCATGGGCATTAATATGGAGTTGGTCCCCCCCTCCACTCCTGGTCCCCCCACTGGAAGGCTTTCCACTAGATGTTGGAACATTGCTGCGGGGACTTGCTTCCATTCAGCCACAAGAGCATTAGTGAGGTCGGGCACTGATGTTGGGCGAAAAGGCCTGGCTCGCAGTCAGCGTTCCAATTCATCCCAAAGGTGTTCAATGGGCTTGACGTCAGGGCTCTGCTCAGGCCAGTCAAGTTTTTTTCTTTTTTGTGCAAATACAGTTTTATATCTTTATGTTTGAAGCCTGAAATGTGGCAAAAGGTCGCAAAGTTCAAGGGGGCCGAATACTTTCGCAAGGCACTGTATATGTATATACTGTATTCTAGTCATGGCTCATCCTATATAACTACTGCTATACACACCTTTTCTATTCACATACTGTCCATACAAACCATTCACATACACTACCGTGGGGTCACATAGAAATGTCCTCCTTTTTGAAAGAAAAGCACAGTTTTTGACCAGTAAAATGCAGGAATGTCCACCAGAGCTGTTGCCAGAGAATGTCATGTTGATTTCTCTACCATAAGCTGACTACAATGTTATTTTAGTGAATTTGGCAGCACGTCCAACCGGCCTCACAACCGCAGACCACGTGTAACCACGCCAGCCTAGGACCTCCACATCAGGCTTCTTCGCCTGCATGATTGTCTGAGGGAGATGCTGAGAAGTAATTCTGTCTAATAAAGGCCTCATTCTGATTAGCTGGCCTGGCTCTCAAGTAGGTGGGCCGATGCCCTCCCAGGCCCACCCATGGCTGCACCCCTGCCCAGTCACGTGAAATCCATAGATTAAGGCCTAATTCATTTATTTCAATTGACTGATTTCCTTATATGAACTGTAGCTCGGTAATCTTTGAAATTGTTGCCTGTTGCATCTCTCTCTCTCTCTCTCTCTCTCTCTCTCTCTCTCTCTCTCTCTCTCTCTCTCTCTCTCTCTCTCTCTCTCTCTCTCTCTCTCTCTCTCTCTCTCTCTCTCTCTCTCTCTCTCTCTCTCTCTCTCTCTCTCTCTCTCTCTCTCTCTCTCTCTCTCTCTCTCTCTCTCTCTCTCTCTCTCTCTCTCTCTCTCTCTCTCTCTCTCTCTCTCTCTCTCTCTCTCTCTCTCTCTCTCTCTCTCTCTCTCTCTCTCTCTCTCGGCAGATGCTCCACCTTCTGCCTGTGGATCCAGACAGGCCCTTGGGAGGCTGGGAGAGTGGAGCTCCACACAATCCGCTCCATCATCTCCTGCTCTCCTTTCTGTGGCCCTGCGGCCCACATCATATGCTCTTTATTGGCTTGTGGGTACAGAGCCAAGCTGCTGCTCCCTACATATGCCACAACAATTCACACAAGTCATCATTCTTACCAACCTTGTAAGCAGAAGGGGGGGGGGGTTAAAACTAAACCCTTGCATATATTTCACATCTGTCCTCGTCAGGAGTAGGAGACGAGGGGGAGTTCATATGCATAACGCATTTTGAAAAACTGGAGGAGAAACAAACAAATTACAGGAAACAGTTGGTGACATTATTTTGTATGACAACGTGTGTTTGCTAAACAGATTGGGTAACTCAACGCAACGTGGAAAGAAGCTTCTGTCAAATAACAAATTATCCAGAGAGGCCAGGTTACAATCTGCTAAGCAGAAGGAAAACCAAGAGAAGAGATACCAGTAGGAGGAAAATCTTCTCGCTTAACTTTATGGGGACCACGACAATTTCACAAGTTTTTGCCTTACACTACCGCAATTTCTCCCTCTGTTTATACTCAAGTGTTATCTACCCTGAGGGCAGGAGTTGGGTGTCCGCTCACCTTTGTTGCCAGAGATGCTCAGCTCGAGATCTATTGGAAGTCTCTGACTCGTTGACATTTGTCAATCCATCTTAACAGCCACAGTGGCTGAATGCTCACCTTTCAAAACAGAATAATTGCTGTCTATCGATAGGTTCTCATTTAAACTCATATGCAATCAGTAGTGGTGCGTGGGGAAAATCACTGGGGAAGCCAAACCAGGGGGAAAAAGCCATATTACAACCTAATATGTGTGGTGGTAATTGTGTTGTTTGCTATATAACCTGTTAGTTCATATGCCTAGCCATTGTGATATATAGGCCTAACACAGAAGCGCCATCGTGCGCTATCGGGCATAAATGTATTTTGTCCCACTACACCAAACGCGATCACGACACGCAGGTTAAAATATCAAAACAAACTCTGAACCAATGACATTAATTTGGAGACAGGTCAAAAAGCATTAAACATGTATGGCAATTTAACTAGTTAGCTTCCACTTGCTAGCTAATTTGTTCTATTTAGATAGCTTGCTGTTGCTATCTAATTTGTCTTGGGATATAAACATTGAGTTGTTATTGTACCTGAAATGCACAAGGTTCTCTACTCTGACAATTAATCCACACATAAAACGGTCAACCGGATCGTCTTTCAATCACCCAAGTGGGTATAACCAATGAGTAGCTGCCACATGGGTACCTGCCTCTATAAACCAATGAGGAGATTGGAGAGGCAGGACTTGCAGCGTGATCTGCGTCAGAAATAGAAGGGAGTTCTATTTTAGCCCTTGGCAACGCAGACGCTCGTTGGCGTGCGCGAGCAGTGTGGGTGCCATAATTGAATAACATGGTTTTCAAAATGTATTTTGCGACGTGTCCGGTCTGGTCAGCATGTAAGGCTGAGACAATAAGAAGAGACAGTGGCAGAATAAATTCAACCACATCTTTGTCTCATCACAAAACCAGAGAGCGACATCTGTCCAGTGAAGTCCACAAAGAATATTGCATGACAAAAACAGTTACATGACCTACAGCATGGTCAAGCAAGTTCATGTTTCCGGCATTTTTGTACTATTGATTAAGAACCACGGAGAGTTACCGCAAGTCCAAAAGAAAATAGGAGCTGCCTCCATTTTTCCAGCACCAACTTCAGCAAATCACCTATGCTTAGTCTAATATAGTGACAAACTATTTCATTCAATCAATATAAGCTAAATATGATGTGGCTATCCATGGTACTGATTTCTGTTTGTGTTTGTGTGTGTGCGTGCGTGCAATTAGAAAAACATGTTAACATTAGCCTTCTACATCTAGCTACACATTTAACTTCCATCCTCTCAGGCCAGGGTTACAATGTATGAATTTATGGTTGGATTGGAATTGCTGTTATAATCATTGACCAGTACAGGAAATGAAGTAAAACCAGTCCCAATCCCTATCCCTATCCATGACTAATTTAGAAAAGGGCACATTTTTTGCTATCTATCTAGCTACCAGAGGACAACGACACAGCTTGACGCAGCAATTCAATTTTCTTTTGTCAATGACGTTTAGCTTTTGATATGATGTGATTGGTGTGAAGCCAAATCCAATCTGGCTTCCCTTGACCCTTTGATTTGGTGAGCCAGGATCATTCACAGTTGAGCTCACTCAGTTTAGCTCAATGTTAATTGGTTATTAAAAAATATATATATTATCAAGGGAGGCAAAATGCACGCTGGCTTCCCTTGCAACAAAGTCATACTCTTTTTGACCAGACAGCATCAGATAGATGGGCTACACATACAGTGACAGTGTGGTGCTGTTTCGTTCCCTTGGATGCTTTCCCCGGTGAGAACATTCAGCCTCTTGAGAATTTAGGTGAAATTATGAAACACAGAGACGAAAGATGCATTATTTATTTGTATTTTTATGCTTTTCTTGTAATTTTTGGGGGGGAAGCCTGACATCCATGAATACACGGCACTGTATGCTATCATTCTTATAAGGTATAGCAGTTTAACTAAAGTCTGGTGGGAAACAAGTGTTTATGCCTGTCAGATGAAGCCAAAGGGAAATAGATAAACTAATTCTGATGCAAAATATCCCTTTCAGCTGCAGCAGATGTTTGAGTCCCCTTGTACTTCACCGACTGCTTCGTATAAACGATCCAAGCCACACCAATAGTGTGAAAATGGCTCAGAGATAAATAATTTTCCATGAGGTTGATGAGTTAGTTAAGAAATTAAGAATTCAAATAGGCTTCTTCTCTTAGAACAGGTCCTGTCTTTCATTAAAGAGCAGAAAATAAATAATTCAGTCTACATTCATTTTGGTTATTGACTATAGCAGTATCGTCTATGTGAATGTAGCTGCCACTGTATTGAAGCCATTGGACTCAGTATATCACAGGGCATTCATTGCATGTTGTATCAGAAAGTAAGCTGACCCTCCTTATTGTCCCATAGATTAATGCATTGCACTATTTGTGTCTATAAAGCCCTCTTGCATTAACTTCTGCCATAACTTATTATTAACCTTCAGAAGTGTAAGTTACCAGACCCGGACTTTACGGCTTTCAGGTTGAATGATCTCCAAAAGTCCTTAAAACTGGTGGAGTTGGTGCCTCCAGGGCAATACAGGCAGAGAGTAGAGGGCCTTTTTACTGAAGAAAGTTTGCTTCTCATGTATTGTATAATAGATATGTTTATTTTATTTTATTGGTGTATACATACAGGGCTCATCTGTAAAAGAGACCATGGTCTCAGCATGATTCCCTGCTTAAATAAAGGTTAAATTAAGGGCAATACTTTTTAAATACTTTAAAGTACTACATAAGTAGTTTCTTGGGGTATCAGTACTTTACTATTTATATTTTTGACAACTTTTACTTCTACTTCACTACATTCCTAAAGAAAATATTGTACTTTTTACTCAATATATTTTCCTGGACAGGCAAAAGTACTCGATGCATTTTGAATGCTTAGCAGGACAGGAGAATGGTCAAATTCATCCACTTATCAAGAGAACACGTGGTCATCCCTACTGCCTCTGGTGGACTCACTAAACACAAATGCATCTTTTGTAAATAATGTCTGAGTGTTGGAGTGTGCCCCTGGCAATCCATACATTTAAAAAACAAAGCTGTCTACTTTTCACCTTCCTACATGTACATATTACCTCAATTACCTAACCTGTACCCCAGCACATTGACTCGGTACCCCCTGTATATATTGTAGACTCGTTATTATTATTATTTTTTACTTTAGTTTATTTAGTAAATATTTTCATAACTCTATTGTTCTTATTTAACAGTAAGCATTTCACAGTACCTGTGTTATTTGGCTCATGCGACAAATACATTTTGATTTCAAATCAAATCAAACTTTGTCACATGCGCCGAATACAACAAGTGTTGACCTTACCGTGAAATGCTTACTTACAAGCCCTTAACCAACAAGTGTAGACCTTACCGTGAAATGCTTACTTACAAGCCCATAATCAACAAGTGTAGACCTTACCGTGAAATGCTTACTTACAAGCCCATAATCAACAGTGTAGACCTTACCGTGAAATGCTTACTTACAAGCCCTTAACCAACAAGTGTAGACCTTACCGTGAAATGCTTACTTACAAGCCCATAATCAACAGTCCATGAAACTCTAGACCCACTCCACTACAGCCCCGTCGATGTTAATGGGGGCCTGTTCGGCCCGCCTTTTCCTGTAGTCCACGATCATCTCCTTTGTCTTGCTCACATTAAGGGAGAGGTTGTTGTCTTGGCACCACCTCCCTATAGGCTGTCTCATCGTTGCAGGTGATCAGGCCTACCACTGTTGTGTCGTCAGCAAACTTATTTTTTACTTTAGTTTATTTAGTAAATATTTTCATAACTCTATTGTTCTTATTTAACAGTAAGCATTTCACAGTACCTGTGTTATTTGGCTCATGCGACAAATACATTTTGATTTCAAATCAAATCAAACTTTGTCACATGCGCCGAATACAACAAGTGTTGACCTTACCGTGAAATGCTTACTTACAAGCCCTTAACCAACAAGTGTAGACCTTACCGTGAAATGCTTACTTACAAGCCCATAATCAACAGTGTAGACCTTACCGTGAAATGCTTACTTACAAGCCCTTAACCAACAAGTGTAGACCTTACCGTGAAATGCTTACTTACAAGCCCTTAACCAACAAGTGTAGACCTTACCGTGAAATGCTTACTTACAAGACCTTAACCAACAAGTGTAGACCTTACCGTGAAATGCTTACTTACAAGACCTTAACCAACAGTGTTGACCTTACCGTGAAATGCTTACTTACAAGCCCATAATCAACAAGTGTAGACCTTACCGTGAAATGCTTACTTACAAGACCTTAACCAACAGTGTAGACCTTACCGTGAAACGCTTACTTACAAGCCCTTAACCAACAGTGTAGACCTTACCGTGAAATGCTTACTTACAAGACCTTAACCAACAGTGTAGACCTTACCGTGAAATGCTTACTTACAAGCCCTTAACCAACATGGTAGACCTTACCGTGAAATGCTTACTTACAAGCCCATAATCAACAGTGTAGACCTTACCGTGAAATGCTTACTTACAAGACCTTAACCAACAGTGCAGCTCAAGAAGAGCTAAGAAAAGATTTACCAAATAAACTAAAGTAAAACATAATAACAGTGAGTGTAAATAGTCCGGTGGCCATTTGATTAATTGTTCAGGAGTCTTATGGATGGGGGTGGATGTTAAGGAGCCTTTTGGTCCTAGACTTGGTGCTCCGGTACCGCTTGCCGTGCGGTAGCAGAGAAAACAGTCCATGAAACTCTAGACCCACTCCACTACAGCCCCGTCGATGTTAATGGGGGCCTGTTCGGCCCGCCTTTTCCTGTAGTCCACGATCATCTCCTTTGTCTTGCTCACATTAAGGGAGAGGTTGTTGTCTTGGCACCACCTCCCTATAGGCTGTCTCATCGTTGCAGGTGATCAGGCCTACCACTGTTGTGTCGTCAGCAAACTTAATGATGGTGTTGGAGTCGTGTTTGGCCATGCAGTCCTGGGTTAACAGGGAGTACAGGAGGGGACTAATTACAGACCCCTGAGGGGCCCCAGTGTTGAGGATCAGCGTGGCAGACGAGTTGTTGCCTATTCTTACCACCTGGGAGCGGCCCGTAAGGAAGTCCAGGATCCAGTTGCAGAGGGGAGTGTTTAGTCCCAGGGTCCTTAGCTTGATGATGAACTACGTGGGCACTATGGTGTTGAACACTGAGCTGTAGTCAATTAACAGCATTTTGTCCAGGTGGGAAAGGGCAGTGTGAAGTGCGATTGAGATTGTGTCATCTGTGGATCTGTTGTGGCAGTATGCGAATTGGAGTGGGTCTAGAATATCCGGGAGGATGATGTTGATGTGAGCCATGACTAGCCTTTCAAAGCCATTCATGGCTACCGACGTGAGTGCTATAGGGCAGTAATCATTTAGGCAGGTTACCTTCTTTTCCTTGGGCACAGGGACTATGGTGGTCTGCTTGAAACATGTTGGTATTACAGACTTTGTTAGGGAGAGGTTGAAAATGTCAGTGAAGATACTTGCCAGTTGGTCCGCACATGCTTTGAGTACACGTCCTGGTAATCCATCTGGCCCCGCGGCTTTGTGAATGTTGACCTGTTTAAAGCTCTTGCTCACATCGGCTACCAAAAGCATCACACAGCATCATACAGTCATCCAGAACAGCTGGTACTCTCGTGCATGCTTCAGTGTTTCTTGTCTCGAAGCGAGCATAAAAGGCATTTAGCTCGTCTGGTAGGCTCGCTTCACTGGGCAGCTCGCGTCTGGGTTTTGTTTTGTAGTCCATAATAGTTTTCAAGCCCTGCCACATCCAACAAGCGTCAGAGCCGGTGTAGTAGGATTCAATCTTAATCCTGTAATGGCGCTTTGCTTGTTTGATGGTTTGTCTGAGGGCATTTCTTGTAAGCGTCCGGATTAGTGTCCCCCTCCTTGAAAGTGTCAGCTCTAGCCTTTAGCTCGATGCGGATGTTGCCTGTAATCCATGGCTTCTGTTGGGATATGTACGTATCACTGTGGGGACGACCGATGACTGAGGCCGATGACTGAGGTGGTATACTCCTCAATGCCATTGGATAAATCCCGGAACATATTCCAGTCTGTGCTGATTTTATTCAATTTGATTAATATAAGGAATTTTAAATGATTTATACTTTTACTTTTAATTTTGATACTTAAGTATATTTTAGCAATTACATTCACTTTTGATACTTAAGTATGTTTAAAACCAAATACTTTAAAATATTTACTCAAGTAGTATTTTACTGGGTGACTCACTTTTAAGTCAGCAAGTGTTCATACCGTAACGAATCCAAAAACCTGTCAGGTGCAATTATTCTAGCCGTACTGTTGCAGACCTCCCCACTAGACACTGATACAGACAAAACCCTATTACTGTGACACTCCATTATGCATAGAGCATTAGAAACACATGTTAGAGCTGTAGAGCTGTAGAGCTGTAGAGAGAGAGAGAGAGAGAGAGAGAGAGAGAGAGAGAGAGAGAGAGAGAGAGAGAGAGAGAGAGAGAGAGAGAGAGAGAGAGAGAGAGAGAGAGAGAGAGAGAGAGAGAGGTTTTTTGATGTCATTACAGCAAAAACTATATGTAAGATAGTGGAAAGGTTCATTTGGGCATGATAAGACAACATGCAGCATGAGGAATGTGTTAGTGCATGTGTGTGTACATTTAGGTGTGAATAAGTGCATGTGTGTGTGTACATTTAGGTGTGAATAAGTGCATGTGCCAGTAATACCACTATCAGTAATGATCCTCATCTTTGTAAAATGTCATTAGATTAATTCCAAATGATTTGTATTTAACAGTAAGCGTATGCCACGTTCATCCCCTTAGGGGTACAAGTCTCATGCATGGGTTGCTGTATGATTGGAAATCTCTCACCTCTGCCGCATGCTTTTGTTCTAGTGATATATAATAAGAACACACTTACTCTGATGGAAACACATGTGAGGGCCGGCTGTAATGAGAATAATGTCATTCTCTGTTGGGGGGCTGAGCAGTGGTGGGGAGGAGTGGTGTTGATGTCAAGTATTGACAGATGTGTTTGCACTTATAGCTGTTAAACCTTCCTGGCACATTACATATCAATCTCTTTCACTGGGTTAGATATTACACGAGGCGATTACACAAATAAAAGGCCACTTAATCATTGTTTTAATGTCTGCGTGATGTATCTGTTAGATCCACTAATCCACTGGTCTCCACAGGTGAAGGCCCTGTCCTGCAGCTTCTAATCCTCTCCTCCACTTTACACAGGGCTCCTCTCAGTGGCCTCAGGCTTTCTCTCTGTCGACGAGCTTTAGGCCAGCTTTCCATCAACGTTCTGGGGCAGCAGCATAAAGAACGTGCCCTTAGCTGCACACTAACTGCGGTCCAGCCACCGGCACCAAATTGCCCCATCTATCATCTGTACATGGAACCGCAATCATTGCCTTTCCCCTGAGAAAGCCAGTAGCATATTTTAGGTTAGGAAGCTGGAGCCCCACGATGTTTCTTCTTCTTCTTCTTCTTCTTCTTCTTCTTCTTCTTTCTTTGGATCTCTCTCTCAATAACTGGAATTTTTGGATGGGCATTTTTCATGGAATTTCCCATGGAATCCTAGGTATTTTAACCCTCTCCTAAATGAGGCTCCCCCTCGTTAAGTCAAGTAAGACTTTCTACCCGGAACAAAAATATAAACGCAACATGCAACAATTTCATTTTTTTTACTGAGTTACAGTTCATATAAGGAAATCAGTCAATTGAAATTAATCCATTAGGCCCTAATCTATGGATTTCACATACAGATTTGCATCTGTCAGGCACAGATACCTGAAAAAAAGTAGGGGCGTGGATCAGAAAACCAGTCAGTATCTGGTGTGACCACCATTTTGCCTCATGCAGCGCGACACATCTCCTTCGTATAGAGTTGATCAGGCTATGGTCTGTGGAATGTTGTCCCACTCCTCTTTAATAAGCCAAATTTCTGGATATTGGTGGGAACTGGAACATGTTGTCGTACACATCGACCCATAGCATCCCAAACATGCCCAATGGGTAACATGTCTGGTGAGTATGCAGCACATGGAAAAACTGGGAAATGTTCAGCTTCCAGGAATTGTGTACAGATACTTGCGACATGGGGCTGTGCATTATCATGCTGAAACAGGCAGATTAACTGCACGACAATGGGCCTCAGGATTTCGTAACGGTATCTCTGTGCATTCAAATTGCCATCGATAAAATGCAAATGTGTTTGTTGTCCGTAGCTTATGCCTGCTCCTACCATAACCCCACCGCCACCATGGGGCACTCTGTTCACAACGTTGACATCAGCAAACCTCTCGCCCACACGACGCCATACACACTGTCTATCATCTACCCATTACAGTTGAAACCGGGATTCATCCGTGAAAAGCACACTTCTCCAGAAGGTGTGCATTTGCCCACTGAAGTCAGTTATGACATCGAACTGCAGTCAGGTCAAGACACTTGCAAGGACGATAAGCACGGAGATGAGCTTCCCTGAGACGGTCTCTGACAGTGTGTGCAGCTGTCTGGGTGGCTGGTCTCAGACGATCCCGCAGGTGAAGAAGCCAAATGTGGAAGTCCTGGACTGGCGTGGTTACACGTGGTCTGCGGTTGTGAGGCCTGTTGAACATACTGCCAAATTCTCTTAAACAACATTGTTTAAGCCGCCTCGGCTTATGTTACAGAAATTAACATTACCATGCTAATTGTACACACCCTCAAAACACGAGACATCTGTGGCTTTGTGTTGTGTGACAAAACTCATTTTAGAGTGGCCTTTTATTGTCCCCGGCATAAGGTGCACCTGTGTAATGATCATTCAGTTTAATCAGCTGCTTGATATGCTAAACCTGTCAGGTGGATGGATTATCTTAGCAAATGAGAAATGCTCACTAACAGGGATGTAAAGAAATTTGTGAACAACATTTGTCGAGAAATAAGCTTTTTCTGTTAATAATGGAACATTTCTGGTAAACGTTTTTGTTCAGTACATAAGAGTCATGAAATATATACTTGTGCTGTAGCTTCTTCTCCATCTAAGATGTGTATCAGCTGCAGGCGCCCAGGTCAGTTCCCCCACATCCCTCTGATGTGGCCACAGATCTCATGTATATTGGAGTCGCGACTCAGAGAGTGAAATGTCATGTCTGGGCTCCATGGCAAGGCCAGCATACTGAGAGGAGGCGGTCCGGATGAGACAGGGTTTACTCTGCAGTAATTTAATCCTGCTAAGAGCTGGGCGTCTCACAATGCTGCGTCCTTCCTGGAAAAGGCCACAGGGAAAGGTCAATTTACTTGTATTGATTATTAAAATTGTCACCTTTAGATTGGTGTGAAAGCCGTGCCAAAATGAAAGAAGTTCGAGTATATTTTCCTGAAACTGTTTGCTTGTATCATTTACCTTCAGCCAATCTACTTGGTTATGGCTTCTCTATAATATCAAATCAAATCTGTTCTGAATAATTAGCCATTGATAAGGCTCTGAGACAACTTTTAAGTTTGATAGGAGCCAGACTCACACGTCGTTGTCACATGCTGGGCCCTGAAACCCATTCTAAACACATTATTTGGGATATCGAGTAGGGAGGTAGTTTCCTCACAGTCCATGCATTTGTTAGAAATGTATTTTCTTCCTGACATAACTCTTGGTCAGGCTATAATGGCACTAACTGCTTTACAAAGAGATGCTGAGAGCTTGATGGTAGTGATAAGAGCAAAAGTGAAAAGGGCAGATCAGTATGAGGTACAAATGAATCACTCTATCGATCGCTCATGTCTAGTTCAAACCCTGACAAACAGCCCACGGGACCTGCTGCAAACTTTCCCCCAAAATCTATGTTATGAATTGAAACAGTCACTTCAAGCCTAAGATGATTAGCAGTAGTTATACTGTGCCTTCAGAAAGTGTTCAAACCCATAGATTGTTCCCAAATTTTGTTACGTTACAGCCTTATTCTAAAATGCATTAAATAAATACAAAATCCTCAGCAATCTACACACAATACCCCATAATGACAAAGCGAAAACAGGTTTGATTTTTTTTAGCAAATGTATAAAAGAAATTAATACAGAAATACCTTATTTACATAAGTATTCAGACCCTTTGCTATGAGACTATGTTATGTTTCCACAACTTGACAACACAACTTGACTGAGTGCACCTGTGGTAAATTAATTTGATTGGACATGATTTGAAAAGGCACACACCTGTCTATATAAGGTCACACAGTTGACAGTGCATGTAAGAGCAAAAACCAAGCCACGAGGTTGAAGGAATTGTCCGTACAGCTCTGAAACAGGATTGTGCCGAGGCACAGATCTGGGGAAGGGGACCAAAAAAAATTCTGCAGAGAGTCCCCAAGAGCACAGTGGCCTCCATCATTCTTAAATGGAAGAAGTTTGGAACCACCAAGACCCTTCCAAGAGCTGGCCGCCCGGACCAAACTGAGCAATCGGGGGAGAAGGGTCTTGGTCAGGGAGGTGGTCAATAACACAATGGTCACTCTGACAGAGCTCTAGTTCCTCTGTGGAGATAGGAGAACCTTCCAGAAGGACAACCATCTCTGCAGCACTCCATCAATCAGGCCTTTATGGTAGAGTGGCCAGACGGAGTAAAAGGCATATGACAGCCCACTTGGAGTTTGCCAAAAGGCAACTAAAAACTCTCAGACCATGAGAAACAAGATTCTCTGGTCTGATGAAACCAAGATAGAACTCTTTGGCTTGAATTCCAAGCATCATGTCTGGAGGAAACCTGGCACCATCCCTACGGTGAAGCATGGTGGTGGCAGCATCATGCTGTGGGGATGTTTTTCAGCGGCAGCAACTGGGAGACTACTCAGGATCAAGAAAAAGATGAACGGAGCAAAGTACAGAGAGATCCTTGATGAAAACCCACTCCAGAGCTCTCAGGACCTCAGACTGGGGCAAAGGTTCACCTTCAACAGGACAACAACCCTAAGCACACAGCCAAGACAACACTGAAGTGGCTTCGGGACAAGTCTCTGAATGTCCTTTAGTGGTCCAGCCAGAGCCCGGACTTGAACCAGACCTAACATCTCTGGAGAGACCTGAAAATAGTTGTGCAGCAACGCTCCCCATCCAACCTGACAGAGCTTGAGAGGATCTGCAGAGAAGAATGGGAGAAACTTCCCAAATACAAGTGTGCCAAGCTTGTAGCGTCATACCCAAGAAGACTTGATGTTGTAATCGCTGCCAAAGGTGCTTAAAGTACTGAGTAAAGGGTCTGAATACTTGTGTAAATTATATTTCAGTTTTTAATTTGTAATAAATAAGCAAATATTTTCTAAAAACTGTTATGCTTTGTCATTATGGGGTATTGTGTATAGATAATGAAGGGAGATTTTATTAGGATCCCTAAACACAGCATCACCTCTTCCTGGGGTCCACACAAAAATCCGACGTAATACAAAACATAGACAATAGACATTAACAACTCAAGTACATAACTACATAAATGTAAAATAAGAAAATACACTTAGGCTACTGTATATCACTATAGACAACAACACAAGTTTTGCAACTCAGCGCTGCTCTTACCTAAACCACTTAAGACGCACTCAATCAATCATACGTCAACATTTAGGCTGGCACATACGTACATACACTTTAACTCAGGGGTTGGAAGCAAAATTATTTTCCAATTGTTTCATTCTGAACAGAACCATTATTGTTGTCTAACCAAAAGAGTATCGGTTTATTTTGTTCCTTTCTGTTCTTTTTTAAACCTCTGAAATCAAATGTTCTTTTTACAATTAGCTCGACATAGCTAGCTGAAAATCTTGTGTGTGCAGAGCAGCACTAGAATTAAAAACATGTCTTACCTTTTTGTATTTAAATAAATCCAATGTGAAACCTGATAACTAGTATTGAAAAAGTTAGGAAGTGAACGTTATTTATAATAAGGATTACATGGAAAAAAATGGACCTCTGGAATGAAAATGGATGGCCTTCACTTCAGCAAAATATGTTTGATCTGAACCCTTGCTGAACGCTTGAAAAAAAAGACCCTCCCTTATACCCAAAATAACAATGAAAATATAATGTGGACAGGAGAGAACTTACTGTTTACCATAATTTCTTGGACAGTCCAGAGCTGTAGATATGCCATTTTAGAAGGTTGTGGGTTCACAGACCAGAGTGAATGCATGAATCTATCATCGTATTTTTAGGTGCGCTAAAAAATTCCCATTTATAAAAATTCTACGTCATTTTATATATTAGTGGAGTCTTTTTTTAATACCATACAAATGAGCAAAATTACAGGCTAAGAAGGGACAGAGAGATAGGCCTATGTGTTCTACTTAGGGTTGCAAAGGGTTGGAAACTTCCGCAATTTTTCCAGTCATTTTCCATGGGAAGTTAAGCCCGGGGATTTGGGGAATTTTGCTTAAATTCATCAAAAAAGTTAGCTTATAACAGTGAACCTTTTTTTTGTGGGATGCAAATAAGGAATTTCTAGGTCTTGTGGCATATTTTGGTTAAACTATCCCCAATTCAATGGAATTGCAACCCTCTGCTTTCACAGTGCATTCTTCTATCACATGTGCAGTGCACTCTTCCATCACATGTACAGCTGATTCTCAAGATCTTGCACACTAATGAGATGCTATTGAGCCCACACTACTACACTGTCTGAGCCAAGGATTACATGCTTTCTGGTAAGTTTTGATTACAATACTGGGTGGGGGGAATATATTTTATATGACATAAAAAAAAATGGTTAACTAGTAAATAGTAGCCTTCATCAAAGTCTGTTTAAAATCATTTTGAACTTGTTAACCATTTCTGGTAGTTCGTTTTTGCTACCATGTGGGTTTTAGCTTGCTTGAGTCTGCTAACTGAGGAGTGTTAATTAATCTGTTTACATATGTTTCATTTTTAAACATTTATCTTACAAAGGAGTTGTTTAATCTAACTGCTTAACTATTTATCTGTATATGGAATTGTATTATTTTTTTTTTTACTCTTTCTTTTCAAATCTTTACAGGAAAATGTGTGGAGACATTTTACTGCAGTTAATGTAGAAGGAAAAGCTGTGTACATTTGCAAATACTGTGCCAAATCACACAAATGCAACAAAGACGCAGAATCATCTGGCCAAGTGCATAAAGTTTCCTCAGTGCACTCAAAAAGCAACCTCTGACAAAAGTCTCTCTACTTCTATTCGAGGTGAAAATGATGAACAAGACACCTTATCAATAACAACAGCTCAATAAAGGAATGTAGTTAGAGAAATACTGATGAATGTCTTGCTCGAGCTGTGTATGCAACTGGTTCACCTCTGATGCTCACAGGCAATGTGTATTGGAAGAGATTTCTGAATGTTCTTCACCCTGCATACATCCCTCTAACGAGACGTGATTTATCTAATCATTTTCTGGATGCAGAGTTCAACAGAGTTCAAAGGTCAAGCAAATCATAGAGAAAGCAGACTGCATTGTAATCATCTCTGATGGGTGGTCGAAGTTTTATGGGAAAGGAATAATTAACTACATCATCTCCACCCCTCAACCAGTATTCTACTTGAGCACAGACACAAAGGACAACAGACACACCGGTCTCTACATTGCAGATGAGCTGATGGAAGTCATTAATGACCTTGGACCACAGAAGGTATTTGAACTGGTGATAAACAATGCTGCGAACATGAAGGCTGCTTGGTCTAAAGTGGAGGAGTCCTACCCTCACATCACACCCATTGGCTGTGCTGTTCATGCATTGAAATCATCTGCCCATCAAGAGGATCCTCCTGGATTATGTATTTTGTGAGAGAGTGGTAAGCAGCCTGAAACTCCTGAAACCTATAGCAGTAGCCATTGCATGGATTGAGGGAGACAATGCCATCCTGTCTGATGTTCAGACTTTGCTTGCAGATGTAAGAGAAGAAATCCGTACTGCCCTGCCTACTTCACTGTTGCTCAAAGAAGAGGAAACTGCAGTTCTGAAATACATCAAAAAGCATGAAGACTTCTGCATGAAGCCCATACATGCCACAGAGTACATGTTGGAACCCAAGTATGCTGGCAAGAGCATCTTGTCTGGTACAGAGATCAACAAGGCCTATGCTGTCATCACACCGTGTCTCGCCACCTTGGCCTGAATGAGGGCAAGGTTCTTGGCAGTCTGGCGAAGTATACTTCCAAGCAAGGGCTTTGGGATGGAGATGCAATATGGCAGTCGTGCCAACATAAGCCACCTGGTGGAAGGGACTTTGTGGATCTGAGGCTCTTTCCCTTGTTGCCTCCATCATCCTCCAAATCCCACCAACATCAGCCGCCTCAGTGCTCAACTGGTCCTTGTTTGGGAACACACACACCATGCAACAGGCCGACCAATACAATGGTTGAAAAATTGGTGGTCATCTGGGCAAATTTGAGGATTTTTGAGCCTGACAACGAGCCACCCTCAACAGGGTTGGAAAGTGACAGTGAAGATGAGGCCTCAGCGTCTGATGTTCAAGAGGTGGACATTGAAGAGGTCCAGGGAGAAGACATGGAAGCCTGAGAGGAAGACAACCAAAGCTTTAGTTTCTAGACTATCATTTCACAGATATATGTTGAAAACATTTTTGGGAGATGCGATGGATCATTGGGGTTCATTCAATATTCCCTTTATTTTGTTGTTCAGTGAAATCATCCCATGTGAAGAGTCAACTCATTTAAATTAAAGTTCAATTCATAACTAAATAGTTTAAAAAAAAGTTATATTGGAAGGATTTAATCATTTGCAATTATGTCTACTTATTATAAGGTAAAATGTTTATGTTTCTGTCTCCTAACCAACTTCCCCTCTAAATACACCTCTGCTGTCTTCAACCAAGATCTCAGCGATCACTGCCTCATTGCCTGCATCCGTAATGGGTCAGCGGTCAAACGACCGCCACTCATCACTGTAAAACGCTCCCTGAAACACTTCTGCGAGCAGGCCTTTCTAATCGACCTGGCCGGGGTATCCTGGAAGGATATTGATCTCATCCCGTCAGTAGAGGATGCCTGGATATTTTTTTAAAATGCCTTCCTAACCATCCTAAATAAACATGCCCCATTCAAGAAATTTAGAACCAGGAACAGATATAGCCCTTGGTTCTCCCCAGACCTGACTGCCCTTAACCAACACAAAAACATCCTATGGCGTTCTGCATTAGCATCGAACAGCCCCCGTGATATGCAGCTGTTCAGGGAAGCTAGAAATCATTATACACAGGCAGTTAGAAAAGCCAAGGCTAGCTTTTTCAAGCAGAAATTTGCTTCCTGCAACACTAACTCAAAAAAGTTCTGGGACACTGTAAAGTCCATGGAGAATAAGAACACCTCCTCCCAGCTGCCCACTGCACTGAAGATAGGAAACACTGTCACCACTGATAAATCCACCATAATTGAGAATTTCAATAAGCATTTTTCTACGGCTGGCCATGCTTTCCACCTGGCTACTCCTACCCCGGACAACAGCACTGCACCCCCAACAGCAACTCGCCCAAGCCTTCCCCATTTCTCCTTCTCCCAAATCCATTCAGCTGATGTTCTGAAAGAGCTGCAAAATCTGGACCCCTACAAATCAGCCGGGCTAGACAATCTGGACCCTTTCTTTCTAAAATTATCTGCCGAAATTGTTGCCACCCCTATTACTAGCCTGTTCAACCTCTCTTTCGTGTCGTCTGAGATTCCCAAAGATTGGAAAGCAGCTGCGGTCATCCCCCTCTTCAAAGGGGGGGACACTCTTGACCCAAACTGCTACAGACCTATATCTATCCTACCGTGCCTTTCTAAGGTCTTCGAAAGCCAAGTCAACAAACAGATTACCGACCATTTCGAATCTCACCATACCTTCTCTGCTATGCAATCTGGTTTCAGAGCTGGTCATGGGTGCACCTCAGCCACGCTCAAGGTCCTAAACGATATCTTAACCGCCATCGATAAGAAACATTACTGTGCAGCCGTATTCATTGATCTGGCCAAGGCTTTCGACTCTGTCAATCACCATATCCTCATCGGCAGACTCGACAGCCTTGGTTTCTCAAATGATTGCCTCGCCTGGTTCACCAACTACTTCTCTGATAGAGTTCAGTGTGTCAAATCGGAGGGTCTGCTGTCCGGACCTCTGGCAGTCTCTATGGGGGTGCCACAGGGTTCAATTCTTGGACCGACTCTCTTCTCTGTATACATCAATGAGGTCGCTCTTGCTGCTGGTGAGTCCCTGATCCACCTCTACGCAGACGACACCATTCTGTATACTTCCGGCCCTTCTCTGGACACTGTGTTAACAACCCTCCAGGCAAGCTTCAATGCCATACAACTCTCCTTCCGTGGCCTCCAATTGCTCTTGAATGCAAGTAAAACTAAATGCATGCTCTTCAACCGATCGCTGCCTGCACCTACCCGCCTGTCCAACATCACTACTCTGGACGGCTCTGACTTAGAATACGTGGACAACTACAAATACTTAGGTGTCTGGTTAGATTGTAAACTCTCCTTCCAGACCCATATCAAACATCTCCAATCCAAAGTTAAATCTAGAATTGGCTTCCTATTTCGCAACAAAGCATCCTTCACTCATGCTGCCAAACATACCCTTGTAAAACTGACCATCCTACCAATCCTCGACTTTGGCGATGTCATTTACAAAATAGCCTCCAATACCCTACTCAACAAATTGGATGCAGTCTATCACAGTGCAATCCGTTTTATCACCAAAGCCCCATATACTACCCACCATTGCGACCTGTACGCTCTCGTTGGCTGGCCCTCGCTTCATACTCGTCGCCAAACCCACTGGCTCCATGTCATCTACAAGACACTGCTAGGTAAAGTCCCCCCTTATCTCAGCTCGCTGGTCACCATAGCATCTCCCACCTGTAGCACACGCTCCAGCAGGTATATCTCTCTAGTCACCCCCAAAACCAATTCTTTCTTTGGCCGCCTCTCCTTCCAGTTCTCTGCTGCCAATGACTGGAACGAACTACAAAAATCTCTGAAACTGGAAACACTTATCTCCCTCACTAGCTTTAAGCACCAACTGTCAGAGCAGCTCACAGATTACTGCACCTGTACATAGCCCACCTATAATTTAGCCCAAACAACTACCTCTTTCCCAACTGTATTTAATTTTAATTTATTTATTTATTTTGCTCCTTTGCACCCCATTATTTTTTTATTTCTACTTTGCACATTCTTCCATTGCAAAACTACCATTCCAGTATTTTACTTGCTATATTGTATTTACTTTGCCATCTTGGCCTTTTTTGCCTTTACCTCCCTTCTCACCTCATTTGCTCACATTGTATATAGACTTGTTTATACTGCATTATTGACTGTATGTTTGTTTTTACTCCATGTGTAACTCTGTGTCGTTTTATCTGTCGAACTGCTTTGCTTTATCTTGGCCAGGTCGCAATTGTAAATGAGAACTTGTTCTCAACTTGCCTACCTGGTTAAATAAAGGTAAAATAAAAAAATAAATAAATAAATAAATATGATATGGTAAATATATCCAACGCAAAAAAACATCTACATGGTATTAATATTAATTTGCATATATTTCTGTTAAATCTCATTTATTCCTGTTAATTCCCACGGAAAGTTTCCACCTCTGAATATTCCCCAAAATGTGCAACCCTAGTTCTACTCATATTTCTCCAATGCCAAAGGTGTCTTGTTTGCATGAAACAGTCGCTGTTTGCAAATAATTAAATCTGAGACGTCATTGGGAATCTGAACATGGTATTCTCAAATGTTAGGCCCACCCCAGACAGTAGGCCTACTGACGCAGGAAAATGTAAGCTTTAACTTTAATCTTATTCCGTGGCTTAACCCAACAAGAGAAGGTCACAAGTCTTTCCCTAAAAGCTGTCTAGCTTTGAACATTTTCTATTGTAATGGAAGTGAAGATCGTAATAAATTGATGGCAACAGAATTAGGTTACTTCCGAAGCAAAGTACATTTTTGTGTCATTGGCTATAGAAAGTTGTAGCTCAATATTTGACTGGTACTGTATATCGGAGTCATGTCTTTCCCAATTATTTTACAGGTTGTTTCTAGCTTAAAGCATCATGGACCAAACAAACTTGATATAATCAGATCTGTTTTATTTTCATCAAACTCTTAAGCTAACAAAGGGCAGACCTGCTCTTTTTGACATTTTCTATAATAACAGGTAGGCCTATGGCATACCCGCTCATTTGTATACCATTCCCTGTCATGGGTAACAGCTCTTCACTAACACTGAGGCAGGCTATTTAAAGAGTGCATGGTGGGTGGAGGAATTGGGTGACAAATCTATGTACAGTTGAAGTCGGAAGTTTACATACACCTTAGCCAAATACATTTAAACTTAGGTCAGTTAGGATCACCACTTTATTTTAAGAATGTGAAATGTCAGAATAATAGTAGAGAGAATTATTTATTTCAGATTTGATTTCTTTCATCACATTCCCAGTGGGTCAGAAGTTTACATACACTCAATTAGTATTTGGTAGCATTGCCTTTAAATGGTTTGACTTGGGTCAAATGTTTCGGGGAGCCTTCCACAAGCTTCCCACAATAAGTTGGGTGAATTTTGGCCCATTCCCTCTGACAGAGTTGGTGTAACTGAGTCAGGTTTGTAGGCCTCCTTGCTCGCACATGCTTTTCCAGTTATGTCCACAAATCTTCTATAGGATTGAGTGTGATTTTTTGTGATTTGTGATGGCCACTTTGTGATGGCCACTCAAATACCTTGACTTTGTTGTCCTTAAGCCATTTTGCCACAACTTTGGAAGTATGCTTGGGGTCATTGTCCATTTGGAAGACCCATTTGCGACCAAGCTTTAACTTCCTGACTGATGTCTTGAGGTGTTGCTTCAATATATCCAAATATTTTTAATTCCTCATGATGCCATCTATTTTGTGAAGTGCACCAGTCCCTCCTGCAGCAAAGCACCCCCACAACATGATGCTATCACCCCTGTGCTTCACGGTTAGGATGGTGTTCTTCAGCTTGCATGCTCCCCCTTTTCCCTCCAAACATAACAATGGTCATTATGGCCAAACAGTTATACTTTTGTTCCATCAGAACAGAGGACATTTCTCCAAAATGTATGATCTTTGTCCCCATGTGCAGTTGCAAACCATAGTCTGGCTTTTTTGTGGCGTTTTTGGAGCAGTGGCTTCTTCCTTGCTGAACGACCTTTCAGGTTATGTAAATTTAGGACTCATTTTACTGTGGATATAGATACTTTTGTACCTGTTTCCTCCAGCATCTTCACATGGTCCTTTGCTGTTGTTCTGTGATTGATTTGCACTTTTTGCACCAAAGTACGTTCATCTCTAGGAGACAGAACGCATCTCCTTCCTGGGCGGTATGATGGCTTCAGGGTCCCATGGTGTTTATACTTGCGTACTATTGTTTGTACAGATGAACGTGGTACCTTCAGGCTCTTGGAAATTGCTCCCAAGGATGAACCAGACTTGTGGAGGTCTACAATTTTTTTTCTGAGGTCTTGATTTCTTTAGATTTTCCCATGATGTCAAGCATGTTTGAGTTTGAAGGTAAGCCTTGAAATACATCCACAGGTACACCTCCAATTGACTCAAATTAACTCAATTGGCCTATCAGAAGCTTCAATTTAGTGCATGTAAGCTTCTGACCCACTGGAAATGTGATATTGTGAATTATAAGTGAAATAATCTGTCTGTAAACAATTGTTGGAAAATGACTTGTGTCATGCTAAAAGTAGATGTCCTAACCGACTTGCCAAAACTATAGTTTGTTAACAAGAAATTCGTGGAGTGGTTGAAAAACTAGTTTTAATGACTCCAACCTAAGTGTATGTAAACTTCTGACTTCAACTGTATATAGCAGCCTGTAGCCTAATGTCGTCTTTCAAACAGGTAGGTCTACCTCTTATTTCTTAAATAGGAAGAAATAGTCTCCAACACAAAGCCCTGTTGTTGTTAATAAAGTCTAATTCAAATGAAGATGCTGAAATGAATTATGCCTACTGGAATTTGCCTACTTTCAGCACCATAAGCTATCAATTTCCCATTGATTGTGCCACTAATGCTGCTTCAAGTTTCAGCACCACAATGTAAATTACTAGAATCTGGCTTATTGTGAGGTCATGAATTCTGAAAATACATTATAGGCAAGAAACGTATTGTTTTTATTAAAATCAATTATAGTAGTAAATAGCTAATAAAGTTAACCTCCGGTCCTCCTTCTCATCTTCACACCTTCCTTCTCAAACTGAACAGAACATAGGCTATAGGCTAGTCCACACGCAAGATATTGCATTTTTTGGACTAGGCCTAATCAAAAAAGGTTTTTGGAAGAATCCTTTGACTCTCCTGAACTGCCACTGCAGGCCTACACAGCACAGACATTGGATAGGCAGCACATTTTGTTGCTCAGGGTTGGAATATCCATTGCAGTGTGTAATGTAGCCTAGTTTTATTTACACCATCCCAGCAGCTATCTTAGAAATATAACTGCATTCGCATAATGCCAGTAGCCAATAGCCTATAGCAGGGGTATTCAACTCTTACCCTGCTGCTTTTCTGTTCGACCTGATAATTAATTGAACCCACCTGATGTCGCAGGTCTAAATCAGTCCCTGATTAGAGAGGAACAATGAACAAAAATATGATAGTGTGAGCCTAGCAGAGAATTAGAGATAAAGGGCACACATCAATATATACCCTAATAAGCAACTAATTCGAACACTCAATTACAAATTAAATTATCCTCCCCTGGAAAAAAATTGTAAACCCTTTGACTGAAATTGAAAAAGCATGACCCTCCCCCATTTTCCTCCAGGTACCCATTCTGTACATTTCTATCTATTCCTTTATTCGTTCTTTTAAACATCTCTCCCTAATTTCTGAACCATGCTTGTAACGTCATCAGTAGACTACAGTAACCTATGATTCAGAGGGGCGGAGCAGGCAGCCTACACATACATGCACTCCCACTGACTGTCACGTCTGCTTCCACCCCCCCCCCCCCCCCCCCACCCCCCGCGCTTGAGGGCTCCAGGCTGCCCTGCACCACTCACTCCTATCATCTATTACGCACACCTGCCTTCTCTCGTCACGCGCATCAGCGATATTGGACTCATCTGGACTCATTCATCACCTATTTATTTCCTCCCCTATATTTGTCAGTTCCCTTGCTCTGTTCCCCAATTTAGTTTTGTCTTTGTTTTCTTATATGCTGACGCTGTTCCTGTCTCGTTCCATGTCCGTTATTTATTAAATGTTTTACTCCCTGTACCTGCTTCGTCTCTCCAGCGTCATTCCATGTGACAGAATGCAGCAGCCAACATACGAAGCTTCGGGGAGTACTGGCGTTCCGGTTGATATGGTGGCATCGGCTCTGGGTCGCCACCGATGGAACCGGGGTTGCCTAGGCCAGCTTGTCGGGCTTCCACGCCTTAGCCACGCCTTTCCTTGCCCCGGTTGGCTCAGCTGGGTCATCAGTTCTTGTTCGCCCAGCCGGTCCAGGAGTTTTTGTTTTGTTTGTTTTGTTGGTGACGTCGGGGTGGATTCCGTCGCCAATGGAACCCGGGGGTGCCTAAGCCAGCCTGTCGGGCTTCCACGCCCTGGCTGGCTCAAGAGGTTTCCTTGCCTCGGTTGGCTCAGCGGCTTCCCATCCCATGTCACTCTCCACCGGATCATCAGGCTCCCTCTCTGCAGCGGGATCGACAGGCATCTTGCCTCAGCCGGATTGTCAGGCGTCTCACGCTCCTGCCGGTTCAATGGGCTTCCTTACCCAAACCGGCTTGCCCAGAGCCCATGTCTCGGCCAGTTCGCCCAGGTGGGACGTCGGGTGGCGCCCCAAGAGGGGGGGTGGGGGGTACTGTCACGTCTGCTCCCGCTCTCCCCCCTGGTGCTTGAGGGTGCCAGGCTGCCCTGCATCACTCATTCCTATCATATATTATGCACACCCGCCTACCTTCGTCACGCACATCAGCGATATTGGACTCAACTGGACTCATTCATCACCTGTTTATTTCCGCCACTATATTTGTCAGATCCCTGCTCTGTTCCCCACTGCTGTATTGATGTTTTTTTTGTCTTTGTTTTCTTGTATGCTGACGCTGTTCCTGTCTCGTTCCATGTCCGTTATTTATTAACCATTTTACTCCCAGTACCTGCTTTGTCTCTCCAGCGTCATTCCATGTGACACTGGCAAAGATTTCCAGCTGGCAGGCAGCCGCTGGAATACATTTCTGAATGACTAAGTGAAGGCTTTGCATAGGCGCTTTGTTGGGATTTTTGTGGGACTAGGAAAAAAATGCCGGAACGTAAAATAACGTTATTAACCTGTTCCCATGCTTTTAAAATAACGGTTCTGTTCCAGAACAGTGTAGATCACGTTTGTTTCAGGTTCTGCTCCTCAAATAATTTCGATGTTTTCTGTTCTGTTCCCTGAACCAGTTTCAACCATTGCTTTCACTATCCTGCTTATATGAAAAACAAAAAAAAGTGCATCAGACTCAGTTTTACCAAGGTTCTTCGCTCCAGTTCCGTTCATAAATGATTAGAACAATTCATCAGATGTGCCTTAACCAAATCCTTCATCCCCAGTATTGGATAGAAAACACGCTGAAGTTTCTAAAACTGTTTGAATGATGTCTGTGAGTATAACAGAACTCATATGGCAGGTGAAAACCTGAGAAAAATCCAACCAGGAAGTGGGAAATCTGAGGTTTGTAGTTTTTCAAAGCATGGCCTACCGAATACACAATGTCTATGGGGTCAAGTTGCACTTCCTAAGGCTTCCACTAGATGTCAACCGTCTTTAGAAACTTGCTTCAGGCTTCTGCTATAAAGGAGGGGAGAATGGGAGCTGAATGAGTCAGTGGTCTGGCAGAGTGTCTCAGGCTCGTGACGCGCGGCCCCGACAGAGTTAGCTCTCGTTCCAGTGCTTTTCTACAGACAATGGAATTCTCCGGTTAGAACATTATTGAAGTTTTATGTTAAAAACATCCTAAAGATTGATTCCATAGATCGTTTGACATGTTTCTACGACCTGTAATGGAACTTTTCAAGTTTTTGTCTGGACGTAGTGCTCGCGCCTCATGAAGATGAATTACTGGTCTGAACACGCTAACAACAAGTGGCTATTTGGACATAAATTATGGACTTTATGGAACAAATAAGTCATTTATTGTCGAACTGGGATTCCTGGGAGTGCATTATGATGAAGATCATCAAAGGTAAGTGAATATTTATAATGTTATTTCTAACCTCTGTTGACTCCAACATGGCAGATATTTCTTTGGCTGGATTGGGCTCTGAGTGCCGTACTCAGATTATGCTTTTTCCGTAAAGTTGCATTAAGGACAAGTCTATCTTTAATTCTGTGAATAACACTTGTATCTTTTGTCAATGTTTATTATGAGTGGGATTTCTGGGATTTGATGTGGCTAAATGCAAAATCAGCGGATGTTTATTTTGCTTTGTCACAAGTCAAAACAAGGAAGTATTTGACGTCAAGAGATAAGGGAGTGACTGTCGTCATTGTCACTGGCAGTTTTTGGCAAACCTGCAAAATTGGTTGCACGTAACGCGCCAATGTAAACTGAGATTTTTGGATATAAATATGCACATTATCGAACGAAACATACACATGATGTCCTATGAGTGTCATCTGATGAAGATCATCAAAGGTTAGTGATTCATTTTGTCTATATTTCTGCTTTTTGTGACTCCTATCTTTGGCTGGAAAAATGGCTGTGTGTTTTTGTGACTTGGCTCTGACCTAACATTATCATATGTGCTTTCGCTGTAAAGCCTTTTTGAAATCGGACATGATGGGTAAATTAACAAGAAGATTATCTTTCATTTGCTGTATTGGACTTGTTAATGTGTGATGGTTACATATTTCCCAAAAATATTTTAGAATTTTGCACGCTGCCTTTTCAGCGGAATGTTGTCGAGGGGTTCCGCTAGCGGAACGCCTGCGCTAGAAAGGTTTTAAGGTGAAGTGTAATTTGGTGAAGCAGTTCATAAAAATGAACAGAGTCACACTGGGGTGGAGGCATTTATAAAATGAACAGGGGCCATACACCAGAGTTTCCTCCAGCTAAAGCTTCAACTATAGTTTTCACCTCTGTAATCTTGAATCTCTTGAACCGTCAGCATATGGAGCTCAACCTAAGTCCTTACTCTACTGAGGCTTTGCTTCAAATTGCTTTATGCAGGCCCTGATATCCTAATTGCCAGGGCACATCTTATCTATAACCCAAACACCAGATGTGCCCAGGAAGCCCAATAATTTGGGTAAATCCACTCGTCTCACACGCACATTCAAACTGACACGTCTCATCTTCAAACATCGATGACAGCCGGAGCTCTAGAGCATTTGTCCTTTCCCCCCCTCCTATCCTACCCAAGCTGCCAATTATCCAAGATAATCTGATGTGTGGACAAGGCTCCTGTGACTGGGAGTGGATGGACCATGTCTGTTTTTGTCTGAGGCTTAGAAAGGGAGGAGTCCGCCTCACTTGTGTGTGCAATGGTGCAGGTTGGGTTGCAGGACTTGTGGTAAATATTCAGATATTTCTGACAGCCAGATAGATAGACCCGAGTCAAGCTGTCTAGGTGCATGAATATAGATGTGGTACATAAGTAAAATATTCAAAGGACAAATACACCCATCTTACGTATCTGTCTAAAGGCAAATGTATTTTTCATTTTTTTATTAAGGCACTGTAACAAAGCCACTGCTGGCAATCAATCTCCTCTGTTATAAGAAATGAAATCTAGCATGTTGTCCCATCCATGACAAGCCTAAACAAACAGGATAAATGGGAGAGATTTGCATTTTCACTGAAGTTGCAGTATAGAAGTCAAATCAGCAGGATACAAATAAAGGTTAAAGATAGCACCTCTAGGACTCCTAGGATTTATATAATTCCCTCTGGAGGCAAATCTATCTAAAAGACAGTCTAATCCTCTCAGAAAACTGTTCACCATGGGGGGAAAAAGAAGACAGTGCATTTACAGTTCAGTTCCCTCATGTCTAGCAAAGGTCTAGCAATTTAATTTTAAACAGGAAATGCACATAATAGATAATGCAACTAGCTGATGAGAGAGACACTATTCTTATTTACTGTAGAAAATGTAACTAAATGGGCAGTAGTAACCGCTGTTTAGATATCTATGTACGATCAATAAAATGTACCTAACATGACTATATGAATGGTAAGAATTCCCATGAGCCACATGGGGGTGGACCTAATTGACCCATTGCATGAATTTATCTCTGGCTTACAACCTCCACAGTGAACACTGAAAACATTTTCTCTTCATAACAGCGAGAGAAAGAGAGGGACACATTACCAGGGGTGATGCACAGCTATAGGCTCCAGTCAGAGGATTTTGGGCCCACAAAGACATCTCATGTATTCCTTTAAAAGGCCTCACCGTGGAGTCAAAGACTGTAAAAGAGGCTCCAGATGCGGACTGTGAAGCAGTGCGAGTCCTCCCATAGTTGTGAGACTATGAACATTAACATGGGCTAAGAGAGGGGACATGGGAAGACGCTGTGAAGGTGACTGATTCACACTGAGACCAAACACCCGGAAATGCTCTGTCTCTCTCACGTCACCCCAGTACTGTGGTTTGATCAATAGCATTTATGGTTGGAGTTGACTGGTGACTTTTCTCATAAATACAGAAGTTTGTCTACCATAGGAATACACTACAGCTCAAACACTGGTAAGTGAGCTTCATTGACACTGAGTGATTATGAGATGCTATGGGGATTAACATGCATTCAGAAAGCACTGCAGTGTTCTGCTGAATGATACTGTGTGTGATGGTATTAAGGTTGTTAACCCACATTTTCCTTCACACCAACAACCACTGATCCACTGGAGGATTTCAGACATATTTAAACATTTTACATGTACCCGTATACCTGAGTCTATTCATTTTGGTAACTTGCCTTGATAAGCATTGTAAGGGACAGTTCACTATTTACTAGTTTGGGGGGGGGTTGAAAACAGGGTTTGTGTAATGTTTTTGTCTTGGGCAGAGGGGAGGGTAGTGCATTTTTTTGGTGGTTTACATTTCCCAGTTTGCAGGTTTTACAATATAATTTCTTCCATATAGCCATATGCTCTTCTGCAGCTTACTATGCAGCAGGATTTCCCAAACTCGGTCCTCGGGAGCCCATGGGGTGCACGTTTTGGTTTTTGCCCTAGCACTACACAGCTTATTCAAATAATCAACTAATCATCAAGCTTTGAAAATTTGAATCAGCAATTAGGGTAAAAAAAAACATGGGGCCTCGAGGACCAAGTTTGGGAAACGCTGCTATAGAGTCAACTCTATTCTGCCCTCTATCCATAGTGACAATAGTGGAAGGTGGATTGTTTGTCCAGATCTGCAATAGGTTAGCTAGCAATCATACCACACATAAAATCTATCCATATCGACAAGGCTGTAGTGGAGCAGGCCGAGTGCTTCAAGTTCCTTGATGTCCACATCACTAATGAATTATCATGGCCCACACACACCAACACAGTCATGAAGAGGGCACGGCAATGCCTCTTCCCCCTCAGGAGGCTGAAAGGATATGGCACAGACCTGTCATGCCAAACAGTGTTCCTGGCCAAATAGTGTCCCCCTCTACGTCACAATGGGATTCGATGATTTCAAGCTCCTGTTGCTAGGGCTTTCGCTAGAACTTGCAAAATTCTGATCGGATTACATAATGAACCAAAGCTTCCGTTGCTATGCTGGGTTGCTTGGCTCTATTTTACCTCGTAGAGGTCACAAAGGAAGGAGGACGCTGGCAGTTCTAGTTCTATTTCACCTCAGAAGCGCACGCTCACTTTGCGCAAAATTATTTTTGCAATAATTTATAGATGCAATAATTTAATAACCAAATAACCAACATTTCAATAGACAAGCTGTCTTCATCAGGGTATTATTATTACCTCAGAATTGCTCTCCAAGGATGGTGTTTTTGACAGTGATAACCTGCTGAATACCTGCTGCTTCAGAGGACCAAAAAGACTGGAAAGAGAACATCATATATTAGTTTTATGTATGAAAATATTGTTAAATAGGAATAAATAATTTAAGCTGTTTTTAGATTGATTTTACATTGACATTGCTAGCTACTTATTTACCTCAGCCAAACAGTTTTATTTAGCTAACGTTATCTAGCTAGCTAACTGTTATTGTAGCTGCTTTCTGTTTGTATGTAGCTTGCACTTTAATGGCATCCCTCGAGGACATTTTCTTTTATCCTTCCAACCAGGCGAAGTACTATGAAGGCACCACTCATCTCGACTAGATGCACAACATTGGTAGGGGGAAGAGAAATTCACAATTCAGGGTAATGTTAAGAAGCAGTTCATTTCTATTTCTAATTTCTAGCTAACGTTAGTTGGTCACCTACATGTCGCTAGTTATACATTTAGTTATATGTCTGTCACATTGAGGTATCTATTTATAAGTTAACCCTGATCAATCAAATGGATAGATGTAAGCAATTATGGTAACTCCAACTGCCCTTAACTAGGTGTTATCATGACTTCCCTGTGAAGATTAGAATGGGTCAGATCAGACTGGTGGAGGGGTGACAGTAACCAGGCTTCTCTCTCTCTCACACAGAGGGGAGAGGGGGAGCTGCTGGATGTTCGACCGTTCACACCCTGTTCAAAATTACAAGAGAAGGAGACTTTATCTCTTAACCCTCCAGTATTGGCTAAAGGAATGTGCTTTGTCTCCAGAGACTTTTGCCTGCCCAAAACTCTGAATTCCAAAAAGTGGATAATGGAACAATAATTCTAACATAAATAATTTGGGGAATGGTCAGTGGGGAGATGTAGAAAACTAATGTCATATCGTTTTTCATTTTGTGATGTCATTAAAAACTGTATGGACAAAATACTGTAACTTGGAAAGGATACCACCTTTATCTGTCAAGTTTCCGTCCAATATGTTGTGCATATGATAGAAAAATGAACATATTTTTGTTCAGATGTGAATGTGATTTTAGGAGTCATAAGAGATAATGTCTAATCATATCCTTTGCACATTAAGTAGTCACACCCCGGGTGAGATCAGAAGAGCATGTCAGTGTGATGGAACTGTCCTTTTCAACCAGAGTGCTTAAAAGGACTGGCTAAGAATTAACATACTGGGAAACGTGAGGCAGAGAGCTACACATTTGAAATGGTTGAAACTTTTAACTTCAACACAAGGTGAAGAAATACACTCACCTTCCTTTAGACCAGAAATGACTGCAGCCCACGTCTAAAGTTGTTTAAATCCTAACTATCAACACGAGGAGGAAGAGGCGAGAAGCTCACCTCAGACAATCACTGGTAGAGTCTTAAGTCAGATATCGAGAAAAGCAAATCTAAGTGAGACTATCCTACTACGCTCATCACCAATGGGATGTCATGGCTGGCTATCTTCCAGAGCCGTGGTTCCCAAACTTTTTTAGTCCCGTACCCCTTCAAACATTCAACCTCCAGCTGCGTACCCCCTCTAAGTACTAGGGTCAGCACACTCTCAAATGTTGTTTTTTGCCATTATTGTAAGCCTGCCACACACACACTATACGATACATTTATTAAACATAAGAGTGAGTGAGTGAGTTTTTGTCACAACTTGGCTCGTGGGAAGTGACAAAGATCTCTTATAGGACCAGGGCACGAATAATAATAGAATAATAATAATGAATCATTTTGCTCTTTATTTAACCATCTTAGTAAAACGCTCTAACCACTTGGCTACCCTGCCGCCCCAAATGTAGGAGAATATAACACAATAGATCTGGTAGAAGAAAATACAAAGATATAACCAACTGGTGTTTTTTTTACCACCATCTTTGAAATGCAAGAGAAAGGTCACTGTTATAGCCATCATGCTGGTTGTAATTCCGATAGTGTCCACAAGATGGCAGCAGTGTAAAGTTACAGATGGATAACTTGGAGTATGACTGATCCTCAAGACTCTTAGTGTGAAGTCCCCAGGTACATTTGGGCAAATTGTGAAGAAGACGTTCGCAATTCATATTCCATTTTTCTTCATGAATATCGTCAAATCTGTATACTTGGACTTTAATTTAGCTTTCCAAGTATTAGTAGCCGTATTATAAGTTCAACATTTGCAAAACAACCCGTTTTCATAACTTCATAACTCTGAATATCCTTATAATTTTGGGTCCAAAATGAAAAGGTGTGCTGCCGTACAAGGTTAGAAGCTACATTTCATGACATATACATGGTTTCCGGATAGTCCCGTAAAGCCCAGCTCATTGGCTATCTAGCTAGCTTTGTTTGTCCCCGATTGGTGCTTATTTGACAAAGATACAGTCGTTCAAGTGATGGCCGCCAGCTTCATCGGCGTGCCATGAAGGTGTCGCTCTCTGACCAAATATGGTGTCCCACAGGATATACTACACCCCTAATGAAATAGTGAAGTCTTGTTACCTTTTAGGATCTTTGAGGAATAGATATGAAGTGATTTGACTCGTTGAAACAACGTTTAGGGTGAGATTTTCACAGATTCCTTTCTTTGCAAATTGAACGAGTGGAAATACAAAATTGATTGTGCATGCTATATGGACCTTTTTAGGAAATGAGTTCAATATTATCAAATGTTTGTGTCAGTGTCCTTACAAATATGAAAACTGCTTACTGTATAACACAGATACGGGTAAGAATAAAGTAATCTTCTCTCTAACATTTTAAATGTTAGGGGTGGACCTCATCGGACCCTTCACGAAATCCAGGAATGGCAACCGCTGGTGTCTGATGGCGACCGATTACTTCACCAAGTGGGTGGAGGCAATACCCATTAAGGTCAGTAAAGGAAGAGAATGTGCCTAACTCTAAATTCCCTTCTGTAACCCATTAAAAAGGGTGCTTGGAACCCCAAAAAATCTACTTAAATGTTGTATGATACCCATCAAGGACAAGACTGGCGAGGTCACCTCCAAGGCGATGATGGACATATTCAACACGCACGGCGTTCCTGAGGTCATCCAGAGGTGAACTCTGGAACAAGGTAATAACATTATAGGCTATATTCTGTCAACAACTATATAAATAGCCAAATTTGTTTACTGATGTTCGAGGACTGGGGGGGAAGCACTGGGTCTCTTGCATATCATCCACAGACCAACGGTTTGTTTTTGTTACATTACAATGAGTTTTTATTGTTTTTCCATGGTACATAATCAGACATATTTCAATATATCTTACATTCTTACAATATATATCCCTTTCCTAACTCCTACTCCAGGTTTGGATGAACGGACCAGCCAGATCCTCAAGGCTGCTATGGGCAAGTCTCTTGACGGGTACCAGGAACGGTGGGAGGACAACCTGAAGGTAATTCTCTTTGCACACAACAGGCCTCCACCAATTACTTGCCCTATCGCCTGCTGTACGGACGGGAGCCGCAGCTGTTTACTGAGGTAAACAATGCAATTGTATATACAATTATATCAAACGATTGCATATAATGCAGTCATTACAATTTGTGATTGACTTAATGTGTTATTGTTTGTCTATTGCTATTTCTGAATGACATACTTTCAGATCACTGAAACTCCACCTGATGTGGTGGATGCCTTCGAGGACCACCTTCAGGCACGGGCTGAGTAGGACGTGGAGGTTTTTTACCAGGTAAAAATTTATTTTCTGGCCCTCCAAGAGATATGTAAGAGATGTATTTATAATAATATGAACTATTTTTGCATTTATTTCTGTTATCAACAAGGTGAGACTGAATATCAACAAGGCGCAGGATAATCAGAAGGAGCGTCACGTATACTCCTTCTCCGGCTTCTAGGTCATCAGGCTGCTGATTATCCCGCACACCTGTCACCATCATCTCGCGTACCTGCACCTCATGACACTCATCTGGACTCCATCACCTCCTTGATTATCTTCCCTATATCTGTCACTCCCCTTGGTTCTTTCTTCGGGTGTTATTGATTTTTATGTCGGTTCATTGTTTCTTTTAATTATTAAAACACTCACTCCCTGAACTTGCTTCCCAACCAGCGCACTCATTACAAGGAGAGCTTACAGAGGAGAATCAAGAAGGGGACCAAGTGCTTCGACATCCGGGCGAATTACTTGGTTTGGAAGAAGGATGAAAGAATAGCGAGACCTGGGAAACTTTGTTGCTCTTTTGCTCCTATCTGGGGTCCTCATCCGTTTAAGGTGAATATAAAATAACTACTTGAATTTGCATACCAAATAACCTGAAGCTAGTTTTAGTTTTCCTAACACTGACTTTTTCTCTGTCTTCATAATGGTTACCTCGGTGGAAGCCAACAATCTTCTGTAGTTGGATGAACAACCACTGAAACCCCTGACACCCTACATTTCGGTAAAGCCTGTGATACAAAGTATGTTAAGCTTTGGTTTACATTTGAGAAAGCAAGAAATGTTAGTTATGCTGAGCTCATACCTCCTTCAATTTACCTATCCATATGAATTGAGGTGAACTGTCCGAGCCACCCAGGAGGTATTCCATCCACCAGAGCCAGTGGGTTCGGATCAGTCTGATTCTCTGTGCTCTGAGTCAGAAGAGGACCAGCTTTAGGTAGGCTATACTTTCAAAAACTGTTGAAAAGTACAATTCTCCCCTTCATAACACTGCACTAATCCATCAAATTTTCTCACAGGTGGCTTGCGTCGGACCGGAGGAACAGGGCTAGGAGACACTAGTGAGGTTCTCATCACTGGTGTCCAACAGGGGCAGGTAAAGCCAGCTGCTCTCTGAGGCCGGATGGAGGACCTTCAGGGGGGGTGGGCTCATTCTTCCATCACACTCCTGGTTAGACAATTTTACAATTGATCATGCTCAAGCTCTTTTGTAGATGCAGAATGCAGCAAGGTGGGTGGCAGCAGTAACAACACTGGCCCAGGGGTTTGTCCAGATAGTCAATCTTAAGGCTAACCACTGGGTTAAGGTTAAGATGTCTGACTCCAGTGGCCATGGCACCACCCCAGAGTTTCTCTCACAACTCACCTCATCTTTTCCAGGGACCTCTGTGACTGGAGTGGCCGGCAGTCCAGCAGCAGAAAGGGGGCACAGATTGTGGGTTGTTTGCTAATGCAAACAGTCTTACACTCTTCAGAGGTGAGGAACCCTCCATGGCATGATACCATCAGAAACACATATGTTCTCTTGTTTTCACGCTGGGCACCTGGCACCATTTCCCAGTCTCGATTCCAGGCCTCCCAATGTGTCCACACCCTACATATCAGAGGTCAGTGTCCACTGCTTCTGTCAGAAATACGTGAGAGAAGGTAAGGTGGCCCGGTGCAGGAGATGTGGCAAGCATTTTCATGTGTCTAGTTTGTCTCTTGTCGTCATTGTGCGTGAATTTGTCTGTCCATCGTCCGTCATCTGTTTTCCCCACCCTTGTTTTCTCTGCTTGGCCGGCTCCCAACCTCAAGACGGTAGGTATTTTACTACATTGTATCTTGTTGTAAATGTTATGTTATTGTTAATAACCTGTTGTAATTTTTATTTGTATAGAGACGTGTTTTCTTGCAGACATTGGCTGTGAAGTTGGTTGCAGTGTATATAGCACATCTATTCCAATTAATGTTTACAACCATGTAAATGTTTGTGTATTTTTCCATTTGTTTGCTGGTAAAAATATTTGAAACTTGCTTGAATTGCCTGTAAATGTCTTCATTGCCAGTAAAACGTTCAATTGACTGAAATTATCTGTTCAGTTGCCATTCTTCTGTGCCCAATTCCAAATAAAAATATAGGCCAGTGTTGGTATGGAATTACACATGTGTTTCTAGTTGGTGTTTGCATATCTGAAGGTTCTAGATTTGTGTCCGTAATATGGCAGAAATGTCCCGGAGTCCATTACAAAACAGGGTTGAGTCATCACCATATTGCTACACCTATCATGCCAAACACAATGATGGCGTGGGGGATTAAAGGCCTTAATTAAACTGGGTAATAAATTAAAAACCTTCTCTCGGCCAGTACCTTAATGTGGTGAGAAGGCTTCCAAGTAAACCAGGCCCATGTTATTGAATCCCTGACTGAGACTGGCTACCTGTCGAGGACAAGTGACAGGAAGAACTAGCCGCAGCACTGGTCTCTTGATTCTGCAGTTTTCCTCTCTCCTCATCCTTTAACTCTTTCTCTCCCTGCAGATAAAATTTGTCAGCAAGGGACGTCTGATTGCCCACTCATTCCATTCCATCCCTTCCTCCAACTCATTATATCATCTAAAGCTACTGCTATTGTCATGTCATTATCTGCTAATAAAGTTTGCTAGACAAATCATACTGGGCACATAATATGTGAGATACACAGATTAACTAAACATTAGCACTGCAAACACTCAGCAGCAGTGCCTGGACTTCGCAGTGTCCCTCTTCAAGTCCCCGTTACAATGCTGGTTGTGAACAAGTGACAGTCGGAACCTCCCATCTACACAACACCCACCTCTCTATTCCAGACACAATAATTACTAAGTATTTCTGTCATGTGACTGCCGTAAAAAAGTATCTGTGAAAATGAATGACACCTGTATATCAAAAATATAAAAGTTGATGCATTATCAAAAATTCTATTTCAGTGTAGGGTAGGTTAAAATAGCATGACAGCCACACAATATGCATATGAATTTAGTGGAAATGATCTGACTTTGTGATCTTTCAGGTAAGTAACTACAATGTGTCAAGCAGATTACACGTTTTCTTTGACAGTTCCGAAATGTAGCAATGTTTAAGACATGGATTTCATGATGCAATGTTTTCATATCCAAATGTAGTTCAAATTAATGTTTTAATTTCATTAAACAACTTGTTTAAAGAGCGAAATTGTTGTGAAAATTTGCCTCGTTTGCATAGCAATGAGGAAAAGAACAAAATTTAGGCTGTAATGATCTCCAAAATTCGAATCATTGAATCAAATTGAATCACACCGATGATATAGCAACAGGCGCTAACAGTTTATCGAATCCCATTGTGACGTAGAGGGGGACACTATTTGTCCTGGGGACATTATTTGGCATGACAGACCCTCAAATATTCAGAAAGCTATGCAGCAGCACCATTGAAAGCATATTGACTGGATGCATCACCGCTTGGTATGGCAACTGCTTGGCATCTGACCGCAAGGCGCTACAGAGGAGGGCAGTGTGTACGACTCAGTACATCACTGGGGCCGAGTTCCCTGCCATCCAGGACCTCGATACCAGGCAGTATAAGAGGAAAGCCCTAAAAATTGTCAGACTCCAGCCACCCAAGTCATAGACCGTTCTCTCTGCTACCGCACGGCAAGCCGTACCGATGCACCAGTCTGGAACCTAGAGGACCCTTAACAGCTTCTACCTGCAAGCCATAAGACTGATAAATAGTTAGTTAAATAGATAACCAATAACCCGGACTATCCACATTGACTCTGCTGTTACTGTTTATCTACAATGTTTCCTAGTCACTTTATCCCTACCTATATGTACATATCTATCTCAATTACCTCGTGCCCCTGCACATCGACTCGGTACTGGTACCCTGTGTATATAGCCAAGTTATCCTTACTCGTTGTAAACTCAAAATAAACGTCCTCTCACTGTCAACTGTGTTTATTTTCAGCGAACTTAAACTTAACGTGTGGAAATATTTGTATGGACATAAGATTTAACAAGTGAGACAAACTGAACAAGTTCCACAGACATTCGACTAACAGAAATTGAATAATGTGTCCTTTAACAAAGTGTGTGTGTGTGTGGGGGGGGGGGAAATTAAGTACTGCATCTCCTCCTCATGGACTGCACCAGATTTGCCAGATCTTGCTGTGAGATGGTACCCCACTCTTCTACCAAGGAACCTGAAAGTTCCTGGATATTTCTGGGGGGAATAGCCCTAGCCCTCACCCAACAGATCCCAGATGTGCTCAATGGGATTGAGATCCAGGCTCTTCGCTGGCCATGGCAGAACACTGACATTCCTGTCTGCAGAAAATCACGCACAGAACAAGCAGTATGGCTGGTGGCATTGTCATGCTGGAGGGTCATGTCAGGATGGGCCTGCAGGAAGAGTACCACTTGAGGGAGGAGGATGTCTTCCCTGTAATGCACAGCATTGAGATTGCCTGCAATGACCACAAGCTCAGTCTGATGATGCTGTGACACACCGCCCCAGACCATGACGGTGTGACAAAACCGCGACTCGTCAGTGAATGGCCGGTGATGTCTGGTGAGGACCTGCCTTACAACAGACCTACAAGCCCTCAGTCCAGCCTCTCTCAGCCTATTGCGGACAGTCTGAGCACTGATGGAGGGATTGTGGGTTCCTGGTGTAACTCGGGTTGTTGTTGTTGCCATCCTGTACCTGTCCCGCAGATGTGATGTTCGGATGTACCGATCCTGTGCAGGTGTTGTTACACATGGTCTGCCAATGCGAGGACGATCAGCTGTCCGTCCTGTCTCCCTGCAGCACTGTCTTAGGCGTCTCACAGTATGGACATTGCAATTTCTTGCCCTGACCACATCTGCAGTCCTCATGCCTCCTTGCAGCATGCCTAAGACACGTTCACGCAGATGAGCAGGGACCAAGGGCATCTTTCTTTTGGTGTTTTTCAGAGTCAGTAGAAAGGCCTCTTTAGTGTCCTAAGTTTTCATAACTGTGACCTTAATTGCCTACTGTCTGTAAGCTGTTAGTGTCTTAACGACTGTTCCACAGGTGCATGGTCATTAATTGTTTATTAATCGTTTATTGTTTAAGCATGGGAAACAGTGTTTAAACACTTTTACAATGAAGAGTTTAGTTTAGTTACTCCAATATACTAACCTAAATGACAAAGTGAAAAGAAGGAAGCATGTACAGAATTCAAATATTTCAAAGCATGCATCATCTTGCCAAAAAAGTAACTTTTTTTCCCCTGCTTACAAGGCGTTATGTTTGGGGCAAAACCAACACAGCACATCACTGAGTACTACTCTTTATATTTTCAAGCATGGTGGTGGCTGCATCATGTTATGGGAATGCTTGTCATCGGCAAGGAATTGAGAGTTTTCAGGATAAAAATAAATGTAATAGAGCTAAGCACAGGCCAAATCATAGGGGAAAACTTTGTTCAGTCTGTTTTCCAACAGACACTGGGAGACAAATTCACCTTTCAGCAGGACAATCACCTAAAACACAAGGACAAATATACACTGGAGTTGCTTACCAAGATTACATTGAATGTTCTTGAGTGGCCTAGTTACAGTTGACTTAAATCAGCTTGAAAATGTATGGAATGACTTTAAAATGGGTGTTTAGCAATGATCAACAACCAACTTCACAGAGCTTGAATAATTCAAAAATAATAATGTGCAAATATTGTCTAATCCAGGTGTGCAAAGCTCTTAGTGATTTACCCAGAATGACTCACAGCTGTAATCGCTGCCAAGGTGATTCTAAGATATTGGTATTGACTCAGGGATGTGAATATTATGTAAATAAAATATTTCTGTATTACATTTTTTATACATTTGCAAACATTTCAAAAAATATGTGTTGATGGGTGGAATATTTTGTCAATTTTGAATTCAGGCTGTAACACAACAAAATGTGGAATAAGTCTAGAATTACTTTCTGAAGGCATTGTACTTACACTGACACCCCAACACACATACACACACACACACACACACACTCACACACACACACACACACTTTTCACCACATTTCTGCTGCTACTGCTGTACATACACTGCTGCTAGAGCTCAGTCTATTATCTATCCTGTTGCCTAGTCACTTTACCTATATGTACATAGTCACCTTAATTACCTCGTACCCCTGCACATCGACTCGGTACTGGTTCTCCCTGTATATAGCCATGTTATTTTTACTCGTTATTATTATTCGTTATTCACTGTGTATTTATTCCATTTGTGTCCCTATTTGTCTCCCACAATGAAATCAGGGAGGGGACTTTGGATCGGTCTTTGTCCATCCATGTGTTTGTATGTACTGTATGTTAGTCGGATGCGCTCTCTCAGACAGCACTGGCCCAATTTTCACTTGGGTAAATGATGCGTCTTGCTGATCCGGACTTTACAAAATTACACTGATTGGCCCAAGGGCGGGAGCTATTGTAATTAACTGAAATTTGTGAGTCACACCAGAGAGGAAGAGGCACAGCGAGAAGGCAAACTGGGCCCTAAATCTGTCTTCTCCAGCAGGTGCCGTTTTTTTTGGGGCACATGGCACAGGAGTACAAGGAGGGGATTAGCTAAAGAGACTGCAGGGCTCCACATTCAGGGCTGCCCGCTGGCCCAGCAACATCTGCCGAGCTCACCGGGCCAGTTAATCAAGCTTTCATACAGTCCGCTTAGGCCAGTACATTGTCAAACTCTAAACACAAAAATTAGAATAATATTTGTATTTAATCCTTCACAAGGAGTACTCACACCATACCGATCTCAGCAGTGGTGAGACACTCATCAACTCATAGTTGAATATCGGCACACACATTCAAAAGTCCTCCACCTGCTTTTCAGTCTTTTTTTCACATCATATCATATACAGTGATGTCATTATTCGTAAAGAAAGGTTTATGTAGTCCTACACTATGGAGCTGCTTGCTTGTCAATACATTAACGTTATTTACACAAATCCCTTGTTGGATCAATGTGACCCACCACCTCAATTTGGTCTATGTAGCAATATATTAAATTGTGTCTTTAACAATGGATACAATTATAGACTCTGAGCTGAAAATTGTATATCATACACTGAAGTAGAAGAACAATGGGAAATAAATTCTGCTTAGAAAGTTGTTAAACTTGTCACCCCACTTTTGAGCAAATGGCCCTTGAATGTTTTGGTACTCCTATTGGAGAGCTCTTCTTTGTCTACACCCATTCAGCATTGTTCACACCCTCTTAAGCCTTAGCCCCATCTATTTAAGTATTTACATGTGAGGCCATGTGCTAAGCAGCGTGAGTAAGGTAGTGTAGTAAACAACAAAAGATTGCAAGACTAAAAGTGGTGAAAGTAGTAGAAAAAAGTTGTAGTAAAAATACACTTGATCTAGGCCTGTATCCTAATCTGATTTTGGTGCAGGTCATGTTGTTCGTCTCATTATCACATTTTCTCTAGTAAACACACACTATATAAAATAAAATAAATGTTTATTTGTCACATGCACAGGATACAGAAGTTGTAAACAGTACAGTGAAGTGGTTACTTGCATATTTCCAAGGTACCAATATTTAAAAAGTAGGAAGCGTCCAGATAAAAATATTGTATAATATTTTAGAATTATTAAATGATGCTTACCCAGACACAATTGTCTAAATTGATGGGTCATGTGAAATAAATTATATAACCACCCCCCAGCCACATCTAGCTAAGTGGATGGGTCACTATTGTCTAGACATGTACACATGTTCATGAAATACAATAGATAGCCGTAATCAACCCCAGACACACCTGGAAAACTTGATGGTTCATGTAATCATCTGGCGATGTGGAGTCTTTTGTTTAGACATGTAGCTAGCTAGCTAAACAATGAACCATAATCCCCCAAAATACAGTACAATCAGATTGTCATAGCTAGCCACCATGCATGACATGCTGTATTGTGAATCTGTAGTTAGCTAAAGCTAACCAATCAGGTTAAATGTTAAGTAGCTAGCTAACATTAGGCTGAGATACAAATAATATTACCGCACAGATCATACACGTAACATTAGCTAGCGAGCAAGCAAGCTAATTTTCGCTAGCTAGCGAACAGTATGCTTTAACTTGCAATGTAAACGACTTACTGACAAATTAGAAAAGTATAATATCTGAAAATGTAGCTAGACTCTTACCTGGACACACGAATGAATGCTTGTTTGGCCCATTGTGTCAACTCACTCCGGTTTACACGGACCCTATGCAGAAACTAGTCCATCACAACTTTTCCCCACTAATCTTTGTCGATAGCGCCTGCTAAATTCAGGGCAGCAATGTTATTGAGAGGAGTAGCAACACTTTTGCAGTTCTCCATGGCCAACGTTATATCTTTAAAAAAGCTGTGACACATACTGAGCAGCTCGTTATAGACAGAAGCATGCTACATGGCAGACCAATCAGAATTCATCTCTCATTATGTCCAGCCAATCCATTATCTCCAGCCTATCATGGCTAGCGCGAAGGTTCCTGACTTTTTCCGTGGCTAAACCAACTAGGCTCGTAATTGAACAATTGTATTTACAGATGGCATACAAGTTTGTTATTAAGCCACAAGAAAGTTCACATGTTCCAGAAGGTATTTCTGCCAAAAACGCATTTTGATCAAATAAAAAAAAATACCTTCAAATGCCTCTCCTGTGAAGTAGTGACTTCCTGAAACGGGTCACAAATAAAACAAATATATTGTAATAATGCTATTCCGTAGTCTAGACCTATATAATTGATGAATAGCCAGTATAATTCCAGAAGCTGTTAATGAGCTATGTTGTTTATTTATCAGCTGAATATCAACTGTCAGGTTGCAAGAGAACACAACTCCTCACACAGCTGATTGCAATGCAGAAAGACATGTGTTCTAATATGCCCAGTCACTCAATCTCAGGAAAATACAACAGTGTTGATGGCAAATATTGAAAAGAGCTGGGTCCCAGCTTTTCAATGCTGTATGATATATTTCTCCACTCCAATTTTTGCACAATTGGCAGTGTTTTACAATCTTGAATGTCTGACATGACAATAGAAAAAGTAACTGTGGGAAGCTCGTTGGCCATTTGAATGCATTAACGGTAGGCCTATATTCACTGTAGAATTCACACAATTACACTGTATTTATAAATACTGTAAAAATTGCATGATTTTATTAGTGCCAGTGGAAGTTTTTTTTAGGACATTAATTAAACAAGCAACAAGATCATATTTAGAGTCTGCAATCTATCTAAGGGTTATCCCATTGGGCTAAACAATGCAAAGGAGCAACCCCATGCTTCAGCCATATAGCCACAATTCTGCATCAGGTGATAATAATGCTTATAGCTAAAATAGCACACCTGCCTGATAATCTAGACCAAGTACAGGCTCTGAAGATATTGGTTTTCATCAATATGTTATTGGGCTCATTTCTGTAGGGGAATATTACATTTTAAACCGTTTAATATAGGCTCTATTGTCACATCTGCTCCTGCCACGCCCTCTAGTGCTCATCCTGTATCTCCTTGACCTGCCGCCACTCCCCCAGTGCTCTCTCCCTCTCTCTCTCTGTGTGTGTGATTGTGTGGGCGGAGACAGGTGTGCTGGAGTCAGAGCAGATCCCCACCAGCTGCAACCTGTTCCATAATCAAGACCTCTACAAATACTTAGTCCGGCCACTTCCACACTGCCAGATCATAATCTCTGCTCAGTCGGTCCATGCTTCTGGCCGTTTGTTCCTGTTGTGCCTGTTTTCTCTTGCCTGACGCTGTTTTCCTCTCCGCTATAGTTCTGCCCACTCTGGTCCCTGTCTCCAGTCCGACTTCTCGTCAGTCCTGCTACTCTGTCCTGGATTCCACACTATGCTCCCTTGGATTCCCCTCCAGACCTGCTTACGATGTCCCAACACCTCTCGCTCCAGCCTTAGCATCCGCACCTGGTTTCTGGCAACCCCGCCCGAGCTTCCCCTGTCCTGCACTCAATCGTACTCCTGTGTTTCAATAAATACCTTGGTTACCTCATCCCAGTCTCCTCGTCAGAGTCTTCTCTTGGGTTCACCTGTTCCGCTCCGAGTGACATCTACAGTGGGGCAAAAAAGTATTTAGTCAGCCACCAATTGTGTATGTTCTCCCACTTAAAAAGATGAGAGAGGCCTGTAATTTTCATCATAGGTACACTTCAACTATGACAGACAAAATGAGAAAACAAATCCAGAAAATCACATTGTAGGATTTTTAATGAATTTATTTGCAAATTATGGTGGAAAATAAGTATTTGGTCACCTACAAACAAGCAAGATTTCTGGCTCTCACAGACCTGTAACTTCTTCTTTAAGAGGCTCCTCTGTCCTCCACTCGTTACCTGTATTAATGGCACCTGTTTGAACTTGTTATCAGTATAAAAGACACCTGTTCACAACCTCAAACAGTCACACTCCAAACTCCACTATGGCCAAGACCAAAGAGCTGTCAAAGGACACCAGAAACAAAATTGTAGACCTGCACCAGGCTGGGAAGACTGAATCTGCAATAGGTAAGCAGCTTGGTTTGAAGAAATCAACTGTGGGAGCAATTATTAGGAAATGGAAGACATTCAAGACCACTCCCTCGATCTGGGGCTCCACGCAAGATCTCACCCCGTGGGGTCAAAATGATCACAAGAACGGTGAGCAAAAATCCCAGAACCACATGGGGGGACCTAGTGAATGGCCTGCAGAGAGCTGGGACCAAAGTAACAAAGCCTACCATCAGTAACACACTACGCCGCCAGGGACTCAAATCCTCCAGTGCCAGACGTGTCCCCCTGCTTAAGCCAGTACATGTCCAGGCCCATCTGAAGTTTGCTAGAGAGCATTTGGATGATCCAGAAGAAGATTGGGAGAATGTCATATGGTCAGATGAAACCAAAATAGAACTTCTTGGTAAAAACTAAACTCATGTTTGGAGGACAAAGAATGCTGAGTTACATCCAAAGAACACCATACCTACTGTGAAGCATGGGGGTGGAAACATCATGCTTTGGGGCTGTTTTTCTGCAAAGGGACCAGGACGACTGATCCGTGTAAAGGAAAGAATGAATGGGGCCATGTATCGTGAGATTTTGAGTGAAAACCTCCTTCCATCAGCAAGGGCATTGAAGATGAAACGTGGCTTGGTCTTTCAGCATGACAATGATCCCAAACACACTTCCCGGGCAACGAAGGAGTGGCTTCGAATGGGACAAAATACCAGCAACAGTGTGTGAAAACTTTGTGAAGACTTACAGAAAACGTTTGACCTCTGTCATTGCCAACAAAGGGTATATAACAAAGTATTGAGATAAACTTTTGTTATTGACCAAATACTTATTTTCCACCATAATTTGCAAATAAATTCATAAAAAATCCTACAATGTGATTTTCTGGATTTTTCCCCCTCATTTTGTCTGTCATAGTTGAAGTGTACCTATGATGAAAATTACAGGCCTCTCTCATCTTTTTAAGTGGGAGAACTTGCACAATTGGTGGCTGACTAAATACTTTTTTGCCCCATTGTATATGATAATTGAGGGGGGGGGGGGTAAATTACAGTAAGGTTGGCTATAATAAAAAGGTACTTGCTCAGACTGCAAGGGAAACATGAAATCACCCACAATGGAAATTCTGTGTGCTTTCCTGTGATCTTGGTCAGGGCCAATAGTTCTCTCATTCGGGCCAGTTGTTTTCACTTGTTAATATCCCGGTGTGCCACTGGCAGATTTACCTGAATGTCAAGCCCTGGACTGGTACAAAGGCTAACTTCCTTCCTTTTGAATACATTTATTTTCAGTGTTAGAGTGGCCACTTGAGTATCTGGTCGATATAATTGATAATCTGTGGTTACACACGATATGTTTACTGAAGCCTTGTTCATTTATTTTCTTTATCTTTAACTCTGCATGGTTGGAAAAGGACCCGTAAGTAAGCAATTCACTGTTAGTCTAAACCTATTGTTTACAAAACGTGACAAATACAATTTAATTACATTTTGATTTCCACCTCTTTCTCTCTTTTTTTCCTGTATTCTCTTTAGTTTGTCTCATGTTGACTGTGGTAAGACTGAACACTTTACATTGTAGCACTGAAAGATTCCAAAAAGCTTCCAATTATTTCAGGTCCGTTACCATCGTTAGGCCGCCGGTGTGAAAGATTCAGCAGTCTACTGGCATTACACACCTGGCTAAAAGATTACTGTAGCTCTGCTGGAATCACTTTTATAGATAACTTTGACACCTTCTGGAAACAGAAGATGCTCTACAGGAATGACGAGTCCATCCAAATCATCTTGGTTCTTGGACCCTGAGACAATGGCTTATCAATGGCCCAAGACAAGCTCAGTTAATCCCCACCATTGTGTCTCTTAGTTATCATAATGCTGCAGCAAATGTACATTATCCCAGGGGTGTTGGCAGACACAATGTAAGTAACTTATTTTACTGCCCTGAATGCCTCTGTTGATCCTAGAGCTATTGTATGCAGAAACCATGTGCCTATGAACCAGAGTTGTAGTGTTAGCACTGAGGCGATGTGCCCTAGTAGGAAGTCCACTGTCTGTAACTCACCCTGCACTTTCATCTCAAATATAAATAACATGAGCATGTCTACTTCTGATAAGCTTCCCAGTAACGCAATAAAAAACAATCAAGCATCCTAGAAAAGTTCAACAGCCTAAGAAACAAGGTTCATGAAATCAATAACTTGCTAGTAACAGATGACATTCATATTCTGTCTATCTCTGAAACTCACTTAGATAATACATTTGATGATACAGTGGTAGCAATACATGGTTATAACATCAATAGAAAAGACAAATGCCAATTGAGGCGGTGTTGCAGTCTATATTTAGAACCACATTCCTGTAAAGCTTAGAGAGGATCTCATGTTAAATACTGTTGAAGTAATATGACTACAGGTTCACCTGCCTCACCTAAATCCCATGGTGCTATAGACCACCATGTGCTAACAGACAGTATCTGGATAAACAGCAAATTAATGAAATCATCAACATGTCATCACATCTTTACTAATGCTGCAGAAATCTAAATCCATCTGATGTAGTGACCACAATTTAGTAGTCATATCTAGGAAAAGCAAAGTTCCAATGGCTGGGCCTAATATAGTGTATAAGAGGCCATAGAATACGTTTTGTAGTGATTATTACTTTGATGATGTAAAGAATAGTTGCTGGTCTATGGTGTGTAATGAGAAGTAACCAGACGCTGTACATTTATGAAATGTCTTTTTTCCACTTACTAATAAGAATGAGCCCGTTAGGAAAACTACTGTAAAAACTATTAAATCCCCTTGGATTGATGAGGATTTAAAAAAAATGTAGGGTTGAGAGGGATGAGAAAAAAGGTATGGCAAATAAGTCAGGCAGCACAACCGATTGGCAAGTGTACTGTAAATTGAGAAATCATGTGACTAAACCGAATAAAAATAAGAAACTATACTATGAAACAAAGATAAATGGAGTTAAACTCAAGCTCCATCATTCATTGAATCAGATGGCTCATTCGTCACAAAACCCACTGATATTGCCAACTATTTTTATGATTTTTTTCAGCAAACTTAGGCATAACATGCCAGCACCAAAGCAGACAGTATACATCCACGTTGTAACGTTCACTGTCTTCAAACTCCCTGTCATAGATGTAATTCCACATCTTTAATAAAGTGTAATATTCACAAAAAAAAACAGGTAAACAGGAACCGAACGTGACGCAACCGTGGCGCACAGAAAACACACACAGAAAATAAATAATTACCCCCAAACACATGTGGGAAAAGGCTGCCTAAGTATGATTCCCAATCAGAGACAACGATAGACAGCTGCCTCTGAATGGGAACCATACCCGACCAACAAAGAAACAGACAAACTAGAATGCCCATCCAAATCACACCCTGACCTAACCAAATAGAGAAATAGAAAGGTTCTCTAAGGTCATGGCGTGACACACGTATAACTGACCACATTAACCTGGGTCTGACAACTTGGATGGAAAATTACTGAGGATAATAGCGGATGATATTGCCACTCCTATTTTCCACATCTTCAATCGAAGCCTACTAGAAAGTGTGTGCCCTCAAGCCTGGAGGGAAGCAAATCCGCTACCCAAGAATCGTAAAGCCCCATTTTTCCTGGCTCAAGTAGACAACCAATCGCAATGTTACCAACCCTTAGTAAACTTTTGGAAAATAAATTGTGTTTGACCAGATGAAATTCTATTTTACAATAAACAAATTGACAACATACTTTCAGCATGCTTATAGGGAAGAACATTTAACAACCACAGCATTTACACAAATGACTGATGATTGGCTTCGAGAAATTGATGAGAAAAAGATTGTGGGGGATGTTTTGTTAGACTTTTGACATTATTGATCACAGTCTGCTGCTGGAAAATCATATGTGTTATGGCTTTAGACCCCCAGCTATATTGTGGATAAAGAGTTACCTGTCTAACAGAACACAGAGGATGTTCGTTAATGGAAGCCTCTCCAACATAATCTAGGTAGAATCAGGAATTCCCCAGGCCAGCTGTCTATGCCCATTACTTTTTTCAATATTTACTAATGACATGCCACTGGCTTTGAGTAAAGCCAATGTGTCTATGTATGTGGATGACTCAAAACTATACACATCAGCTACTACAGCAACTGAAATGACTGAAACACTTAACAAAGAGCTGCAGTTAGTTTCACAATGGGTGTCAAGGAATAAGTTAGTCCTAAATATGTCTAAATCTAAAAGCTTTGTATTTGGGAGAAATCATGCACTAAGCCCTAAAACTCAACTAAATATTGTAATGAATAATGTGAAAATTGAGCAAGTTGAGGTGACGAAACTGCTTGGAGTAGCCCTGGATTGTAGACTGTCATGTGCAAAACAGGTTGATATAACAGTAGCTAAGATGGGGAAGAAGTATGTCCATAATAAAGCACTGTTCTGCCTTTTAACCACATTATCAACAGGACAGGCCCTACAGGCACTAGTTTTGTCGCACCTGGACCACAAAGAGGGACTTAGTACAATTACAATTGACTCAGAACAGGGAAGTACGGCAGGCCCTTAAATGTACACAGAGAGCTTAACATCTAACGTCAATCTCTCATGGCTTAAAGTGGAGGAGAGATTGACTTCATCACTACTTGTGTTGACATGCTGAATGCATGGAGCTGTCTGTTTAAACTACTAGCACACAGATCGGACACCCATGCATACCCCACAAGACATGCCACCAAAGGTCTCTTCACAATTCCCAAGTCCAGAACAGACTATGGGAGGCACAAAGTACTTACATAGAGCCATTACTACATGGACCTCTATTCCACATCAGGTAACTGATGCAAGCAGTAGAATCAGAATGAAAAAACAGATAAAAATACACCTTATGGAACATCGGGTACAGTGAAGAGACACACATACAGGTACAGACACACGTATACGCAAACAAGTGCTAGGACACGCAACTCTACACACACGTACATTGTAATATTGTTGGATGGTGGTATTATACATTTTGTATTGTAGATATGTAGTGGCGGTAATAATGTTATATGTTGTACTGTTTTATCTTTTGTTTTATGTATCATGGAAGTGCCTTAATGTGTTTGGATCCCAGGAAGAGTAGCTGCTGCCTGCTGCTAATGGGGATCTGTAATAAATTCAAATACAAAGCCCAGTCAGATGTGTGTATTCATAGGCTCTAAATAATATAGGGGAGAACTGAATGCTTCATGGAGAGGGGCTAAGTATATTTTGTGTAGCTGTGTGATCATCCCTCCATGAGTTCATAAGTCCTAATGAGCTACCCCAATGCTTTCTGAAGGACTCCAAAGAGAACCAGAACAAATATTATATGTTTGTAGAGAGAGGGCGTCATGTTTGAATTACAAGAGAGAAATACAAAGCACAGTCCCCGTGTGGCTCAGCTAATTCAACCGCTACTGCATATGAAATCCCTTCCCGATAACACATTTTGTATTCTGCAAGAAGAACATTTGGTATTGGGCATGAAGAACGTTCAATTTCACAATTTTTTGACGTCCATATTTCTCCTCCTGCAGGCTGCTGATGAGCTGGTTGCTGACAGGCTGGTCCAGGGGCTGGCTGCTGACAGGCTGGTCCTGGGTCTGGCTGAGGGTCAATCTCATCCTCTTCTTCCAACTCACTGTCAGACTCTGAATTGACAGAGACATTGTCACGCCCTGGTCTTAGTATTTTGTGTTTTCTTTCTTTATTTGGTCAGGCCAGGGTGTGACATGGGTTTATTTTGTGGTGTGTTTGTGTATGGGGGTTTTTCGTAGGTTTTGGGATTGTGGCTTAGTGGGGTTTTCTAGCATAGTCTATGGTTGCCTGAGGCGGTTCTCAATCAGAGGCAGGTGATTCTCGTTGTCTCGGATTGGGAACCATATTTAGGCAGCCATATTCTTTGAGTGTTTTGTGGGTGATTGTTCCGGTCTCTGTGTTAGTTGTCACCAGATAGGCTGTATAGGTTTTCACGGTCCGGTTGTTGTTTTTGTATTGTTCGTTTTCCTTCGTCATTAAACATGTATCGAATTAACCACGCCGCATTTTGGTCCGACTCTCCTTCGACGGAAGAAAACCGTAACAGACATGATCCTCATATTCGGAAAATTCTTCATCTTCCAAAATGGAGGACTCTCCATCCACACTAGCTTCTCTCTCTGCAGAAATGATTTCTATGGCCCTCTGAGTAGATAATTACTTTTCCATACTGATTGATTGTTGTAAGGAGCCACACATGCAAAGCTATTTATTTGTGTCCCTCTCCCAATTTGCACCTGGCTGAGGTAGAGTGTGGGGAAAATACAGAATTGTTTTTACAATGTATCAAAAATAATGTATCAAAATAATGTATTGTAATAACTTTTTGCAGGTTCCTGCAAAGACATTGTGAAGTTTCGCACACTACAAAGTTTAAAAAGAGCGAGAAAAGCGGGATACGGGCAGGCAGGCAGGGAGACAGCACCAAGAACCTGTCTATGTTGAAATAGCAGGCCCACGGAGGATAAAGAGAGTAAAGGCACACAGCAAATTTGATTTGTTTTCACCTACACACACTTTTCCACACTTTTATTACCCTTGGATCTAGTGGACCTGAACACCACATATGTAATATAAATGCGTAAGGGGGTGCACAGTGTGTTTTACATGTTCTTCACAGAAAATGAGCCAAGACAAATGAACCTCAGGTTGAAATTTTATTTTAGTTAACATTGAAAATGGGTCCCACAGACCCGATTCAAGAAATAGAGTTAAGAAAATATTGACTAAATAAACTAAAGTAAAACATGAAAAGTAACAGAATAAAAATACATAACAATAACGAGGCTATACAGTTCCTTGCAAAAGTATTGTCACGTTTGTTGTATGGAGGAGACCAAGGCGCAGCGTGATAAGAGTACATAACTCTTTTAATGACAAGAATGAATACTGAACAAAACGAACCGTGACGCTATATACAACGTGTGCTGAAACAGGCACATAGAATAATAACCCACGAAATACCCAAGGAATATGGCTACCTAAATATGGTCCCCAATCAGAGACAATGATAAACAGCTGCCTCTGATTGAGAACCAATCTAGGCAACCATAGACATAAAAACACCTAGACACCATAAACATACAAAAACCCTAGACAGATTTCTCACCCATGTCACACCCTGACCTAACCAAAATAATAAAGAAAACAATGATAACTAAAGTCAGGGCGTGACAAGTATTCATCTCCATTGGCATTTTTCCTATTTTGTTGCATTGCAATTGAAATGGATTTTTATTTGGATTTCATGTAATGCACATACAAAAAACAGTTCAAATTGGTGAAGTGAAATTGAAAAAAAATACTTATTTCAAGCAAATCTAAAAAATGTAAAACTGAAAAGTGGTGTGTGCATATCTATTCAACTCCTTTGCTATGAACCCCCTAAATAATTTCCTTCAGAAGTCACATAATTAGTTAAATAAAGTCCACCTATGTGGATTCTAAGTGTCACATGATCTCAGTATATATACACCTGTTCTGAAAGACCCCAGAGTCTGTAACACCACTAAGCAAGGGGTACCACCAAGCAAGCGGCACCATGAAGACCAAGGAAACAGCTCTCCAAACAGGTCAGGAACAAAGTTATGGAGAAGTACAGATCAGGGTTGGGATATAGAAAAAATGAAACTTTGAACATCCCATAGAGATGATCCCAAATCATCTCATTTGGGTTGAAGTTGGGTGATTGTGGAGGCCAGGTCAACTGATGCAGCACTCCATCACTCTCCTTCTTGGTCAAAAAGCCCTTCTGCAGTCTAAAAGGTGTGTTGGGTCATTGTCCTGTTGAAAACTTTTTTTTATTTCACCTTTATTTAACCAGGTAGGCTAGTTGAGAACAAGTTCTCATTTGCAACTGCGACCTGGCCAAGATAAAGCATAGCAGTGTGAGCAGACAACAAAGAGTTACACATGGAGTAAACAATTAACAAGTCAATAACACAGTAGAAAACAAAGGGGGAGTCTATATACAATGTGTGCAAAAGGCATGAGGTAGGCAAATAATTAAAATTTTGCAGATTAACACTGGAGTGATGAATGATCAGATGGTCTTGTACAGGTAGAGATATTGGTGTGCAAAAGAGCAGAAAAGTAAATAAATAAAAACAGTATGGGGATGAGGTAGGTGAAAAAGGGTGGGCTATTTACCAATAGACTATGTACAGCTGCAGCGATCGGTTAGCTGCTCAGATAGCTGATGTTTGAAGTTGGTGAGGGAGATAAAAGTCTCCAACTTCAGCGATTTTTGCAATTCGTTCCAGTCACAGGCAGCAGAGTACTGGAACGAAAGGCGGCCAAATGAGGTGTTGGCTTTAGGGATGATCAGTGAGATACACCTGCTGGAGCGCGTGCTACGGATGGGTGTTGCCATCGTGACCAGTGAGCTGAGATAAGGCGGAGCTTTACCTAGCATGGACTTGTAGATGACCTGGAGCCAGTGGGTCTGGCGACGAATATGTAGCGAGGGCCAGCCGACTAGAGCATACAAGTCGCAGTGGTGGGTGGTATAAGGTGCTTTAGTGACAAAACGGATGGCACTGTGATAGACTGCATCCAGTTTGCTGAGTAGAGTGTTGGAAGCCATTTTGTAGATGACGTCGCCGAAGTCGAGGATCGGTAGGATAGTCAGTTTTACTAGGGTAAGCTTGGCAGCGTGAGTGAAGGAGGCTTTGTTGCGGAATAGAAAGCCGACTCTTGATTTGATTTTCGATTGGAGATGTTTGATATGAGTCTGGAAGGAGAGTTTGCAGTCTAGCCAGACACCTAGGTACTTATAGACGTCCACATATTCTAGGTCGGAACCATCCAGGGTGGTGATGCTAGTCGGGCATGCGGGTGCAGGCAGCGACCGGTTGAAAAGCATGCATTTGGTTTTACTAGCGTTTAAGAGCAGTTGGAGGCCACGGAAGGAGTGTTGTATGGCATTGAAGCTTGTTTGGAGGTTAGATAGCACAGTGTCCAAAGACGGGCCGAAAGTATATAGAATGGTGTCGTCTGCGTAGAGGTGGATCAGGGAATCGCCCGCAGCAAGAGCAACATCATTGATATACACAGAGAAAAGAGTCGGCCCGAGAATTGAACCCTGTGGCACCCCCATAGAGACTGCCAGAGGACCGGACAGCATGCCCTCCGATTTGACACACTGAACTCTGTCTGCAAAGTAATTGGTGAACCAGGCAAGGCAGTCATCCGAAAAACCGAGGCTACTGAGTCTGCCGATAAGAATATGGTGATTGACAGAGTCGAAAGCCTTGGCAAGGTCGATGAAGACGGCTGCACAGTACTGTCTTTTATCGATGGCGGTTATGATATCGTTTAGTACCTTGAGTGTGGCTGAGGTGCACCCATGACCGGCTCGGAAACCAGATTGCACAGCGGAGAAGGTACGGTGGGATTCGAGATGGTCAGTGACCTGTTTGTTGACTTGGCTTTCGAAGACCTTAGATAGGCAGGGCAGGATGGATATAGGTCTGTAACAGTTTGGGTCCAGGGTGTCTCCCCCTTTAAAGAGGGGGATGACTGCGGCAGCTTTCCAATCCTTGGGGATCTCAGACGATATGAAAGAGAGGTTGAACAGGCTGGTAATCGGGGTTGTGACAATGGTGGCAGATAGTTTCAGAAATAGAGGGTCCAGATTGTCAAGCCCAGCTGATTTGTACGGGTCCAGGTTTTGCAGCTCTTTCAGAACATCTGCTATCTGGATTTGGGTAAAGGAGAACCTGGAGAGGCTTGGGCGAGGAGCTGCGGGGGGGGCGGAGCTGTTGGCCGAGGTTGAAGTAGCCAGGCGGAAGGCATGGCCAGCCGTTGAGAAATGCTTATTGAAGTTTTCGATAATCATGGATTTATCAGTGGTGACCGTGTTACCTAGCCTCAGTGCAGTGGGCAGCTGGGAGGAGGTGCTCTTGTTCTCCATGGACTTCACAGTGTCCCAGAACTTTTTGGAGTTGGAGCTACAGGATGCAGTCTTCTGCCTGAAGAAGCTGGCCTTAGCTTTCCTGACTGACTGCGTGTATTGGTTCCGGACTTCCCTGAACAGTTGCATAACACGGGGACTATTCGATGCTATTGCAGTCCGCCACAGGATGTTTTTGTGCTGGTCGAGGGCAGTCAGGTCTGGGGTGAACCAAGGGCTGTATCTGTTCTTAGTTCTGCATTTTTTGAACGGAGCATATCTAAAATGGTGAGGAAGTTACTTTTAAAGAATGACCAGGCATCCTCAACTGACGGGATGAGGTCAATGTCCTTCCAGGATACCCGGGCCAGGTAGATTAGAAAGGCCTGCTCACAGAAGTGTTTTAGGGAGCGTTTGACAGTGATGAGGGGTGGTCGTTTGACTGCGGCTCCGTAGCGGATACAGGCAATGAGGCAGTGATCGCTGAGATCCTGGTTGAAGACAGCGGAGGTGTATTTGGAGGGCCAGTTGTTCAGGATGACGTCTATGAGGGTGCCCTTGTTTACAGAGTTAGGGTTGTACCTGGTGGGTTCCTTGATGATTTGTGTGAGATTGAGGGCATCTAGCTTAGATTGTAGGGCTGGCGGGGTGTTAAGCATATCCCAGTTTAGGTCACCTAACAGAACAAACTCTGAAGCTAGATGGGGGGCGATCAATTCACAAATGGTGTCCAGGGCACAGCTGGGAGCTGAGGGGGGTCGGTAGCAGGCGGCAACCGTGAGAGACTTATTTCTGGAGAGAGTAATTTTCAAAATTAGTAGTTCGAACTGTTTGGGTATGGACCTGGAAAGTATGACATTACTTTGCAGGCTATCTCTGCAGTAAACTGCAACTCCTCCCCCTTTGGCAGTTCTATCTTGACGGAAGATGTTATAGTTGGGTATGGAAATCTCTGAATTTTTGGTGGCCTTCCTGAGCCAGGATTCAGACACAGCAAGGACATCAGGGTTAGCAGAGTGTGCTAAAGCAGTGAGTAAAACAAACTTAGAGAGGAGGCTTCTGATGTTGACATGCATGAAACCAAGGCATTTTCGATCACAGAAGTCAACAAATGAGGGTGCCTGGGGACATGCAGGGCCTGGGTTTACCTCCACATCACCCGCGGAACAGAGAAGGAGTAGTATGAGGGTGCGGCTAAAGGCTATCAAAACTGGTCGCCTAGAGCGTTGGGGACAGAGAATAAGAGGAGCAGGTTTCTGGGCATGGTAGAATATATTCAGGGCATAATGCGCAGACAGGGGTATGGTGGGGTGCGGGTACAGCGGAGGTAAGCCCAGGCACTGGGTGATGATGAGAGAGGTTGTATCTCTGGACATGCTGGTTGTAATGGGTGAGGTCACCGCATGTGTGGGAGGTGGGACAAAGGAGTTATCAGGGGTATGAAAAGTGGAACTAGGGGCTCCATTGTGAACTAAAACAATGATAACTAACCTGAACAACAGTATACAAGGCATATTGACATTTGAGAGAGACATACAGCGAGGCAGACAGTAATCACAGGTGTTGAATTGGGAAAGCTAGCTAAAACAGTAGGTGAGACAACAGCTAATCAGCTAGCACAACAACAGCAGGTAAAATGGCGTAGACTAGGCAACGGGGCCAACAGATAAAACAAACAAGCAGAATGGAGTACCGTGATTAATGGACAGTCCAGCGTGCATCAGCTATGTAGCCAAGAGATCAGTGTCCAGGGGGCAGCGGTGGATGGGGCAGGGAAGCTGGACTGGCGAGTGTTATCCAGGTTAAAAAAACTAACAATGACTAAATAGCTTGTAGCTAGTTAGCTGGTTAGCTTCTGGAGGTTCTTGAGTGTGTTCTAAAAATAAAATAAAAATAATAGCGATTCCGTATCACATTGGGTGAGGCAGGTTTCCGGAAGGTATAAACAAATTAAAAGTCAAAAGAGATAGAAAGTAAATATGGGTCCAGTGAGCGTTTGGGACGCGGCGATTCAGGCGGTTAGCAGGCCTGTGCTAACAAGCTAACAGTTTGTAGGCCCGGGCTAGACAAGGTAGCAGTTAGCGGACCGGAGCTGGACAAGCTAGCAGTTAGCAGGCCGAATTAGCAAGCAGGGAGATAGCGAGGGCTAGAGAGTTAGCCTTTGGGGGACGTCGCGATGGGGTGAGTCTGTTTATTCCTCTTCATGCGGTGACATCGATAGACCGGTCATGGGCCCGGGTATTGTAGCTCAGGAGTATGCTATGGTGGTAGCACAGGTGCACAGGCCGGGCTAGCTTCAAGCTAAGTGGGTGGAAACGCTAGCCAGGAGTAATCATCCGGGGTTGCGGTTTAGCTAGATAGCTAGTTGTGAAGATCCAGCTGAGAAATCCAGATGAAAAATGTTCCGTTTGCGGTGGGAATCCGGGGATGAATCCGGGGATGAAAAATAAATAGGTCCGTTATGCTCTGGTTAGAGTCGCGTTGTTCGAACTGGCGAGAGCTTTCCGAACTAAAAGGTTAGCTGATGACCGGTTAGCTGAAGACCGCTAGCATAGCTGGTGGTTAGCTGGCTAGCTTCAGTTGAGGGGTTCCGAAGTAAATATAAATACTTTAGGAAAAATAGCTACATTGGGTGAGGCGGGTTGCAGGAGAGTATTTGGAAGCTTAGGTTTAGCAAAAAGTTTTTAAAGAGATATGCGGAGAAAAATATGTAAAAAACGAAAAATAAACGATATATACAGGGACACGACACGACAGGACGACTTACTGCTACGCCATCTTGGGGTATCTAGTCCCACTAAGCTCAGACTTGAATTCTAAATAAATCACTGACTGTCAGCAGCAAAGCATCGCCACACCATCAAACCTCCTTCTCCATGCTTTATATGGGAACTATACATGCATCTGTTCACCTACTCTGCGTCTCACAAAGATACGGCAGTTGGAACTAAAAATCTCAAATTTGGTCTCATCAGACCAAAGGACAGATTTCCACCGGTCTAATGCCCATTGCTCGTGTTTCTTGGCCGAAGCAAGTCTCTTCTTATTATTGGTCTCCTACAGAAGTGGTTTCTTTGCAGCAATTTGACCATCAAGGGCTGATTCACGCAGTCTCCAATGAACAGTTGATGTTGAGATGTGTCTGCTCTGTGAAGCATTTATTTGGGCTGCAGTTTCTGAGGCTGGTAACTCTAATGGACTTATCCGCTGCAGCAGAGATAACTCTGGGTCTTCCTTTCCTGTGGTGGTCCTCATGAGAGGCAGTTTCATCACAGCGCTTGATGGTTTTGCGACTGTACTTGAAGAAACTTTCAAAGTTTTTGACATTTTCCGTATTGACTGACCTTCATGTCTTAAAGTAATTATGGACTGTCGTTTCTCTTTGCTTATTTGAGCTGTTCTTGCCATAATATGGACTTGGTCTTTTACCAAATAGGGCTATCTTCTGTATACCATCCATACCTTGTCACAACAAAACTGATGGTCTCAAACGCATTGAGAATTAAAGAAATTCCACAAATGAACTTTTTAACAAGGCACACCTGTTAATTGAAATGCATTACAGGTGACTATCTCATAAAGCTGGTTGAGAGAATGTGAAGAGTGTGCAAAGCTGTCATCAAGGCAAAGGATGGCTTTTATTTTTTGCCTTTGTTTAACTAGGCATGTCAGTTAAGAACATATTCCTATTTACAATAACAGCCTAGGAACAGTGGGTTAACTGCCTTATTCAGGGGTAGAACAACAGAGTTTTACCTTGTCAGCTCGGGGCTTCGATCAGGCAACCTTTCGGTTACTGACCCAACGCTCTAACCACTAGGCTACCTGCCACCCCAAAGTTTGAACAATCTCAAATATAAAATATATTTAATTTGTTTAAAACGTTTTGGGTTACCACGTGATTCCATATGTGCTATTTCATAGTGTTGATGTCTTCACTATTGTTCTGCAATGTAGAAAATAGTAAAAATAAAGAAAAACCCTTGACTGAGTAGGTGTGTCCAAACATTTGACTGGTACTGTGGATGAGAATTCTCTTGGTATATAGTATGGTCTACAGCTTATCATGATGTACTCTACCACAGGTGAGCATTACCTCGAGACTTCTTTAATATCAGACATTGCGCACCAGCTGTTATTGACAATAATAAACTGTGTGGTTCGAGACCTTAATGCTGATTGGCTGACAGCCATGGTATATCAGACCGAATACTACCGGTATGACAAAATGTTTATTTTTACTGCTCTAATTATGTTGGTAACAGTTTATAATAGTAATACGGCATCTCAGGGGTTTGTGATATATGGCAAATATACCAAGGCTAAGTGCTTTGTTCAGGCACTCCGTATTGCATAAGAACAGCCCTTAGCTGTGTTATATTGGCCATATACGACACCTTCTCGGGCCTTATTGCTTAAATGGACACACACCCCGCCCTTCGTCTTACCAGACGTAGCTGCTCTGTCCTGCCGATGCACGGAAAACTCAGCCAGCTCTATATTATCTATATTATCTGCGTCGTCGTTCGGCCACGACTCATAGGATATATATGTATCATAAGATATTACAGTTTTTAATGTCCTGTTGGTAGGATAGTCTTGACCGTAGATCATTAAGTTTGTTTTCATTAAAGAAAAATCTTTGTCCGGTATGGTGGAAATTACAAGATTATGTTATAATACTGTTATTGCATTAAATGGTTGTTTTATGCAACAGAATAAGGCATTGTTAGAACTCTCATCTGTGTGTGCTCCACAGAGGATGGGCGTCTAGAAGATTGACGATGTCTTTGGCTGATACCGCATTCCAGAGCATGAGTTAATGTTTCTGTTCTATAAGGTACCTGTAAGGGGTGCGTAACCGGTGACAGGGAAGTCAGACGCAGGAGAGCAGAACTTGGTAATAGCCGGAGCAGTTTAATAGCGAAACCAACAGCATAAAAATAACAAGATATTGGCTACAAAAACCTGTTGCGCACCTATAAACACGTGCACAAGCACTTAGCACCATGAACAATCCATCAAAAAGTTCCATGTCAAACGATGTATAGAATCAATCTTTAGGATGTTTTTATCATAAATCTTGTTAATAATGTTATTATTATTAAATCTTGTTAATAAATGTTCCAGGAGAATTCCAGGAGAATTCCTTTATCTGTTGAAATGCGATGGAAAGCAGGTCGCTCTCACGTGAACACGCGTGATCAGCTCATGCCCCTCTGGCAGACCTCTGACTCATTCAGCTTCCGTTCCCCCCCTCCTTCACAGTAGAAGCCTCAAACAAGGTTCTAAAGACTGTTGCCATCTCGTGGAAGCCTTAGGAAGTGCAATATGACCCCATAGACACTGTATATTCGATAGGCAATGACATGAAAAACTACAAACCTCAGATTTCCCACTTCCTGGTTGGATTTCTTCTCATGTTTTTGCCTGCCATATGAGTTCTGTTATACTCACAGACATCATTCAAACAGTTTTATAAACTTCAGAGTGTTTTCTATCCAAATCTACTAACTCAGGCCCATCTACAACTGGGCCTGAGTAGCAAGCAGTTTACTCTGGGCACCTTATTCATCCAAGCTACTCAATACTGCCCCCCAATCCCAAAGAAGTTAATAGCAAAACCAACGGCATAAAAATAAGATATTGGGTACAAAACTCCGTCGCGCACCAATAAACACGTGCACAAGCACTTACAATAAACAATCCCACAAAACGACAGAGGGTTAAATATACAACAAGTGATTGAGGGAATTGAACCAGGTGTGAGGAAAAAGAAGACAAAAACACATGGAAAATTAAAAGTGGATCGATGATGGCTAGAAGACCGGCGACGCCGAGCGCCGACCGAAACAAGGAGAGGACCCGACTTCGGTGGAAGTCGTGACAGTACCAGGGAGAGATGACTTAAGGGCCAGACCCTGGTCTCTACGCAATGAGATACTGTCTGCTGTGAAATCTTAAGCTTGTGACCCATTCCATACATCTGTTGTTCTGATGTCCAGAAGCTCTTTTCAGTCATAAGAGACAGTAGCAGCAACTATATGTACAAAATAAGTTACAAACAATGCAAAAAATAATAATACAATTGCAGTTGGTTAGGAACCCGTAAAATGGCAGCTATCCACTCCGGCTATCAAAATCTCTCAAAATAAATACATGTGTTTCCATTCAATCAGTGTCCCCATCAAAACAATCAGCAGATTGCTGATCAATAAGGCCCACATCACTTCTCTGGTTGACAGACTTCCTTATTTAAATCAAATTCGATCAAATTGTATTTGTCACATGCTTCATAAACAAGCTACTCCAGTATGTCACAGCTGTGTGCTGGAAAACCTTGGTAGAGCAGGGGAAGAATATGTATTGTGGTGATCATGAATTTCCTTTCATTTCCATCTTCAGACCTATTCCTATTCCTATCTTCCTGAGCTCCAGAGTTCCTCTGTGGAGATGTGAGAACCTTCCAGAAGGACAACCATCTCTGCAGCTGTAACGGTTTTCTTTAGGTGAAGGAGAAGCAGACCAAAATGCAGCGTGGTGGTTATTAATGTTTTTTAATGAAGATACTAGACATGAATAAACTAACAAAAACAAATAAACATAACACGAAAACCGAAACAGCCTAATACTGGTGCAAAGTAACACAGCGACAGAAACAAGGACAATCACCCACAAAACCCAACACCAAACAGGCTACCTAAATATGGTTCCCAATCAGAGACAATGACGAACACCTGCCTCTGATTGAGAACCATATCAGGCCAAACATAGAACTAGACAAACTAGACAATTAACATAGAATGCCCAACCAGATCACACCCTGACCAACCAAAACATAGAAACATACAAAGCAAACTAACGTCAGGGTGTGACAGCAGCACTCCACCAATCAGGCCTTTATGGTAGAGTGGCCAGAAGGAAGCCACTCCTCAGTAAATGGCACATGACAGCCCACTTGGAGTTTGCCAGAAGGCACCTAAAGGGCACTCAGACCATGAGAAACAAGATTCTCTGGTCTGATGAAACCAAGATTGAACTCTTTGGCCTGAATGCCAAGCGTCACATCTGCAAGAAACCTGGCACTATGCCAACGGTGCAGCATGGTGGTGGCAGCATCATGCTGTGGGTATGTTTTCAAGCGACAGAGGCTGGGAGACTAGTCAGGATTTGGGGAAAGATGAATGGAGCAAAGTATAGAGAGATCCTTGCTCATGACCGCAGACTGGGGCAAAAGTTCACCTTCCAACAGGACAATCCAAGACAATGCAGGAGTGGCTTCGGGATAAGTCTCTGAATGTCCTTGAGTGAACTAGACAGAGTCCGAACTTGAACCCGATCGAACATCTCTGAAGAGACCTGAAAATAGCTGTGCAGCGATGCTTCCCATCCAACCTGACAGAGCTTGAGAGGATCTGCAGAGATGAATGGGAGAAACTCCCCAAATACAGATGGGCCTAGCTTGTAGGGTCATTCTCAAGAAGACTCGAGGCTGTAATTGCTGCCTATGGTGCTTCAACAATGTACGGAGTAAAGGGTCTGAATACTTACGTAAATTTGATATTTCAGGTCTTTAAAATGTTCTTATACATTTGAAAACAGTTCTAAAATACTGTTTTTGCTTTGTCATTATGGGGTATTGTGTGTAGATTGATGAGGGGAAAAATTTGGAAAAAGTCAAGGGGTCTGAATACTTTCCGAATGCACTGTATATGGCCAATTTTCCACAGCTAAGGGCTGTTCTTATAGATATGCCCTTAACCGTGGTATATTGGCCATATACAACAAACCCCTGAAGTGCCTTATTGCTATTATCAATGGTTACCAACAAAATTAGAAGAGTAAAAATAAATGTTTTGTCATACCTGTGGTATACGGTCTGATATGCCACGACTTTCAGTCAATCAGCACTCATGGCTCGAACCACCCAGTTTATAATAAAGCATAACACATGCTCTTCTTGTGTCGTGCAATTTTATTGTTTATTGATAAGATTCCAGCTCCTAATCCTACTGGTCATTGCTCAAAGCAAATTGGCAAGAGTAAGGGAAAGACTGAAGCAAATATTTACTATGCTATTACACAGAGCAGCTGTCTAGATGACTACAGGAGCACAAAATATGGATGATCTGTTCTCAATGGAAGGGTTCTGAAAAAAATATCTCAAGGAAGAGGCAACGACCTCTTCCTTGAGAGTCTGAGAGCTGATCTCTCCTCCTTTCCAACAAGAAGCACGCAGTAGTACTGTACACAACACAACACTCACACTTGCCTTTCTCTTCCAACGAACCCAAATGCGCTTTTAAGAGCCACCTAATAAATTCAAATAAGTGTGTGTTTGTGTCGGGAGTGGGCTGTTAAAACTATCAACAAAAGAATGGTCAAACTATCTCATCTGGGAGGCTTCAATGTTCTGATCCACAAGCGATAACCTGAACCATTACACTTTGAATCGTGTTCTTAACACATTGACTTAGACGGACCATTTAATGGAAGCGTTCGTTCCAAAATAATTTTGTTTGTTCACTTAGTGATTGTTTGTTTATTTCTCTTGTATGGTTAAAATACAATAGTCTAATTTGTTGAAAACAGACTCATCTAATCACGTAGTTAACAAGCATTTCCTATTCTTTTGACAGCACACTGCAGGCTGGCACACAGCAAGTTTCATAAGCAAGCAATGATTCTGATATTGTTGTTTTTACCTGATGCAGCGTGTGGAGACGCCTGACTACATTTTACTTGTGGATGGCGATGTTTAGATTTTCTGTGAACACACTGAAAAGTAATTTGACACTGTGTTTATCAGTCAGCACACATTTGGATTATAAATGTCAAGACGGCAGGAGAGGGAGTACATGCAGGAGCTGCAATTTATTTGACACGTGTTTGAAACAGTGATGCTGTCTGTTACGAATCCCTTTTGGCCCGACAGTCTAGGGGGGATGGTAATGAGACCCGTAACATAACTCATGCAAATTATTATTGTGACAAAGTAAAAGTGTGAACGAAATAACCACGACAAAAGAAAGCTACCGTCAAACTCCAGGTTTATTTATAAACACACGGTAATGGGGGGAGCAGGAAAAGGGGCTGAGCTGGACCCAAGGAAAGAAACAATAAATATACAAAAACACCCTTAAGCTAGACTAGCCTACTTTAACAACAGCTAACTAACTAACCAAAAATACAGTGGGTGGTCCGCCCAGTTCTAACTAGTGTATTTAACAAAGTTCACCTACGGGTAGTGTATGCCCATGGGCGACTTGCCTTGGTTTCCCCCTTTTCCCACCAGCAACAAACAAACACCATAACCAAAACAATACTCACAGGTGATGACAAAGTGCTATGGAGGTGCTCAAACAAAAGAAAGGTTAAGACACAAAGCGAGAGTGAAACACAGAGACCTACAGACATGGCATTTACAGAGAGATATTGAGCTAGCTCTAGAGCAAACAAATGATGGGGTTTTTAAACCATGGGGAAGGAACTGTGATAGGGTAGGAAATAGGAGGAGGTGTGTCTTCTGATTGATGATGGATTGTTGACTGATTGGGGAGTGATGATTTTCACCTGTGAGGGGAGAAGGAGAGAAAAGAAACACACACACAGGATACACACAGGATACTTGTATCCGTAACACTGTCAGTCTGGTAAGCATGCAAAACTGAGGTTCTGTTTACATGTATGTTTGTGGTTCAACCATTTAATATATGTACTGTATATATATTGCTCTTAGTGGAGGAATTGTAGCGTAGCTAACTGCAGTGTTTTTCCTGTCTGAAATCTGGGAACTTCGTTTTAAGATTACCATAGCTTGGTCTGTGCAAATGAACGTGATTAGCGTTTGGTGATAAAAAAAAAACGTAACTAATGTTAACTAAGTAGTTATGTTTTGTGTAAGAAAGTATGATATATTGTGGTGTATGAACTGGTCATACACAATAGCTAACGTTGGCTAAGGCTACATAGCCTGCTAAAGTTAATTGGCTGTCATAGCAGCCAAAGACATTCGCTAGTTTATTCGTGCATGTTTGTTTGTGCTCCGATTACACATAAGTGTCTAGATCAGAAGTTTACACATGATGACTTCAGCCTTATGTGAAAAACCTTACTTGACTAAATATAGCTAGCTAGCTAGCTTTCCTTGCTTGTTAGTTAGCTACCTAGCCAACGTTAGCTCTCATCTGACTGGTATAACTTTACGTTAGCTTGCTAGCTAAATACCTAGCTAATAAAAACAAAACCACATTAATTTGCTAGCTACCTTTACTTGCATATTTGTTAGCTAGCTAGCTAGCTTTCAGCTGACTGGTGTTATCTAGCTACAGAGGCTAGCTGCTGGACTTTCTACAAGCAAGCATATATAAAATATATTAGGATTTGTTTAACACTTTTTTGGTTACTACATGGTTCCATATGTGTTATGTCTTCTGTTATTTTACAATGTAGAAAATAGTAAAAACATTTTTTTTACTTGAATAAGTAGGTGTTTCCAAACTTTGACTGGTATTGTATATCCACTAGACAAATAAATAATAACATTTTTTCCTTTAGATTATTTAATTAACCTATATAATTTTATTTCAAGTTATCCATTTGGAGCGCATGCAAAGGGGATTTGGGGTGTTTGAAGGGGAGTGACAAAATGTATTACAATCGAATTTGAATGAAATTAATGATGAGGATGATGAAGAAGAGGGTGATTGAATTTAGAACAATAGTGTAAGAATTGCTGTCTCTCGGTTCCTCACACACACAATGAAAGATGCTTCTTCTTTTTGTTTCTACTTTGGCAGAAGAAGCTGTAACTGGACTGTAGCCTATTACTTACTAAAACTGTTGTTGCATTGTAAGGTTTTTATTCTAAGAAAAACAAAAATATTCTGTTATATTCCATGATATACAGTACTTCAAATATATCTGTTGACCGAATATAAGCAAATGATGTCTGCTAAATGAACAAGTTGATGGTGCAGCCATATAGCCTCGGCTACTATGCACAGATAAATAAAACTCAATTGCTAATGACCCCGTTAAAAAATGTGGCTCTCGGTAACGGACGGACGGCTCATGATGCGAGTCGGGGAGTGTGTTGATAACCAAGTTGATTTGCGAATTTTCATTGAGATTAATGTCATATTGGCTTAGATATGATGATAGGGAGATTTGAATTTAACACTGAGCTTCATCCAGTATGTATGTGTGTGTGTGTGCTTACGTAAATGCAAGTTAGGGTGTCAGTGTACGTATGTGTGAGTGTGTGCAACCCAAATGTTTTGCTAATTTGAATCTCATCACGGACAAATTTGTAACTACTTAGCATGTTAGCTAACCCTTTCCCTAACCTTAACCCTTTTCGCTAACCCTTCCCCTAACCCAAACTCATTAACCTAACTCCTAAACTAGCTAACATTAGCCTCCTAGCTAGAATTCGTAACACTGTATTTGAACAATGGCTTGGGTCGCTGGTGTCTTCGACAATCATTTAGGCCTTGCTCTGACACCGCCTGGTATCGATGTCTTGTATGGGAGGGATGGAGCCCCCAGTGATGTACTGGGCCGTACTCATCACCCTCTGTAGAGCCTTGCAGGGGTGCGTTGCAGTTGTCATACAAAGCAGTGATGCAGCCAGTCAGGATGCTCTCAATGGTTCAGCTGTAGACCTTTTTGAGGATCTGAGGGCCCATGCCAAATATTGTAACCCTCCTAAATGGGAAGAGGTGCTGTCATGCCCTCTTCACAACTGTTTGGGTGTGTGTGGACTATGTTAATTCCTTAGTGATGTTCCTCACTGATGAACTTGAAGCTCGGGGCGATAGTCATTTAGACAGGTTACCTTGGTGTTCCTGGGCTGGGGGACTTTGCTGGTCTGCTTAAAACAAGTTGGTATTGCAGACCGGGTCAAGAAACGTTGAAAATGTCAGTGAAGACACTTGCCAGCTGGTCAGCGCATGCTCGGTGTATGCGTCCTGGTATTCCGTCCGATCCCGAGGCCTTTGGAATGTTAAAACATTCTTCAGGATTGGTGGGTCCACTGCGGGACAGTTGAGCTAATGTAGGCTAATGCGATTACCATGAGGTTGTAAGTAACAAGAACATTTCCCAGGGCATAGACATATCTGGTATTGGCAGAAAGATTAACAAGAATTTAAGCTAACTGCACTGTCCAATTTACAGTAGCAGTGAAAGAATACCATGCTATTGTTTGAGGAGAGTGAAAAGTTGTCAAACAAATTAGGCACATTTGGGCAGTCTTGATGCAACATCAGTCTAAAACTTTGCACATACACTGCTGCCATCTAGTGGCCAATATCTAAATTGCACCTGGGCTGGAATAGTACATTATGGCATTTCAAAGATTGTACAATTTTTTAAACGTTTTTTTTAGTTTTTGTATTGTCTTTTACCAGATATAATGTGTTATATTCTACTACATTCCTTTCACATTTCCACAAACTTAAAAGTGTTTCCTTTCAAATGGTACCAAGAAAATGCATATCCTTGCTTCAGGGCCTGAGCTGCAGGCAGTTCAATTTGGGTAAGTGATTTTAGGCGAAAATTGAACAAAAAGGGTCAATACCTTAAGAGTTTTACCTGTTTAATGGTCTTATTAATATATACTGTGCATTTGGAAAGTATACAGACCCCATGACTTTTTCAACATTTTGTTACGTTACAGCAATATTCTCAAATAGATTCAATTGTTTTTTCTCTTCATAAATCTACACACAATACCCCATATTGACAAAGCAAAAACAAGTTTTTAGAAATGTTTGCAAATGTATAAAAAAAATAAAAAATGAAATATCACACTTACAATAGTATTCAGACCCTTAACTCAGTACTTTGTTGAAGCAACTTAGACAACAATTATAGCCTCTAGTCTTTTTAGGTATGACACTACAAGCTTGGCGCCCCTGTATTTTGGGAAGTTTCGCTGTCAGGTTGGATTTGGAGTGTCGCTGCTCAGCTATTTTCAGGTCGCTCCAGAGATGTTTGATCGGGTTCAAGTCTGAGCTCTGGCTGGGCCAAACAAGGACATTAAGAGAATTGTCCCGAAGCCTCTCCTGCGTTGTCTTCGTTGTATGCTTAGGGTCGGTTTACACCAAGGATCTCTCTGTACTTTGCTCCGTTCATCTTTGCCTCGATCCTGACTAGTCTCCCAGTCCCTACCTCTGAAAAACATGCTTTACCGTTGGGATGGTAACAGGTTTCCTCCAGACGAGAAGCTTGGCATTCATGCCAAAGAGTGCAATCTTGGTTTCATCAGACCAGAGAATCTTTTTTCTCATGGTCTGAGAGTCCTTTAGGTGCCTTTTGGCAAACTCCAAGTGGGCTGTCATGTGCCTTTTACTGAGGAGTGGCATCCATCTGGACACTCTACCATAAAGAACTGATTGGTGGGTTTCTGCAGAGATGGTTGTCCTTCTGGAAGGTTCTCCCATCTCCACAAAGGAACTCTGTAGCTCTGTCAGAGTGACAATCTCTAGGAAAAGTCTTGGTGGTCTTCCAAACTCTTCCATTTAAGAATGATGGAGGCCACTGTGTTCTTGATGCCATTGTGTTCTTGGGGATGTTCAGTGCTGCAGAAATGTTTTCCCCAGATATGTGCCTCGACACAATTCTGTCTCGGAGCTCTCAGACAATTCCTTTGACCTCCATGGATTGTTTTTTTCTCTGTCATGCACTGTCAACTTTGGCACCTTATACAGACAGGTGTGTGCCTTTCCTAATCATGTCCATTCATTTCATTTTACCACAGGTGGACTCCAATCAAGTTGTAGAAACATCTCAATGATGCTTAAAGGAAACAGGATGCACCTGAGCTCAATTTCGAGTCTCGTGTAATGAACACGAGGGGAGACAGAGCGTTTGTTTCAAGCACAGGGCGCAGCAGGTGTTTATTGTAAAGGACCACAGGAGGAGGCAGGTAACTGGGTCCAGGGGCAGGTAGAATGTCAAACACAGGGGGTCCAAAAAGACAACAGTACAGGCAGGGAAAAGGCTAGTAACGTCATCCGGGAGATCAGGCAGTAGGTTGATAACAGGAAATCCAATAGGCTAAAGTACAGGCAGGGAAAAGGCTAGTAGCTTAGGAAATACGGGTTTACGTACACCTTAGCCAAATACATTAAAACTCAGTTTTTCACAATTCCTGACATTTAATCCTAGTACAAATTCCCTGTCTTAGGTCAGTTAGGATCACCACTTTATTTTAAGAATGTGAAATGTCAGAATAATAGCAGAGAGATTTATTTATTTCAGCTTTTATTTCTTTCATCACATTCGCAGTGGGTCAGACGTTTACATACACTCAATTAGTATTTAGTAGCATTGCCTTTAAATTGTTTAACTTGGGTCAAACATTTCGGGAAGCCTTCCACAAGCTTCCCACAATAAGTTGGGTGAATTTTGGCCCATTCCTCCAAACAGAGCTGGTGTAACTGAGTCAGGTATTTAGTCCTCCTTGCTCAGACACGCTTTTTCAGTTCTGCCAACAGATTTTCTATAGGATTGAGATCAGAGCTTTGTGATGACCACTCCAATACCATGACTTTGTTGTCCTTAAGCCATTTTGCCACAACTTTGTAAGTTTGCTTTGGGTCATTGTCCATTTGGAAGACCCATTTGCGACCAAGCTTTAACTTCCTGACTGATGTCTTGAGATGTTGCTTTAATATATCCATATAATTTTAATTCCTCATGATGCCATGTATTTTGTGAAGTGCACCAGTCCCTCCTGCAGCAAAGCACCCCCACAACATGATGCTGCCACCCCCGTGCTTCACGGTTGGGATGGTGTTCTTCGGCTTGGCATTTCAGGTTATGTCAATATAGGACTTTGTACCTGTTTCCTCCAGCATCTTCACAACGTCCTTTGCTGTTGTTCTGGGATTAATTTGCACTTTTCGCACCACAGTACATTTCATCTCTAGGAGACAGAATGCCTCTCCTTCCTGAGCGGTATGACAGCTGCGTGGTCCCATAGTGTTTAAACTTGCGTACTATTGTTTGTACAGAAGAACGTGGTACCTGCAGGCATTTGGAAATTTCTCACAAGGATGAACCAGACTTGTGAAGGTCTACAATTTTTCTTCTGAGGTCTTGGCTGATTTCTTTTGATGTCAAGCAAAGAGGCACTGAGTGTGAAGGTAGGCCTTGAAATAAATCCACAGGTACACCTCCAGTTGACTCAAATGAGGTCAATTAGACTATCAGAAGCTTCTAAAGCCATGACATCATTTTCTGGAATTATCCAAGCTGTTTCAAGGCACAGTCAACTTAACGTATGTAAACTTTTGACCCAGTGAAATTGTGATACAGTGAATTATAAGTGAAATAATCTGTCTGTAAACAATTGTTGGAAAAATTACTTGTGTCAGACACAGAGTAGATATCCTAACTGACTTGCCAAAACTACAGTTTGTTAACAAGAAATTTGTGTAGTGGTTGAAAACCGAGATTTAGTGACTCCAACCTAAGTGTATGTAAACTTCTGACTTACATTGTAGGTAGATAAAAGGAAATCCGATAGGCTAAGGTAATGGCAGGGAATAGGCAAAAGGCGTCAGGCAGGCAAAATCTATCATACACGGGAGGAGTAAATCACGGGAAAAACCAGAGCTCTGAAAGACGTGTCACGAAACAAACAATACCTCACAGTGATGGGGTGCAAAGAACTGAACTAAATAGTGATAATGACATACAGGTGTGTAAACAGGTGATTAGAATTCAGGTGATTGGGATCTGGAGAGTGAGATGCGTTCAGGGGATCTACGTGTCTGAGGGTGTGAGTTGGAAGTAGACGTTACATCTTACAGCAAAGGGTCTGAAAAAAAATTGCTTCAATTTCTAGAAACCTGTTTTCGCTTCTTCATTATATGGTATAGTGTGTAGATTGCTGAGAAACACATTTATTTAATACATTTTAGAATAAGGTAATAATGTAACGTAACAAAATGTGAAAATGTCAAGGGGTCTGAATACTTCCCGAAGCCACTGTAGAGCATTCTGGGAGCTGGAGCACACAATTTAGCAGAATATAACTAAACCACAGGAGGTTAGTGTCACCTTAATTGGGGAGGATGGACGCGTTGTAATGGCTGGAGCGGTATCAGGGGAATGGTATCAAATACATCAAACAGATGGTTTCCACACTTAGGTTCCATTTGCTCCGTTCCAGAATCTATTATGAGCCGCCCTCCCCTCAACACCCTCCTGTGAACTAAACTCAGTTTCTCCCATAGACCTTTTAATTCATCAGCCCTTGTTTAAGTGTGGAGTGAATAAAGATTGCATTAAATTAATAAAGAGTCCTCATTACTTTTCATTGGAGCTATATTTTTAGCCTTGGATATGTCATTCATTAGAATATATTTACATTTGTTAGTTTTAGTGTTGAGAGCTCTCGTCCTTGTGGAACCATAGTGTTTTGACACATTTCGATCGTGAGAATACATGAGTCAAACATGGCTTTGCAACTATACTGCAATGTGAGAGTTGCACCATACGGGAGTTTGGAATGGTAAACAAATATTAGGAACAAAATGATCTGGCTAATAATTACAGTACAATATGTATCACTCCAGGGGTGGTCTGGCCCACTGACAGATGGGCTGGTCTATTTTTAGTCCGGTAAGCATGTCCCCAATTTTTTTTTGCCGCAAAATTATCATTATCTGGCTAATAATTGGGGCTCAAGGAACAAAATGCGCCGGTGTGGGGGCCTCAGGGAAAAAAAAGTTGCCTGTTGTGTGGGCCTCAAGGAAAATAATGGGCCGTTGTAAGAAATTCCAGGGCCGATTTCTGGTCCCAATCTGCCCCTGTATCCAGTGAAGGGAACATTTGATTGACTCACTGCCTGACACTGTAGTCGTCTATTCTTCAGGTATCTATACTATTGTTGCAATGGTCCCCACTGTGAGACGTTTTTAGAATGTCAACTGTAGAATATCATTTTCAACACATTTAAAACATTTATCAACCATGGGTCAACTAACGTGAGATAAAATATTCAAGACTGGTTCACTTGTTCTCACATTAAACTATACACTCCTGATCATTTTGTATTACTTGTTTACAAGGAAACTTCTAGCTGGTCTTTTACTGAGTGATGATGATTGACTGTTTCATACTTTCTTTGGAATGAAAAGCTTGACAAACTTGATACCATGTTGTGACATATAGTACATTATGTATCTCTTTTCCTTCAGTGTTGGAGCATTTCATACATTTTTATCCACTCACTGCCTGACACCGTAGTCTGCTCTACTGTCAGCTCTTCAATATCCATCAACTTGCCAGAGGTGGCAACAAAGGTCCCAGAGTGGTGTGGCAAAAAATATATTCTGGGGCCATAGTTTTTCCTGATCTGGTCATCTAACCAGGTAAAACTCTGGATGTTACATAGTATGATGTGATTAACAGGTTGTAAAAAGTTTTAATATGGGCTATGATGGGACCAGCGTTTTTCTAGTCAGGTAACATGGCATTAAAAACCATATTTTGAAAAATGTCCTAGTATTGGGGATAAGAAAACCTTGTCAAACTGTAGCAACCTTGAACATGTTCACATGAATTATATTTTAAAGAAGGACTAGTGGGGGTTTTTCACTTTTGCAGATGGATGGAAACTTAACTTTTGCAGATGGATACCCTTCTCCTAGCAGTGGTTTTGGAAGAGGCTAATTTGGGAGGAGGGTGCGTCAACACCCTGGAAATATGTTTGTGGTGCACTCACTCCTAATACTTTTTTTGATTGATAAATCAGTGTATCGTCTTCAAGATTGGTAAGGTAAGCAAATGCATATATTACTCTCTTAAATGTAGCCCATACATTCATTCTTTGTATTAATGAGATATTTAATTGCTTTAAACTAGTAGCTAGCTCATCTTGATCATGTGTTTCTTCTCTCTTTCTAGAAGCAATCGGGTTGTTTTCTGTAAAAACAGCAAGTTTGGGTTGTTGATGCTGGGTTATTAAGGTTGGATATTTGACTCAGCCAGTGGGTAATTCTCTCGACACCAGAACGTGAGCAATACCAACATGTTTTAAGCAGACCACCATAGTCCCTGTGCCCAAGAACATTAAGGACACCTGCCTAAATGACTACAGACCCATGCACTCACGTCCGTAGCCACAAAGTGCTTTGAAAGGCTGGTAATGGCTCACGTCAACACCATTATCCCAGAAACCCTAGACCCACTCCAATTTGCATACCGCCCAAACAGATCCACAGATGATGCAATCTCTATTGCACTCCACACTGCCCTTTCCCACCTGGACAAAAGGAACACCTACATGAGAATGCTATTCATTGACTACAGCTCAGCGTTCAACACCATAGTACCCTCAAAGCTCATCACTAAACTAAGGATCCTGGGACTAAACACCTCCCTCTGCAACTGGATCCTGGACTTCCTGATGGGCCATCCCCAGCTGGTGAGGGTAGGGAGCAACACATCTGCCACGCTGATCCTCAACACTGGAGCCCTTCCGGTGTGCGTGCTCAGTCCCCTCCTGTACTCCCTGTTCACCCATGACTGCATTGCCAGGTACGACTCCAACACCATCATTACATTTGCAGATAACACAACAGCCTGATCACCAACAACGACGAGACAGCCTATAGGGAGGAGGTCAGAGACCTGACCGGGTGGTGCCAGAATAACAAAAACCCCACCCACCCTAGTCATAGACTGTTCTCTCCACTACCTCATGGCAAGCGGTTCCCGGAGCTCCAAGTCTAGGACCAAAAGGCTTCTCAACAGCTGTTATGCCCAAGCTATAAGACTTCTGAACATGTCATCAAACGGCTACCTGGACTATTTGCATTGTCCCCCTTCCCAACCCCTCTTTTACAATGCTGCTACTCTCTGTTTATCATATATGCATTGTCACTTTAACTATACCTACATGTACATACTACCTCAATTAGCCCAACTAACCGGTGCCCCCGCACATTTTCTACCTGGACTATCTGCATTGTGTCCCACCACCCGCCAACCCCTCTTTTATGCTACTGCTACTCTCTGTTTATTTTTTTCATTATTTAATTTTTTTCAACTTTATTAAACCAGGTAGGCAAGTTGAGAACAAGTTCTCATTTACAATTGCGACCTGGCCAAGATAAATCAAAGCAGATCGACACATACAACGACACAGAGTTACACATGGAGTAAAACAAACATACAGTCAATAATACAGTATAAACAAGTCTATGTACGATGTGAGCAAATGAGGTGAGATAAGGGAGGTAAAGGCAAAAAAAAGGCCATGGTGGCGAAGTAAATACAATATAGCTGTCACGAATTACTAAGGTGGGTGGAATCAGGCGCAGAGAGCAGGCTTCAATTATTAGACAGTTTATTCTCCGGCGCACAAAACAACGGTCAACCCAACACACAGGGTGAATAATCCAAAGCAGGACCAAAATAGTCCGGAGAATAAAACTCATGAACGCCACCAAATAACAGGAATACAAAAACAATCCCGCACAAAACAAGGGCGGAACAACCTACAAAATAAGGACGCTGATTAAACAAAAATACACACAGGTGAAACTAATAAGACAAAACCAACAGACAAACGAAAAAGGGATCGGTAGTGGCTAGTAGGACGGTGACGACGACCGCCGAGCACCGCCCGAACAGGCAGGGGAGCCAACTTCGGCGGAAGTCGTGACAGTACCCCCCCCCCTGACGCGTGCCGCCACTGGCCTCGAGGACGACCCGGAGGACGAGGTGCCGGGCGATCCGGGTGGAGGAAATCTCTCAGGAGAGAAGGGTCCAAAATGTCCCCCACCGGAACCCAGCATCTCTCCTCCGGACCGTACCCCTCCCAGTCCACGAGGTACTGTAGACCCCCCACCCGGCGTCTCGAATCCAGAATGCCCCGAACTGTGTACGCCGGGGACCCCTCGATGTCCAGAGGGGGCGGAGGGACCTCAGGCACCTCACCTTCTTGCAGGGGACCAGCCACCACCGGCCTGAGGAGAGACACATGAAACGAGGGGTTAATACGGTAATACCTAGGAAGTTGTAACCTGTAACACACCTCGTTTATTCTCCTCAGGACTTTGAACGGCCCCACACACTGCGGCCCCAGCTTCCGACAGGACAGTCGGAGGGGCAAGTTTCGGGTCGAGAGCCAGACCCTGTCCCCCGGTGCAAACACGGGGGCCTCACTGCGGTGCTGGTCACCGCTCCTCTTCTGCCGTTTTCCTGCTAACCGTAGTGAGTCCTGAACGGCTTTCCAGGTGTCCTTGGAGCGCTGTACCCATTCCTCCACCGCAGGAGCCTCGGTCTGGCTCTGATGCCATGGGGCCAGGACCGGCTGGTAACCTAACACACACTCAAAAGGGGACAAGTTAGTTGAGGAGTGGCGTAGGGAGTTCTGAGCTAGTTCAGAACGGTCCCGGCAATAGGACCGCATAAACCTGCCCACATCCTGGTTTACGCGCTCCACCTGCCCATTACTCTCGGGGTGAAAACCTGAGGTTAAGCTGACCGAGACCCCCAGTCTCTCCATAAACGCCCTCCACACTCGTGAATTGGGGGCCCCGATCAGAAACGATGTCCTCAGGCACCCCATAGTGCCGGAAGACATGGGTAAACAAGGCCTCCGCAGTCTGCAGGGCCGTAGGGAGACCGGGCAACGGGATGAGACAACAGGACTTAGAAAACCGATCCACAACGACCAGGATCGTAGTACTTCCCTGGGACGGGGGAAGGTCGGTAAGGAAGTCCACCAATAAGTGTGTCCACGGCCGTTGTTGAACGGGGAGGGGTTGTAATTTCCCTCTAGGCAGGTGCCGAGGAGCCTTGCTCTGAGCACACACTGAGCAGGAGGAGACATAAAATCTCACGTCTTTAGCCAGCGTGGGCCACCAGTATCTCCCTCTCAGACTCCGCACTGTCCTCTCGATGCCAGGATGACCCGAGGAGGGGAGAGTATGAGCCCACCAGATCAGCTTGTCCCGGACCCCCCTCGGCACGTACTGAGTCCCCACTGGACAGTTAGGGGGGGCCGGCTCTGACCGTGAGGCCTCCTCTATCTCCGCGTCCACCTCCCATAGCACCGGTGCCACGACACATGACGGTGGAATGATGGGAGTTGGCTCAACGGTCCGCTCCTCGGTATCATAGAGGCGGGACAGCGCGTCGGCTTTGGTGTTTTGGGAGCCTGGCCGGTATGAGATGGTAAACCGAAACCTGGTAAAAAAACATGGCCCATCTAGCCTGACGTGGATTTAGTCTCCTCGCTGCCCGGATATACTCGAGATCACGATGGTCAGTCCAGATGAGAAAAGGGTGTTTAGCCCCCTCAAGCCAATGTCTCCACATCTTCAGAGCCTTGACTACAGCTAACAGCTCCCAGTCCCCCACGTCATAGTTTTGCTCCGCTGGGCTGAGCTTGCTCGAAAAGAAAGCACACGGGCGGAGCTTGGGTGGCACGCCCGAGCGCTGGGACAGCACGGCTCCGACCCCAGCCTTGGACGCATCCACCTCCACTATGAACGCTAAAGAGGGGTCCGGATGCGCCAACACGGGCGCATTGGTGAACAGCTCTTTCAAACGACTGAAAGCTCTGCCCGCCTCTGCTGATCAACGCAAGCGCACCGGTCCTCCCTTCAGCAGTGAGGTGATGGGAGCAGCCACCTGACCAAAACCTTGGATAAACCTCCGGTAGTAATTGGCAAACCCTAAAAACCGCTGCACTTCTTTCACCGTGGTCGGAGTCGGCCAATTACGCACGGCTGTAACGCGGTCAGCCTCCATCACCACCCCGGAGGTGGAAATACGATACCCCAGGAAGGAAACGGACTGTTTGAAAAACTCACATTTCTCCGCCTTGCAATGCTCCAGCAGTCGCCCAAGTACCTTACGCACCAGAGACACATGCGCCGCGCGTGTGGCAGAATAGATCAAGATGTCATCGATGTACACTACCACTCCCTGCCCGAGCAGGTCTCTGAGAATCTCATCTACGAAGGATTGGAAGACGGCTGGAGCATTCTTCAACCCGTATGGCATGACGCGGTACTCATAATGACCAGATGTAGTACTAAATGCGGTTTTCCACTCATCTCCTCCCCGGATACGCACCAGATTATACGCGCTCCTCAGGTCCAGTTTTGTGAAGAAGCACGCCCCGTGAAATGATTCCACCGCTGTAGCGATGAGAGGTAGTGGGTAACTAAACCCCACTGTGATGGAATTTAGACCTCTATAATCAATGCACGGACGCAGACCTCCATCCTTCTTCTTCACAAAAAAGAAGCTCGAGGAGACGGGTGATGCGGAGGGCCGAATGTACCCCTGTCCCAGCGATTCAGCAACATATGTTTCCATCGCTACCGTCTCCTCCTGGGACAATGGATACACGTGACCCCTAGGAAGTGCAGCGTTCTCCAGAAGGTTTATCGCGCAGTCCTCTCGACGATGGGGTGGTAATTGGGTCGCCCTCTTTTTACTGAAGGCGATAGCCAAATCGGCATATTCAGAGGGAATGCGCACGGTGGAAACTTGGTCTGGACTCTCCACCGTAGTCGCACCAACGGCAACTCCTATACACCTACCTGAACACTCCTCTGACCACCCGTTAAGAGCCCCCTGTCGCCAGGAAATCACCGGGTTGTGTTGAGCTAACCAAGGAACCCCCAACACCACTGGAAACACAGGTGAATCTATAAGGAACAGACTAATCTGCTCCTTATGATCCCTCTGCGTTACCATGTCCAGCGGCACCGTAGCCTCCCTAATCACTCCTGACCCTAATGGTCGGCTATCTAAGGAGTGCACGGGGAAAGGTAGGTCTAACGACACCAGGGGAATCCCTAGCCTTAACGCAAGCCCACGATCCATGAAATTCCCAGCTGCGCCTGAATCGACTAGCGCCTTATGCTGTAGAGAGGGAAAAAACCCAGGGAAAGAAGTCAACACATACACATGACCGACAGGAAGCTCTGGGTGAGTCTGGTGCTTACTCACCTGGGGTGATCGAGCAGTGCTCCGCCTGTCCTCCCGACTCCCAGACGAGTTCCTCCAGCACCGGTCGGACGGGTGCCCTCGTCGACCACAACTGGTGCAGGAGGACACTCCTCCTCCGGTCCCCCTCGAAGCCGCCCCTCCTAATTCCATAGGGATAGGGGCAGGAGGGCTGGGAAGGGGAAACGACAGGGCCTGATCCGAACGCCCGCGGGCAGCCAGCAGGTTGTCGAGATGGATAGCCAAGTCAATGAGTTCATCCAGTGTGAATGTGGTGTCCCGACATGCCAGCTCCCTGCGGACGTCCTCCCTGAGACTGCATCTGAAATGATCGATCAAGGCCCTGTCGTTCCACCCTGCTCCTGCGGCCAAGGTCCTGAACTCCAGAGCAAAGTCCTGTATGCTCCTCGTCTCCTGACGCAGGTGGAACAGCCGTTCACCCGCCGCCCGACCCTCTGGTGGATGGTCAAACACAGCTCGGAATCGGCGGGTGAACTCTGGGTAATTATCACTCGCCGAGTCCGGACCATTCCACACTGCGTTGGCCCACTCGAGGGCTCGTCCAGTCAAGCAGGAGACGAGGGCGCTCACGCTCTCCTCTCCATCATTTGGTCCATGGCCGAACCAATCCGGTGAAGCACGCTGGTGTGATGGAGGACCCTCTCTTCCATCGATGGGAGAGGAGACGCGGCTGCTCCTGCTGATTCCATTTCAGGTGCGGGATTCTGTCATGAATTACTAAGGTGGGTGGAATCAGGCGCAGAGAGCAGGCTTCAATTATTAGACAGTTTATTCTCCGGCGCACAAAACAACGGTCAACCCAACACACAGGGTGAATAATCCAAAGCAGGACCAAAATAGTCTCGAGAATAAAACTCATGAACACCACCAAATAACAGGAATACAAAAACAATCCCGCACAAAACAAGGGCGGGACAACCTACTAAATATAAGGACGCTAATTAAACTAAAATACACACAGGTGAAACTAATAAGACAAAACCAACAGACAAACGAAAAAGGGATCGGTAGTGGCTAGTAGGACGGTGACGACGACCGGCGAGCACCGCCCGAACAGGCAGGGGAGCCAACTTCGGCGGAAGTCGTGACAATAGCAAGTAAAACACTGGAATGGTAGATTTGCAGTGGAAGAATATGCAAAGTAGAAATAAAAATAATGGGGTGCAAAGGAGCAAAATAAATAAATAAATAAAATAAATACAGTAGGGAAAGAGGTAGTTGTTTGGGCTAAATTATAGGTGGGCTATGTACAGGTGCAGCAATCTTTTATCATATATGCATAGTCACTTTAACCATACCTACATGTACATACTACCTCAATTAGCCCGACTAACCAGTGCCTGTATATAGTCTCGCTACTATTATTAGTCACTGTCTTTTTACTGTTGTTTTTTATTTCCTTACTTACTGTATCTACTGTTCACCTAATACCTTTTCTTACTTAAAAATTGCACTGTTGGTTAGGGCCTGTAAGTAAGCATTTCACTGTAAGACCTGTAAGTAAGCATTTCACTGTTGTGTTCTGCACACGTGACAAATAAACTTACATTTGATTTGAAGTGTCGAGACATGGAAAAAAACAAGTCTTATAGTTCTAGTGCGACTGAGTGACTGACTTAACGTTATTTTGACAGACTAAGGGTGTTTTTGCTGACTGAAAACTGTGAAAATTGTAAGTAACAAACATTATGAATTATGAATTTGATGGTGTTTCAGGATGAATAGGTTGTCCTATATTAATTAGGTAGCTAACGTTAGCTTGAGAGTTAGAACCTTTGCTCCAGTCTGAGGTCCTGAGAGCTCTGGAGCAGGTTTTCATCAAGAATCACTCTGTACTTTGCTCCATTCATCTTTGCCTCGATCCTGACTAGTCTCCCAGTCCCTGCTACTAAAAAACATCCCTGCAGCATGTTGCTGCCACCACCATGCTTCACCGTTGAGATGGTGCCAGGTTTCCTCCAGGCGTGACGCTTGGCATTCAGGCCAAAGAGTTTAATCTTGATTTCATCAGACCAGAGAATCTTTCATGATCTGATAGTCTTTAGGTACCTTTTGTCAAACTCCAAGCGGGCTGTCATGAGCCTTTTACTGAGGAGTGGCGTCTGTCTTTCCACTCTACCATAAAGGCCTGATTGGTGGAGTGCTGCAGAGATGATTGTCCTTCTGGAAAGTTCTCCACAGAGGAACTCTGAATCTCTGTTAGAGTGACCATCCCTGACCAAGGCCCTTCTCCCCTGATTGCTCAGTTTGACCAGGCGGCCAGCTCTAGGAAGAGTATTTCTTGGTACCCTTCCCCAGATGTGTGCCTCAACACAATTCTGTCTCGTAGCTCTACAGACAATTCCTTTGATCTCATGGCTTGGTTTTTGCTCTTACATGCACTATCTACTAAGGGACCTATATAAACAGGTGTGTGCCTTTCCAAATCATGTCCAATCAATTGAAATGACCACAGGTGGACTCCAATGAAGTTGTCGAAACATCTCAAGGATGATCAATCAAAACAGGATGCACCTGAGCTCAATTTTGAGTTTCATAGCAAAGGGTCTGAATACTTATGTAAATAAGGTATATCTGTTTTTATAATGTTTAACACATTTACAAAAATGTCTAAAAACCTGTATTCACTTTGTCCTTATCAGGTATATTGTGTAGATTGCTGATGATTTTTAAAAATGTAATCAATTTTAGACTAAGGCTGTAACCTAACAAAATGTGGAAAAAGTCAAGAGGTCTGAATACTTTCCAAAGCCACTGTATGCTGTATGAGTGAAACCTGGCCTCTTTGATTCCAAAGTTTGACTTTAAGTAAAACTGAGAAATTCCATTTTGAGAGTGGGGACAGAGCTTTGGGTGGAAAAAGATACAGATTTTAATTGACCCTGTGTAAAACAGCATCTACGTCTTCCACTCTGTCATCAATAACCAATAGTACAACCTTCATGGGACCGTGAAATACTTTCTAAAACCTTTCTAACCTCGAAGATACTGCCGTCCCTATTCATTTTGCTCTTTCCTGAACAACATGTGGCCGGCAAACCAGGTTGCGGAGTATATGAAGGAGACTGCTATCCAGAGGGAGTGCTCCAGACAGAATGGGGCCAAGACAGTCGGGATAGTCCGCGTCTGCTGGATACTCCAGGCATGGTGGGTTCCTTTTTTTACTAAAATGCTAGACTTGAATTGGATTCTGTTTGCTTTGATTAACTGGCCTGACTGATTCAACCCACGTGACTCATAGCACAGGGAGAGCTTTGACCACATTGGTCTGGAAAGGAAGCTGTTTGTTAATGCAATATTCTCTTCTAAATTGTGTGACAGGGTTTGATTGGTTCTCAAAACATATAAAAATCCTACGGGTTTGAGACATCTCATTGTTTGGATTTCAAAATCCAACCATTATAATAGAAGGGGGCGTCGATCGGTGGCTGTGTGGATGTGGGTGTTTGAGTGAGAAAGACACAGAAGACAGCCAACCAGTAAAAGCACAACCCCCTTCATTATCAACGCATTGTGCCGACATCAAAGAGCCATTCCAAACTCTGAAGTCAGAAGGACTTGTTAGGCAAACTAGTGATTAACTGCAATGGGAAAGTAATTGTTTTTCTGGCTACAAAAACAGCATTGGGTGTGGATACAGTGGGAGCATGTGGATCTGAGTGTGATGTCATTAATGTTTGTTGAAAGGTATGTAAATGTTAAGTTGTCTATTGTTTTTGTCAATGTATGTTTTTGTTTATTGTCCAAAAAAACTTTGCTTCACCAGCCTAGAGAAGCAGGCCCAAGATCTTCTCTTTGAAATGCAGATATAGTTTGAAATGATCTTGCTTGTGGTGCCTCAGATTCTCAATTTTGTTAGACTGAAACAATCAAGTTATTCACTAAACATTCTTCTTTCCAGAAGTTGACTTCTGCCAGTGATCTTCCCAACACCAGTCTACAAGATAGGCAGGAAGACATTCCGACCCAGCTTTAATGAAACCAGATAGTCCTTCATTGACTTGCAGCCTGTAAGTTTAAACAGTGTATACTGTAGGCATAGGGAGATTGATGGGGAAAGAGGATGCATTTGTAAATCTTGAATGAAAGGAAAAAGCATTCCAAAATATGTTAGGCTTAACTGCACAAGTCAAGACATTAGTTAGGTCTCCATCCAATTTGCGACAGATTTTCATGCGAATACATAAAACAATGTGCTATTTTCCCACCGGAGAAAATACGGCAGCCAAGCATCTATCATGTCACCAGAATAAGACACTCAATATTTATTGGAAAGGAGCATCAAGCTCATCACCTTGCACATTAACCACCCTGTGTTGTGTAAATTATGTTCGGCATAATTTATTTAATCTGTAGCCTAATAAATTGCATGCTTTCCTGAGTCGTAGTGGGAGGACCACACACCATATCATCGCTTGACTCCAAGTTTCTTCAATACGATGGTAATTGTATCAATATTTGCGAATAAAGGAGTTTCCAACTCCATTTCTCGCATAATCCATTTTAATGACACAAAAATAACACCAGGTCGAATGAACAAAATGTCTGTAGGCATTTCCATCTGCCCGGTCATGACTTTTTTTTTATGTGTCAGTTAATTAATCAGGTAATTAACTAATTAACTAATCAGGTAATTAGTTCATCAGCATGAAATGGTTGGAGAGAAATGTAATTAGTGTTATGTAAATTAACCTATGAGATCCAGCCTCAAATGAATGGAAGATGTAGGCATCAAACAGGGATTGGGTGTTGACTGATTTAAATGACTGTCACTGCTGCGCCAACTCCCGCTCCCGCCCCCTCTCCCTCTACAGCACTTGACATCGCTGGTCTACTAACCACTGGTCCTGGAAACCTTTATTACGCACACCTGCTCCCCATCATTACACACACCTGGACTTCATCATCACCTTGATTACCTTCCCTTTATTTTGCCCTCAGTATCCTCAGTCATCAGGCAGTATTGGTTTGTTTTCACAGTTAGTACGCGCCGCCTGTTTTGTTCATCTGCCTTGTTTTATTATTCAACTCTCTTTCTGCACCGGCTTCCTGACTCACTGCATATTTGTCGCAATGACTATAAAGTATACAAAATACATTGTGTGGGATGGCATTGTCAGTATGGCTCCATGCTTTGCACAATTCCTCCGATAGTGGAAGTGTGTCAGTGAATGTGTATGTCTGGCTCTGTCATATAGATCTGTCTTAATACTACTTAAGACAGTGTCACACGTGCTTTGTTTTTCATCGGGTTCAGCTGAGGCTTTAGTCTGATGTTTGGTTCATAAAATTATATAAATACATTCTAATAATCAATGCTATTTTATGAAAACTTATCTTGTGAATGAACAAATATTTAGACAATAGGGCTTTGCTTCAATGTGCTATTTAGAAATGTATATATTCTTGTACATTGTGGACAATTCTGAGTTTGTTCTGAAATAATGGCAATGCAAATTAATTATTTGAAATTCAACATTGTATCTTCATTTTTGAGTGTAGGAAAGGGAGGGGCGGGATGAAGGACTTCTACATGGCAATAGTTCTGAACCAGGTTTGATTTAGTTTTTGATGTTATAATTATTTAAATGTTGATTATCTTTTACATTTCCATTGGTTGAAATATTTTGCTCAGTTATCACTTGGCTCATGTAGATAATTATTTAGTTGTCCCTTTAAACATAAGGTCAACATCCCAATAGTGTTCAATTTTCTCTCATGTAAAAGATTAAACGATTAAAAGATTAAACCATTTTTGGGGGAAATATTGAGTCTTTGCTATTTTATTCATTATCATTCTGATAATTTGAAGCTGCATTGGATGTATTTTTATATGTTGAAGACATTGAATACATGTTAAGTATATTCACTACAGTTAGTATATTTCATTTTTTCTCTGTGAAGTAAGTTCATTTAAAGACACGTATTTTAGTTAGTGTAGATACCTTAATGTTAACACACGTTAACCAAAAACCTGATCTAATTTAAATATTCATACTGAGTTTGCAGCAAACAGAATGTTAGCCACATGTTTCCCAAAATTGTTTGCCAGAAGTTCACAAGTTGCCATAAATTTACCGCAACAGTTTACCACAAAACTAATTTGCATGTGAAAAATGTGCCGCAAATTGGCCAAAGGTTTGCCTCAACTGTTTGCCACAAGCCTGTTTTTTATTTTTATATAAGGGCAGCCCATGTTTGAATATAAACAAAATAAGATCCCATTCACATTTTCTCACAAACAAATGGGCTATACACAACGCTGCAGCATCAATCAATCAAATGTATTTATAGAGCCCTTTTTTACATCAGTAGATGGCACAAAGTGCTATACAGAAACCCAGCCTAATACCCCAAACAGCAAGCAATGCAGATGTAGAAGTACAGTGCCTAGGAAAGACTCCCTAAAGGCAGGAATCTAGGAAAAAAACTAGAGAGGAACCAGGGGCCGGGTGGAGATTATAAGAGTACATGGCCGTTAAGGCCAAATTGTTCTTCAAGATGTTCAAACGTTCAGAAATAATAATCACAGTGGTTGTAGAGGGTGCAACAGGTCAGTACCTGTCAGTTGGCTTTTCATAGCCAAGCATTCAGAGTTCGAAACAGCAGGTGCGGGAGAGAGAGAAAAAGAGAATCGAAAACAGCAGGTCCGGGACAAGGTAGCACGTCCGGTGAACAGGTCAGGGTTCCATAGCCACAGGCAGAACAGTTGAAACTGGAGCAGCAGCACGACCAGGTGGACAGGGAACAGCCAAGAGTCATCAGGCCAGGTAATCCTGAGGCATGGTCCTAGGGCTCAGGTCCTCTGGGAGGGGGAGAGAGAGAGAGCATACTTCAATTCACACAGGACACCAGATAAGACAGAAGAATTACACCAGATCTTGTCCACCGCACAAGCCTGGTCTCCAACAGAACACAATTTCTCTGGTATTTTAACTCTTAAGGATCATCCTCTCTGCTCCAGTCCCTGTCTGTGATTTATTTCATTGGGATAACGCTGTCATTTGCTGCCAGGATGATTAAAAGTAACTTGGAAATGAAATGGCTGATGAAATATTGTCTAATTAGATTCATCCTGAGTAAAAAAAAAAATTGAGACGACACTGAGGCACCAAAATAGTGATGAACAGCCCAGTATTGTCTCTCTGTCGTACTGCTACCATCGCCGATGCTGCATAGGAGAGATTGACCAACACTGGCGGACTATCAAGACCAGACAGACTGTCTCTACTATTATCCTTCCCTGTCTATATGTCTGTCTGTCAGTCCCCTTGTTTCTCTTTTCCTTTTACTCTCCATTGTTTTCTCTTAAGATAGTTTTACTCCGTCCCTCTGTCATCTCCCTCCAGACCCTTTCGCTCTCTCTCGCACTGTCATCTCCCTCCAGACCCTTTTGCTCTCTCTCGCACTGTCATCTCCCTCCAGACCCTTTTGCTCTCTCTCGCACTGTCATCTCCCTCCAGACCCTTTCGTTCTCTCTTGCACTGTCATCTCCCTCCCTCCCTCCCTTGCTGTGTCTCTCGCAGTCGTCTCTTAGTCCTCATGTTGAAACAGTATTTTATATGTCCCCCCTGACTCTATAGTTCCATCATTGTCGTTGAGTCCTGCATTTAATGAGACCCCAGGTTGCAGCCAATATGTATTTAACAACCGTATTGAGCCTGGCCTGAAAAGTGGTGTTTTCCCACAGCGAGCCTGTTTAAATCTCCTGTTTAAATCCCCCATGAGTAGCCTAGACCAACACAACAAGACTGTAAACATTACACAGAGCTTGCTCTGGCCAACTCCACAATGCAGATTGTTTTGTCTGGCATGAATGTGCTACAGGGTAAAATTGGTATTCATTCCAAAGTTATACTGAGACCAAAATGTTATGTTTGGTGTGTGTGAGAGATGGTTAAGAGAGGTAAGAGACCCCATTCGCAGCAGTGCACAGTTTGACTCTTTTACCAGTTGAACAAAAAAAATCAGGAGGATGACATGTGAATCAACAGGTGATAAACACCACCACAGAGTAATTTGATATTAAAATATTCCCTCTCACCTCCTTCCAAATCCACATCCAGCAGCACTACACTTTTGGCCTCAGTTTGCTGTATAGACACTCTTGATTGGAAAATTAAAGCAGCCACAACGTCAGCGTACTACTAATAACCTCAAGCAGAGTCAGAGTCAACATTAGAGTTGCAAACAGGGGTCGATAACCTTATATCACCCCTTCAAGACAGCACTGTACACTAACATGCAAAATGAGAGAGAGGAACAACAATAGCTTTTCTCCAACGTGGCTTACAATATGGCCGTTCCATGATTCTTTGATAGAGTGATGATCCATGCCCTAGGGAGCCAATTTAATGGCTGAGAGCTCCATGTGACATGGATACTTAATTGTGTGAGTTTGCGGTGGTGTGTGTGCATGCGTGCACGTGTGTGATGGGTGTATATGATGGGTGTGCGGTTATGATGGGTGTGCATGTGTGTGCGGGTAGGTGTGGGGATAATGATTATGTTTGACAGATGTGCGTGTAGGTGTGTGTGTGTGTGGGGGGGGATAATGATTATGTTTGACAGATGTGCGTGTAGGTGTGTGTGTGTATGACTCTGCCACTGCTGGTCTTAATCAATAGGATGATGCGGTCCCTGACTGCACGTCACACAGAACCTCATTAGAGACATATGATCATCTGTCAGCATGAAGCCTGTCACAGAGGCCGTTAGTCAGGCCCACTACAACCACAACATGACACATTACAGCCACCCATAGGAACAACTGACATTTCCATAATGACTCAACTGGTGATGAATCATTTAAGATGGACCCCCTATGGAATACCATAGGGCTATGTCCAAATGGCACCCTAATCCCTGTTAAGTGCGCTGTTTTCGAAAAGCCATTTGGGACAGAGAAAATCTCTACGAAAGGTACCCCATATTACCAAACACTCATATCAGTAGATTATGCACAGTGGTAAATTAATTGTAAACTGATTATCATTATGTGTGAGTTGTGGTGTTATGATGATTACACTAATTGATTACTGGCATGTCTATTCTGATGAAGGTTTGACCCCTCTAAAGTCCACAGTGGGAATCTACAGAACACTGAGAAACCGAGGGATGCTTCCCGGTCAAACTGACTTCCCCCGAAGATAAAAAGAGAGAGGCAGAAAGAGAGATAGAGAACCTGACTGTAATGGTTTTCCTCCTCTTCATCTGAAGAGGAGAGGCGAGAAGGATCGGAGGACCAATATGCGGCGTGGTAAGTGTCCATGTTTTTTAAATTAAAACACATAAACTGAACACTCCATACAAAAACAATAAACGTAACGTGAAATACCGAAACCGAAAACAGTACCGTGTGGTGTAAAACACGGAAACAATCACCCACAAACAAACAGTGAAAACCAGGCTACCTAAGTATGATTCTCAATCAGAGACAATTAACGACACCTGCCTCTGATTGAGAACCATACTAGGCCGAACACATAAAAACAACCTAGACACACAAAACATAGAATGCCCACCCAACTCACGTCCTGAACAATTCAAACAAACAAATAACACAAATACTAGGGTCAGAGCGTGACACTGACTCATAGATTACACACAGTCCTGATGCGCGTGTCACCACGTTTAATTTGTGCAGCAATGTAGTTAGAAGCAGCTGTAGTGGAAAAATAAGAGCAAGTGAACGACTGTGAACTATGAAGAAGGTCATTGATGAAGATGCGTCTGTGACTAGCTGGCATCAAGGCCAAGCGTGATGACTAATTGTCCAGATAGATGGCCGAATGTTTGCATATCACTAGAATTAAGCACACCTACGTCGTGGTATTCTCCAGAGCGGGACGTTCCCATGGAGCCTTGGAGATTACTGACACCGTCGGTGGTGTAAAGACTTGTATTGACAAAAGGAATGTTACTATGTGAATTCAATTTTCATGTTTGGATTGTTTCAGGATTTCATAAAGATATATATATATATATATATATATATATATATATTTTGATATGTCTTATTAATACTGTATGTGTTATGGATTTCTTTTTATAAAGTTTCTGTACTAAACTGGTCCCGGACGGCAGTCATTTCAATGTGGGAAAAACCCAGATTGTATGCTTCTATTAGGAAAAGTTTGAAATTTACTGGGTTGGGGGGGCTGGTGCAAAATAGGCCACATTTTTTTTTGCTTTGGGGAGATTTTGTGTGATAAAAATACAATTGGGCACAGGGTAGAGTTGTGAATTGTTTTGGTGGTTTATGTCCCCATTTTTAGGTTTTACGATATAATTTCCACATGTCCTCATCTGCTTGCATACGCCTTCCCCTATCAAGGTGTTTTGGTACTTCCCTTATGCCGCATACTATGCAGTCAACTCTGTCCTTCCCTCTATCCATAGTGACAATAGTAGTAGGTGGATCGTTTGTCCAGATCTTCAATAGGTTAACTAGCAACCATAACACACAGAAAATATTTCAAATCTGCACCAATTTTCAATATAAATCCACAATGATAGAGGAATAGCTGATAGGCAGCAGAGAGGCTAGGTGCCTCATTGCCCATGAAAGAACAGTCAAGACATGAGACACTCTGCTTCAAAAGCTCTCCTATTGATCTTGTTTAGGCCATGCAAATTTATATTTACTATATAACCGATGCCCCTCTTTACATTTCTCAAAATAGTAAAAAATGAATAAAAATAGTGATTCATGTAATTGATTTGAAACTATTATTTGAAAATTATTATTTTTTATGAATTTAATGATGTGCTTTGCCATATTAGTTAGTGTTCGGTTTAATTTCAGTGAATCGAATCCTTGCAATCAGTAAAAGGAAAACATGCCGCTCAAGCAATAAATCACTCAATAAACCAATCACTCAACCACTCAATCAATCAATCACTCAATAAATCAATCACTCAATCAATCAATCAAATGCATTTATGAAGCACTTTTGACATCTGCAGTTGTGCTTATACAGAAACGGTGTCTAGAACCCCAGAGAGCAAGGAATGTAGATGTAGCAAAACAGTGCCTAGGGAAAAAACTCCCTAGAAAGGCAGGAACCTAGGGAGAGAGAGAGGGTCGAAAAAGCAGGTCTGGGACAAGGTATCATGACCGGTGAACAGATCAGCGTTCCGTAGCTGCAGGCAGAACAACAGACACTAAATCAGCATCACAAGGTAGCACATTCAGTGAACAGGTCAGCGTTCCATTGCTGCAGGCAGAACAGCAGAAACTGGTTCAACAGCACAAACAGGTGGACTGGGGACGGGGACAGCCAAGAGTCGTCAGGCCAGGTAGTCCTGAGGCATGGTCCTAGGATTCAGGTCCTCCGGGAGGGGCGAGAGAGAGAGATGGGATAATTAGAGGGAGCAAACCTAAGATTACACATGACACCAGATAAGACAGGCCAATTACATGAGATATGACAGACTGACTAGCCCACTGGCACATAGACTATTACAGCCTAAATACTGGAGACTGAGACAGGGGGGGTCAGGTGACACTGTTAGCCCATCCAAAGTTACCCCTGGACAGAGCCAACCCATCCCACAGCCCTCATACCCCCAACGGGATATCAACAGACCACTAACTTACTACCCTGAGAAAAGGCTGAATAGAACCCACAAAAATCTCCCCCTCTGCACGAGTCCGAGGACAGAAAGGATGGGAGAGTGCGAGTAAGCCAGTAACTTAGCCCCTATAATAGGGTCAGAGGGTAGCTGGCCAGGCAGAGAGTGCAAGGGTGGTTCGTCACTCCAGTGCCTTGCCGTTCACCTTTGCACCCCTGTGCCAGACTACACTCAATCATACAACCTACTGAAGAGATGAGTCTTCAGTAAAGACTTAAAGGTTGAGACAGTCTCCGTCTCTCACATGGATCTAAACTCATCAAAAAAAGAAACGCCCCTTTTTCAGGACCCTGTCTTTCAAAGATAATTCGTAAAATCCAAATAACTTCACATATCTTCATTGTAAAGGGTTTAAACACTGTTTCCAATGCTTGTTCAATGAAACATAAACAATTGTGGAACGGCCAACACTAACAGGTTACAGATGGTAGGCAATTAAGGTCACAGTTATGACAACTTAGGACACTAAAGATGCCTTTCTACTGACTCTGAAAAACACCAAAAGAAAGATGCCCAGGGTCCACGCCTTAGGCATGCTGCAAGGAGGCATGAGGACTGCAGATGTGGCTAGGGCAATAAATTGCAATGTCTGTACTGTGAGATGCCTAAGACAGTGCTACAGGGAGACAGGACGGACAGCTGATCGTTCTCACAGTGGCAGACCATGTGTAACAACACCTGCACAGGATCGGTACATCCGAACATCACACCTGCGGGACAGGTACAAGATGGCAACAGCAACTGCCCGAGTTACACCAGGAATGCACAATCCCTCCATCAGTGCTCAGACTGTCCGCAATAGGCTGAGGGAGGCTGGACTGAGGGATTGTAGGCCTTTTGTAAGGCAGGTTCTCACCAGACATCACCGGCAACAACGTCGTTGTTGCACACACGCACCATCGCTGGACCAGACAGGATTGGCAAAAAGTGCTCTTCACTGACAAGTCGCGGTTGTCTCACCCGGATTGATGGTCAGATTCGCGTTTATCGTTGAAGGAATGAGCGTTACACAGAGGCCTGTACTCTGGAGCGGTATCGTTTTGGAGTTGGAGGGTCCGTCATGGTCTGGGACGGTGTGTCACAGCATTATCGGACTGAGCTTGTTGTCATTGCAGGCAATCTCAACGTTGGGCGTTACAGGGAAGACATCCTCCTCCCTCATGTGTTATCCTTCCTGCAGGCTCATCCTGACATGACCCTCCAACAAGCCACCAGCCATACTGTTCATTCTATGCATGATTTCATGTAAGACAGGAATGTCAGTGTTCTTTCATGGCCAGCAAAGAGCCCAGATCTCAATCCCATTGAGCACGTCTGGGACCTGTTGGATCGGAGGGTGAGGGCTAGGGACATTCCCCCCAGAAATGTCCAGGAACTTTCAGGTGCCTTGGTGGAAGAGTGGGGTAACATCTCACAGCAAGATCTGGCAAATCTGGTGCAGTCCATGAGGAGGAGATGCACTGCAGTACTTAATGCAGCTGGTGGCCACACCAGATACTGACTTACTTTTGATTTCGACCCCCCCTTTGTTCAGGGACACATTATTCCATTTCTGTTAGTCAGGTCTGTGGAAGTTGTTCAGTTTATGTCTCAGTTGTTGAATCTGAAGTTTGCTGAAAATAAATGCAGTTGACAGTGAGAGGACATTTCTTTTTTTGCTGAGTTATATAACCGACCAATCCATAGAAATGTAGCTCTATAGGAGAAAGCCTTGTCTTCAGCAAGATATTCTGAAAACAATAAAGCCTGAGTCTTCTGACCGTAGCATACGTGTAGGTACTGTATGTACGGCAGGACCAAATCGGTGAGATAGGTAGGAGCAAGGCCATGTAGTGCTTTGTAGGGTAGCAGAAAAACCTTGAAATCAGCCCTAGCCTTAACAGGAAGCCAGTCTAGAGTGGGTAGCACTGGAGTAAAATTATAACATTTTGGGGTTGTAGTCAAGATTCGAGCAGCCGTATTTAGCACTAGCTGAAATGTATTTAGTGCTTTATCCAGGTAGCCAGAGAGTAGAGCATGGCAGTAGTCTAATCTTGTAGTGACATGGATTAGGATTTCTGCATTCTTTTTGGATAAAAAGTTTCTGTTTTTTGTAATGTTACGAAGATATAAAAAATATTTCAAGAGCGGTCGTTTTTTCTGTTTGTCAAAACAGAGATCAGGGTCCAGAGTAACGCCAAAGTTCTTCACAGTTTTATTTGAGACGACCAGTGGTATAAAGTGGAAATACTAGGATCGGACCCTTTTTTTCAATTTTAGCCTAAAATGACACAAATGCATATTCTTGATACCATTTGAAAGGAAACACTTTGAAGTTTGTGGAAATGTAAAATTAATGTAGGGGAATATAACACATTAGATCTGGTAAAAGATAATACAAAGAAAAAAACATTTGTTTGTTCCATTATCTTTGAAATGCAAGAGAAAGGCCATTAATTCACTTAAGAGTCTAGGTGCAATTTAAATGCTGGCCACTCGATGACAGTAGTGTATTTGCAAAGTTTCAATTAACCATTGAGTAAATTAAGCATGATCCAATGAAACATTGTGTTACTGTTCAAAATGTTGTATCTGCCAAATGTGCTGAATTGGTCAATTGATACATTTTCAAATACATAATTATAGAGAACATTATATGGTAATAAAAAAATTTAAGTTTACACACTCCCAGGAATGTCATACATGACGGATAATTTACACATCTAGATGCGGGGGAAGACACAGCAGGGGTTCCAACTGTAAAACCCAGTTCCTACATTTGAATATAAAAATGGCTTTTATCAAACAAAACTATGCTATATTTTATCTCTGGGACCCTCAGGATGACAAATCAGAGTAAGATTACTGATACTGAATGTAACCTTCAGAGGTGAATGTATAAAACCAGTTGCGTGTTTATTTTTCCTTTCTTGTTGTGCACTCTATCTACTCTACTTGTTTCTGGCCATTTTGAGCCTGTAATCGAACCATCAAATACTGATACTCCAGATACTCAACTCGTCTAAAGAAGGACAGTTTTATTGCTTCTTTAATCAGCACGACAGTTTTCAGCTGTGTTAGCATAATTTTAAAAGGGTTTTCTAATGATCAATTAGCCTTTAAAAATTATACATTTGGCTTAGCTAACACAACACGCCATTGGAACACAGGAGTGATGGTTGCTGATAACGTGCCTCTTTACGTCTATGTAGATATTCCATAAAAATCAGCTGTTTCCATCTACAATGTCTACACTGTATTTCTGAATTATTTTATGTTATTTTAATGGACAAAAAATGTGCTTTTCTTTCAAAAACAAGTACATTTCTAAGTGACCCCAACCTTTTTTAAATGGTAGTGTACATGTACAGTTGAAGTCGGAAGTTTACATACACCTTAGCCAAGTACATTTAAACTCAGTTTTCACAGTTCCTGACATTTAATCCTAGTAAAACTTCCCTGTCCTAGGTCAGTTAGGATCACCACTTTCTTTTAAGAATGTGAAATGTGAGAGTGATAGTAGAGAGAATTATTTATTTCAGCTTTTATTTCTTTCATCACATTCCCAGTGGGTCAGAAGTTTACATACACTCAATTAGTGTATGGTAGCATTGCCTTTAAATAGATTAAATTGGGTCAAACATTTTGGGTAGCCTTCCACAAGCTTCCCGCAATAAGTTGGGTGAATTTTGGCCCATTCCTCCTGACAGAGCTGGTGTAACTGAGTCAGGTTCGTAGGCCTTCTTGCTCGCACACGCCTTTTCTGTTCTGCCCACAAATGTTCTACAGGATTGAGGTCAGGGCTTTGTGATGGCCTTGACTTTGTTGTCCTTAAGCCATTTTGCCACAACTTTGGAAGTATGCTTGGGGTCATTATCCAATTGGAAGACCCATTTGCGACCAAGCTTTAACTTCCTGACTGATGTCTTGAGATGTTGCTTCAATATATCCACATAATTTTCATTCCTCATGACGCCATCTATTTTGCGAAGTGTACCAGTCCCTCCTGCAGCAAAGAACCCCCACAACATGATGCTGCCACCCCGTGCTTCTTGGTTGGGATGGTGTTCTTCGGCTTGCAAGCCTCCCCCTTTTCCTCCAAACATAACGATGGTCATTATGGACAAACAGTTCTATTTTTGTTTCATCAGACCAGAGGACAATTCTCAAAAAAGTATGATATTTGTCCCCATGTGCAGTTGCAAACCGTAGTCTGGCTTTTTTATGTTTCAAATATTTGTTATTGAACACACACAAGAATGGTGTATAGGTATACAAGACAGGTATACAATTCTTATCTAAACATAAAAGAGCATGCAGGAACAACACGACCCAGAGTTCTGGATGTAAAACAAATAATACAAAACACGACATAAAACACCCCCCCCCCCAACTGCTCGGGTGGCAGGGCCAGCACATGCTGCCCAAAGGTAGATTAAAATATTACAATTGAGAGTGCGTTAATAAGTACAAATTCACAGCGCCGACTCATCCAAGTAGGAAAGGAAAGGCTGCCAGATTTTATCAAATGTTGATAATTTATTGTTCAGAATATATCTAATTCTTTCTAAGTGTACAGTGTTTGCCAATTCACTGAGCCATAATTTGGTAGAGGGAGCTTCCCTCCTTTTCCAAAACAACAATATTCGTTTTTTTGTCAAAATGAGACCGTAAGAGATTAGTTGTTTTTGGGGGTTGGTTAATCCGTTTAGGGACTCAGATACTCCCAGGATTATCAGAAGCGGGTCTGGACCCAAAAATTACACACCAATAACCATGCAAGCTAGAGCATAGGGCAAAGCAGTGGCGTAGTGTACCCTGCGCAGCCTGACATTTATCACACATAGGGGATGTCAGGAAATATCCTATGCAGTTTAGTTTAGGAATAGTGTAATCTGTGTAATACCTTGAATTGTATGAGACGATGTATTGAATTAATGGAGCATGTGTGGATATACTCCAAGCTCTCTTCCCAGTCTGACACCGAGATGTCAGTACCTAGTTCTTCCTCCCATTTTGCCTTAATGGCATCTGTAGAAGGTGTGCTAACAGATTGAAAAGCATCATATAGACGCGATATCAGTTTGCCTGAGGTGGGGCATATTTTTATGCATCCGTCAAACATGGAAGGTTTAGCATTCCCAAATGTTGGGAGGTGTTTTCTAACATAGTCTCTAATTTGTGGGTATCTGAAAAAATTACTTCTGGGAAGATTATAAGATTCCCTCAGCAACCCAAAGGAAGCAAAGGTCGCTTTTATGTATAAATCCCCTATGGTACTTATCCCCAACTCTCCCCATCGCTCAAAGGTGTTATCAAGGTTAGAGGGGGAAAAGGAGGGATTCCTGGCAACAGGGAGCATGAATGACATTGGTCTAAGCTTAAAGTGGACTTTAATTTGCTTCCAGATTCGGACTGTGCTATGTATAATAGGATTGTAACAATAAAGTGACATCTCCAGATTGACAGGCGACAAAATCACAGCACCAATAGAGAAGGGGTGACACTCCTCACGCTCCATAGTAAGCCAGCTGGATGCCGGAAGTGCGTCATCCAGCAGAAACGTAACAACGCGGAGGTTAGCGGCCAAGTAATAAAATTGAAAATTTGGGAGACAATCCTCCTTCCATCTTGGATTACAGAGGTGTTTTTTACCTATCCTTTGTGTTTTATAATCCCAGATGAAAGGATTGATAATTGAGTCACGTTGTTTATGAAATGATTTAGGTATGAATACTGGGACGTTCTGATATAGGTAGAATAGTTGTGGGAGGAAGACCATTTTAATGGCATTAATTCTTCCGAGCAGAGAAATTGGGAGAGTTTTCAAAAATAGTATGTTTGCCTTGAGTTTTTGCATCAGAGAGGGGAAATTCTCTTTAAATATTAAGGAGTATTGTTTGGTAACTACAATTCCTAGGTAGGTACATTTTTCTGAAGATAACTTAACTGGGAGATGTTCTAGCCAGGAGGTGTTTTGCGACCGTATGGGCATTAATTCACTCTTGTTCCAATTTATTCTGTATCCCGAGAAGGTACCAAACAAATTGATCACATCAAGAATAGCTGGGATACTAGCCTGGGGTTCTGTTACATAGAGGAGGATGTCATCTGCGTATAGGGAAATCTTATTTAGAGTATCTTTAGTATTATCGCTGTGTATTGCTGCATGAGATCTAATCGTCTGAGCGAGCGGTTCGATAATTAGGGCGAAGAGCATAGGCGACAGCGCACAACCCTACCTTGTCCCTCTGTAAAGGTTAAATCGGGGCGACAATGATTGGTTAGTGAGTATTCTGGCACAGGGGTTTCTATATAAAAGCTGGATCCAATTTATGAACCCATCTCCAATATTACATTTCTGTAGGACCTTGAATAGATAGGGCCACTCAACTTGGTCAAAGGCCTTTTCGGCGTCAAGAGATATGATGGCAAGGTCCACGTTGGGTAACCTCTGAGAATACATAATGTTGAAGAGGCGCCTGAGATTGAAGAATGAGTTTCTGTTAGGGATAAAGCCGGTCTGATCCGAATGGACCAATTTGCCAATTAAAGTGCTAAGCCTGTTAGCCAGAGTTTTTGCTAAAATCTTTTGGTCTGTATTAAGGAGAGATATTGGTCTATATGACCCTACCTCTTCTGGATCTTTACCCTTCTTATGTATAACTGTAATGAACGCTTCATCCAAAGTAGAAGGGAGAACTCCATCCTCATTGGCCTGAACCAACATTTTGTGCAGGTAGGGAGAGAGCATGTTGCTGAATGTTTTATAGAATTCACCAGGGTATCCATCTGGGCCCGGGGTCTTGCCACTCTTTAGAGAATTAATTGTTTCTCGAATTTCATCAAGAGATATTTCCTTATTCAGGAAGTTAGAATCTTCCTGGTTCAGGGCAGGAAGATTACAGTCCTCCAAAAATGTTTGCATAATTAAGGGGTTAGGATCTGCTTTAGATGTATATAGGGTCTCATAAAACTGACGGAATCTGTCATTGATGTCTTTGGGGCAAGAGAGTAATTCCCCAGATACAGATTTAACTTTGTGAATCATTCGGTCACTCACATTTTTTCGAAGTTGTCTGGCGAGTAATTTGTGTGGTTTGTCACCAAACTCAAAATATTTTTGCTTGGCTTAGAGAAAAGATTTAGCAATTTTAGCTGAGAGAATCTGATTATATTCAAATTTTAAAGAGGTCATTTTTTAAATGTTTCTCCATAGATGGATGGCTAGCATTCTCCCTATCCAGTAAGTGAATTTGTCCCTCCAGTTCTTCCAGTTTTCCTCTGTTTTGCCTACTCCTGGCGGCCTGAAAGGAGATGATACAGCCTCTCAGATAAGCCTTCAGTGTTTCCCACAATAATGCTGGGGAAGTCTCTGTGTTGTCGTTGGTATCAAAGCAAAATGTAATTTGGTCTTGAAGATATTCACAGAATGTTGGTTCTGTGAGGAGCTGAGGATTCAACCTCCAGACCCTCTCGTTTGGTACAATGTCACCCAATCTCAGAGAGAAGGTGAGTGGACTGTGGTCTGAGATTATAATATCATGATACCTCACATTACAGGTATAGGGGAGTAGTCTAGTATCCACCAAAAAGTAGTCAATTCGAGTGTAAACATTGTGAACATGAGAGTAAAAGGAGTATTCCCTACCCGTAGGCTTAGTGATCCTCCATATATCAAATAAGTTAGAATTTTTTATGTAGGTATTCAAGAATTCGCTTGAATAGGAGGTAGGGGTTCGCAGGGTAGAGAATCTATCCAGATATTAGTCTAGCACACAGTTAAGGTCCCCTCCAATGACCAGGTTAGTATGGGAGATATCTGGAATCAGGGCAAGGACTCTTTTGAAAAAAGAGGGGTTATCAATGTTTGCCCCATAGATATTTAGTAGAGTTACTGAAGTAGAGTGGATTTCTCCTATTATGATCACATACCGACCCTCTTTATCCGCAATAGTGGTTTTATGTAGAAAGGGAATTCCTTTCCGTACCAGAATCGCTGTGCCTCTCGTTTTGGCAGAGACGTTAGAGTGATACACTTGCCCCACCCACCTACACTTAAGTCTGCTATGAGAGTTATTTTTCAGAAGAGAGTGCTTTCAAGTGGGCTAGGACCTTGCCTCTCTTAATTGGTTCGTTTAAACCCTTGACATTCCAGGAAGTGAATGTAAGCCCCGCCCTCCTCTCGTTTGTAGTTCCTATGGTGGCCTGCATAACATGTAACTTGATAAAAAGGTAAGAAAGTGCACCAGGCCATCACGATCAGCATATGTAGCACCTACACCCGAGCAGTATCCAACCCACCCCTCCCCCCCTGCAAGTACCTTTACTTCCCACCCTGTTCCCCTAATTTTCCCAACACTTACCCCCCCATCAACCCACATTTAACAGGCATGCACAAACAGGAGAGAAAAAAAATAACAACTAAAAATAATAAACACATTTGTCTGGCCGATGCCAAAGAAGCACGGCGCGACCCCGAACAAGAGGTAAAACAAAAATAAAATCCCAACTATACGTTCACCTCTCACTATCCTAGAACTTCTACTAACATATGAACTGAGGAGGCTCCTGCGAATAAAGTGTTCAGTTAGCATCTAATAAACCTAAACAGAATAAGTTGCAACTTAAGCATATTGCGCATTTAAGCATCATCCTGGATCAATCCCAGAGATAATCAAGATATAGACTCACAAGATCATATTGCTAAGCAATGCCGGTCAAAACATAAACCATCCGCAACCGATATAGACAGCCGTCCCTTCACATACTGTGGGTCAGGAGATCGGAACAAGGATTTTGCTAAATTAAACGTACCCCCCAATAAAAAAATATATTTATATATATAAAAAAATATATATATATATATATAAAAACTATATTTAAAAAAATTATATATATATATACAGTGCCTTGCGAAAGTATTCGGCCCCCTTGAACTTTGCGACCTTTTGCCACATTTCAGGCTTCAAACATAAAATATATAAAATTGTATTTTTTTGTGAAGAATCAACAACAAGTGGGACACAATCATGAAGTGGAACGACATTTATTGGATATTTCAAACTTTTTTAACAAATCAAAAACTGAAAAATTGGGCGTGCAAAATTATTCAGCCCCCTTAAGTTAATACTTTGTAGCACCACCTTTTGCTGCGATTACAGCTGTAAGTCGCTTGGGGTATGTCTTTATCAGTTTTGCACATCGAGAGACTGACATTTTTTCCCATTCCTCCTTGCAAAACAGCTCGAGCTCAGTGAGGTTGGATGGAGAGCATTTGTGAACAGCAGTTTTCAGTTCTTTCCACAGATTCTCGATTGGATTCAGGTCTGGACTTTGACTTGGCCATTCTAACACCTGGATATGTTTATTTTTGAACCATTCCATTGTAGATTTTGCTTTATGTTTTGGATCATTGTCTTGTTGGAAGACAAATCTCCGTCCCAGTCTCAGGTCTTTTGCAGACTCCATCAGGTTTTCTTCCAGAATGGTCCTGTATTTGGCTCCATCCATCTTCCCATCAATTTTAACCATCTTCCCTGTCCCTGCTGAAGAAAAGCAGGCCCAAACCATGATGCTGCCACCACCATGTGAGATCCTCACTGAACTTCTGGAGAGAGTTTGCTGCACTGAAAGTAAAGGGGCTGAATAATTTTGCACGCCCAATTTTTCAGTTTTTGATATGCTATTTTTTTTTGAAATATCCAATAAATGTCGTTCCACTTCATGATTGTGTCCCACTTGTTGTTGATTCTTCACAAAAAAATATAGTTTTATATCTTTATGTTTGAAGCCTGAAATGTGGCAAAAGGTCGCAAAGTTCAAGGGGGCCGAATACTTTCGCAAGGCACTGTATACACATACAAACATTCATACCCCAGAATAACAATCTACACTGATTTAAAATATACACATAATACTAAAATGCTAAGAGAAAATAGCAATAAAGTACAAATAGCAATTATATGTACACACACCTACACAGACACAAGCACTACGGAGGGCTGGTGGGAATCTAGTCGGGAGAGCGGCCCACGGCTAGACAAAGGCAGAACTGCACAAACATCAACTTGCTAACCAGGTGTCTGCGTTTGCCCCTCCCCAACCATCACCCCCAGTCCCCTGCAAGCAATAAATAAATGGTATGGTAATAAGAATAATGTAATGATTGTAAAATAAATAACGAAACAAAACAAAAATGGGGGAATATAAGTATATCCATCCGAAGGTGTCAGTGATCAAACCTGGAAGTAAAAATATGCATAGCCCTGAGCACAGCCGGGATGAAAGTGAATTTAACGTTAAATGAGAGCTCTGACCGCCATCCATTGGTCGGCTCAGCGTCTTACATGTTCGGTAGCCCCTGTTGAGCCCGTTTAGTACGGTTTCACCCATTATGGTATAGTATGGATTCGAGTCCATGAGCAGACCCTAACATACAATGACAAGGCACAAGGCACTAACCTGTACTGGGGATTGGCGTATATTCCCGGATAAACTTCTTTGCGTCCAAAACCGAGGAGAGCCAAATCTTCTCACCGGAAGGCGGGGTAATTTTTAGTCTTGCAGGGAAGAGCAAGGCTGGGTGAAGATGGAGTTTGTAGAGTTTGGTCATGACATCTCTGTAGTCGTTGCGATGCTTTGCCACATCGGGTGCATAATCCTCATAGACACGGAATGGGTGCCCTTTATGTGACAGGTTGCCCCTCATTCGAGCTTCACGCAGGATAAGATCCTGGCCATGCTGCTGTTCCAGTTTCAACTGACCTGAGCCCTAGGACCATGCCCCAGGACTACCTGACATGATGACTCCTTGCTGTCCCCAGTCCACCTGGCCATGCTGCTGCTCCAGTTTCAACTTCCACCTGACTGTGCTGCTGCTCCAGTTTCAACTGTTCTGCCTTATTATTATTCGACCATGCTGGTCATTTATGAACATTTGAACATCTTGGCCATGTTCTGTTATAATCTCCACCCGGCACAGCCAGAAGAGGACTGGCCACCCCACATAGCCTGGTTCCTCTCTAGGTTTCTTCCTAGGTATTGGCCTTTCTAGGGAGTTTTTCCTAGCCACCGTGCTTCTACACCTGCATTGCTTGCTGTTTGGGGTTTTAGGCTGGGTTTCTGTACAGCACTTTGAGATATCAGCTGATGTACGAAGGGCTATATAAATAAATTTGATTTGATTTGATCCTTGGTCTTGAAACTGTGACAACAGATGATTACTGGGCGAGGACGTCGGCCCAGTCTAGGCACTGGGACAAGGGGGCGATGTGCACGGTCCAGCTGGGGATCCGAAGCCAAAACATCCGATCCCATTGCATCCTTCAATAGCTTGGCGAAGAAGTCGGTGGGGCGAGAGCCCGCCTCCACCCCCTCTGCCTGACCAACAACGCAAAGGTTATTACGTCTTGATCGGCCCTCCAGGTCCACCACTTTCACAGAAAGCCTCTGCACACTATCCTGCAATGACGTGCATAGCTTCTCTAACTCGTCGATCCTACCAGCGTTGAATTCAGAAGCTTTCTCAAGGTCCACAATACTCTGGCCATGCGAAGTGACCATTCGAATGATGCTCTCGATTTTGGTGTCCAGTTCAGCAATAGTGGCCTTAAGATCCTCAGCTATAGCAACACGCAGCTCCCCCAAAGCCCGGGTAAGTTCTGTAAGTGTCAGGTTGTTACATGTGCCTTCCGCCATGTCTGTCTCGTTGTTTAGTGGGGAGTAGGCCTCCGCTGTGGATTTATTGTCCTTTGGTCGCTTATTACTCGGCATTTTCATATAAAAAGTTACGATCTTGTATTAGAAAGAAACGTTTGTTGTAAAAAAGTGCCATAAAGTAGGTTAAATTAGATTATTTTGCAAAAAAGTTGCAGGAGCCTCTCACACACAGCCGTTCACTCCAACATGCTAGCTCTGCCCTAGTCTGGCTTTTTATGGTGATTTTGGAGCAGTGGCTTCTTTCTTGCTGAGCGGCCTTTCAGATTATGTCGATTTAGGACTCATTTTACTATGGCTATAGATACTTTTGTTTGGGTTTTCTCCAGCATCTTCACAAGGTCCTTTGCTGTTGTTCTGGGATTGATTTGCACTTTTCGCACCAAAGTACACTAATCTGTAGGAGACAGAATGCGTCTTCTTCCTGAGTGGTATGACAGTTGCATGGTCCCATGGTGTTTATACTTGCGTACTATTGTTTGTTCAGATGAACATGGTACCTTCAGGAGTTTGGAAATTGCTCCCAAGGATGAACCAGACTCTACCATTTTTTTCTGAGGTCTTTTCTGAGGTTTGATTTCTTTTGATGTTGCCATGATGTCAAGCAAAGAGCCACTGCGTTTGAATGTGGGCCTTGAAATACATCCATAGGTACACCTCCAATTGACTTAAATGATGTCAGTTAGCCTATCAACAGCTTCTAAAGCCAAGATCTCATTTTCTGGAATGTTCCAAGCTGTTTAAAGGCACAGTTAACTTATGGAATGTAAATGTCTGACCCACTGGAATTGTGATACAGTGAATTATAAGTGAAATAATCTGTCTGTAAACAATTGTTGGAAAATGACTTGCGTCATGCACAAAGTAGATGTCCTAACCGACTTGCCGAAACTGTAGTTTGTTAACAAGACATTTTTTGAGTAGTTGAACAATGAGTTTTAATGACTCCAACCTAAGTGTATGTAAACTTCCGACTTCAACTGTAGGTAGGGGCAAAGTGACTATGCATGGATGATAAAATCGAGTAGCAGCAGCATAAAAACAGGGGGGGGGGCAATGCAAATAGTCAAGGTAACCATTTAGCTCAGCAGTCTTATGGCTTAGGAGTAGAAGCTGGTAAGAGGCCTTTTGGACATCGACTTGGTGCTCCAGTAACACTCGCCGTGCCGTAGCAGAGACTGTCTATGACTATGGTGGCTGGAGTCTTTGACCATTTTTAGGGCCTTCCCTGACATCACCTAGTATAGAGATCCTGGATGGCAGGAAGCTTGGCCCAAGTGATGTACCTGGCCGTATATACTACCCTCTGTAGCGCCCAGTGGCGAGCAGTTTTCTCAGAAAGCAGTGATGCAACCAGTCAAGATGCTCTCAAAGGTGCAGCTGTAGAACTTTTTGAGGACTCATGACAAACCTTTTCAGTCTCCTGAGGGGAAATAGATGTTGTGTTGCCCTCTTCACAACTGTCTTAGTGTTTTTGGACCATGATAGTGTGTTGGTGATGTGGACACCAATGAACTCAAAGCTCTTGACCTGCTCCACTACAGACCTTCAAATCAAATCAAATCAAATTTTATTTGTCACATACACATGGTTAGCAGATGTTAATGCGAGTGTAGCGAAATGCTTGTGCTTGTGCTTCTAGTTCCGACAATGCAGTAATAACCAACAAGTAATCTAACTAACAATTCCAAAACTACTGTCTTATACACAGTGTAAGGGGATAAAGAATATGTACATAAGGATATATGAATGAGTGATGGTACAGAGCAGCATAGGCAAGATACAGTAGATGATATCGAGTACAGTATATACATATGAGATGAGTATGTAAACAAAGTGGCATAGTTAAAGTGGCTAGTGATACATGTATTACATAAGGATGCAGTCGATGATATAGAGTACAGTATATACGTATGCATATGAGATGAATAATGTAGGGTAAGTAACATTATATAAGGTAGCATTGTTTAAAGTGGCTAGTGATATATTTACATAATTTCCTATCAATTCCCATTATTAAAGTGGCTGGAGTTGAGTCAGTGTCATTGTCAGTGTGTTGGCAGCAGCCACTCAATGTTAGTGGTGGCTGTTTAACAGTCTGATGGCCTTGAGATAGAAGCTGTTTTTCAGTCTCTCGGTCCCAGCTTTGATGCACCTGTACTGACCTCGCCTTCTGGATGATAGCGGGGTGAACAGGCAGTGGCTCGGGTGGTTGATGTCCTTGATGATTTTTATGGCCATCCTGTAACATCGGGTGGTGTAGGTGTCCTGGAGGGCAGGTAGTTTGCCCCCGGTGATGCGTTGTGCAGACCTCACTACCCTCTGGAGAGCCTTACGGTTGAGAGAGGAGCAGTTGCCGTACCAGGCGGTGATACAGCCCGACAGGATGCTCTCGATTGTGCATCTGTAGAAGTTTGTGGGTGCTTTTGGTGACAAGCCGAATTTCTTCAGCCTCCTGAGGTTGAAGAGGCGCTGCTGCGCCTTCTTCACGATGCTGTCTGTGTGAGTGGACCAATTCAGTTTGTCTGTGATGTGTATGCCGAGGAACTTAAAACGTGCTACCCTCTCCACTACTGTTCCATCGATGTGGATAGGGGGGTGTTCCCACTGCTGTTTCCTGAAGTCCACAATCATCTCCTTAGTTTTGTTGACGTTGAGTGTGAGGTTATTTCGTCATTGTTGCCGTCTCGTCATTGTTGGTAATCAAGCCTACCACTGTTGTGTCGTCCGCAAACTTGATGATTGAGTTGGAGGCGTGCGTGGTCACGCAGTCGTGGGTGAACAGGGAGTACAGGAGAGGGCTCAGAACGCACCCTTGTGGGGCCCCAGTGTTGAGGATCAGCGGGGAGGAGATGTTGTTGCCTACCCTCACCACCTGGGGGCGGCCCGTCAGGAAGTCCAGTACCCAGTTGCACAGGGCGGGGTCGAGACCCAGGGTCTCGAGCTTGATGACGAGCTTGGAGGGTACTATGGTGTTGAATGCCGAGCTGTAGTCGATGAACAGCATTCTCACATAGGTATTCCTCTTGTCCAGATGGGTTAGGGCAGTGTGCAGTGTGGTTGAGATTGCATCGTCTGTGGACCTATTTGGGCGGTAAGCAAATTGGAGTGGGTCTAGGGTGTCGGGTAGGGTGGAGGTGATATGGTCCTTGACTAGTCTCTCAAAGCACTTCATGATGACGGATGTGAGTGCTACGGGGCGGTAGTCGTTTAGCTCAGTTACCTTAGCTTTCTTGGGAACAGGAACAATGGTGGCCCTCTTGAAGCATGTGGGAACAGCAGACTGGTATAGGGATTGATTGAATATGTCCGTAAACACACCTGCCAGCTGGTCTGCGCATGCTCTGAGGGCGCGGCTGGGGATGTCGTCTGGGCCTGCAGCCTTGCGAGGGTTAACACTTTTAAATGTTTTACTCACCTCGGCTGCAGTGAAGGAGAGACCGCATGTTTTCGTTGCAGGCCGTGTCAGTGGCACTGTATTGTCCTCAAAGCGGGCAAAAAAGTTCAATATGAATGGGGGAGTGCTCGGCCCTCCTTTTCCTGTAGTCCAAGTCCATATTGAGGAAGAGGTCTCTGACCTCCTCCTTATAGGATGTTTCATCATTATCAGTGATCAGGCCTATCACTGTTGTGTCGTCGGCAAACTTAATGATGGTGTTGGTGTCATGCTTGACCAGTCGTGGGTGAACAGGGAGTGTAAGAAGGGACTAAGCACGGACCCATGAGGGGCCCACGTGTGGAGGATTAACGAGGCAGATGTGTTGTTGCCTACCCTTACCACCTGGGGTAGTCCGTCAGGAAGTCCAGGATCCAGATGCAGAGGGAGGTGTTTAGTTCCAGAGTCCTTAGCTTATTGATGAGCTTTGAGGGCACTATGTTGTTGAACACTGAGCTGTAGTCATTAAACAGCATTCTCACGTAGGTGTTCCTTTTGTCCAGCTGGGAAAGAGCAGTGTGGAATGCAATAGAGATTGTGTCATCTGTAGATCTGTTGGGGCGGTATGCAAATTCGAGTGGGTATAGGGTTTCTGGGATGATGATGTGGATGTGAGCCATGACCAGCCTTTCAAAGCACTTCATGGCTACAGACGTGAGTGCTACTGGTCGGTAGTCATTTAGGCAGGTTACCTTGGCGTTGTTGGGCACAGGATGTGCTTTAAACATGTAGGTATTACAGACTCGGTCAGGGACAACTTGAAAATGTCAGTGATGACACTTGATAGTTGGTCAGCGCATGCTCTGAGTACACTTCCTGGTAATCCGTCTGAATGTTGACCTGTTTACAGGTCTTACTTACATTGGCTACAGAGAGCGTGATCACACAGTCGTCCGGAACAGCTTGTGCTCTCATGCATGCTTAAGTGTTGTTTGCCTCCAAGTGCGCATAGAAGTAATTTAGCTCATCTGGTAGGCATTTGTCACTTCGCAGCTCGCGGCTGGGCTTCCCTTTGTGGTCAGTAATAGTTTGCAAGCCCTGCCACATCCGACGAGCGTAAGAGCAGGTGTATTAGGATTCAATCTTAATCCTGTTGTTGGAAAATCATTGCATAAACTTAATATAATTATAAGTATAGCATCAACATAAAAAAAAAATCCCCTTAGCTGATCATTGTGTTTAGCTTGATCTGACCGTAGTGTAATGAGACAGGCAGGGAGAGTGAGCTTTTCCGTGGTGGATGACAGACCCTTAACCATCTGAACCGTAGCCCTGCGTGGCATCAACTGTGCCACAAAACCATGCTGAAGTGGTCAAGTCGATATCCGCATTCATAAGCACAGGGTTGCTACAGTTATTGCTATTTGTGATGGTAATCATTTGTGGTAATCATAATTTTTTTTGTTAATTTCATGGGTGTACACATTTTTAAACAGTACAACGAGAGAGTCATATGAAAATATTTGTAATGTATTGATTAGATTAGAACCTGAGTGTGATGTCCTGTCTTTTGTTCTCGCCAGCAGAGTGCAAACTAATACTAATTTAGGTTGGGGGGGGTAAGTTTCCGTTTTTCCATGGAGAAAAGGTCTGAGTATCCTTTCGTTCATTGAGACCTTTTCTGCAAGCTCCACACTTACTTTTTCTCTTAGAAATGATTCTGAACTGAAGAGACTGTAACCACATATTTTAAGTCTTTATGGTGATAATCATTTATTATTTTGTTATGTGTCATGTATTCCATGTACACCGTTATTGTTTGAGTGTTCATTCATTTGTGACTAATAAATGCATTCCTCGTTTATAGACTAACTCTTTGATTGACTACACCTTCATACATTAGTAGGCCAATTGGTCAACCCTAAATTGTAGAGCTATTTACACTACACAACATATGTTTGGGTTCTAACGTTACATCTCTGAGCTAAACTTGACTCATTTAATTATTGCTGGAACTTGGATCGTCAGGATTAGCTCTTAGTATCCAGACATAAATAATTGCATAACTGTCATCTTAGACAAGTGTAATTATAGTTTAAAGGACTGGTGATGCAAGACTAGCTATATTGCTAGATCCACTAGAGACACTTCTGGCCTATTTACATGATTATGGAGTCAGATTGATAAATGCAGTTTATTGTTCAACATCATTTTTTAACCCAACTACACAGCCTGACAAAACTGCCAGTCTGTGGGAGAGAAAAACTTGAACGAGTGAAAGAATGAAAGATAACTTGAATATAGTCCCTGACCATGCAATTACCTTCACACTAAACGCTGCCATTCTCCCCCTGAAGAACGGCAGCAAACTATTTGTCCTAATTTAATGGGATTCCACTACAGTGGGTTTTTAATTTATATTGAGAATCAGGCAGAGCGGGAGGAAGTCTGAAAGTTTAATCAGGTCTCGTCACTGTCAGAGGGAAACACAAGAGCTCAGATAGCAGCACCTGCAGGAACAGGGCTCAGGATAATGATGGGCTATTGTGTATTAACATCAAGGGAAAACTGTAAAATGAATACTTGGCATCCGACGTTGGGCTGACTGTGTAGACGGGTGGAGCAGGGAAGGCGAGCAGCGTAGGCACGCACAGCCTATATCAGGAGTTAATTTAATGGGTCGTGTTGATTTGAATTTGGTTTGGATTGTGTATAATTTTGTATCCTCGAGGATAGCAAACAAACTATAATTGAGAAAATTGAAGGGAGTGCGTTCAATTTATTATGGGATGCTGTTTTGGTTGATCCATCCTGTTGTATCCATACACATTCATCATTATAGACAAGATTTGGATTGTATGAAATTCACTCCACCTTAATATAGATATGGAAATAATCTATTTTACACTGTGACATGCACGCATGCACACACTCACACACATAAAGGCACAGACACACGCACAAACCCTCAGCCATAGAGCTTAGTATTATTTCACACAGGGCCGCGGCAGGTCTGTTTGTATATTCATGTGTTGGCCTGTAGCCCAAAATTACTACATTATTACGCTGCCTGTTTTATTTGTAATATGATAACGACATATGGTAAATACAACAGTGTTTGTTTTTAAAAATCTATAACCCCCCAAGAAATGAGACGGTAGATACAGTGTGTAGAACTGAAACAGAAGAAGACGTCAAGACACTATATTTCTGAATAATTCATCAACATGTAGACGCCTTCTGAGAATTAGATTACGTTTATACTGAATATCAGTTCTGTGGGGGGAAAAGAGAACGGAGAGGGAAATAGTTATGGAGAGAGAGGGGAACGATTGTAAACAAAGCTGTAGCCTATGAGGCATGGTGCTATGGCATCTGGGTTCGTTTCAGGGGAGAAGCTGAATAATTGATGAACAAACCTATTAATGTAACGAGGGTTATGTGACTGTTTCCCATCTCTTTAATATTCCATATAAGATTATAGCCCAAATTGCCTTGCATTATTGCCAAATTCATTCAATAAAAAAATGCAGAGACAGTATTTATTCTGTTCTGTATAAAATGAGATTGAGCCGATCACTGTGTATTTTCTCCCTGAAAACATATTTAGATTCTCACAGTAATGTAATGAGAAGTTTTGTTTAAAATTGACACAGAACCATGTCTCCTAACTGATGCTGATGAGCTTTAAGACTGAGGGGGGTAAATAATGATTTGATTAAGCCTGCTTGAGCAACCACAAATATCATTGGAAACTTAGGAGAGAAAAAGAAACACAAAAGAGAAGACTATAGCGGAATACTAATACATTGAAAGGCCTCGACACTTTTGTTTGTGGAGTTGTGTGTGTTAGGTTATAGGGGCCCTGTGCAACATGGAAATTGGAATTGGCCCTCTTCTGTCTATTACCTGACAGTATTGACTGAGTGATAGTGTGCCCAGACTGTGCACTGAGGATCTGTGGAAGTGTGTAAGAAAGACACAGTAATAGGCCATTACTCCCCAACCCCTGCTCATCTCCCCCAATCTGCCTCTAGGATCTCCACTGACGGGGAGAATACCAAATGACAGATGTTCATTTCAGAGGACAAATGGGTTGAGAAAGAGGGAGAGAGTGAGAGTGGGGTTGAGTGACAGACAGAGCAGCGAGATGAGGAAGAGCGAGTCAGAGAGGAACACAGAGGATAGAGAAAGGAGGTAAGTTTGGGTGATAAAGTCACATGAAAAGGAAATGTGATACACAGATAAAGTAAAGGCCCTTAGAGCAAAAACCACTTGATCACAAGTGAAATCGTGTTTTGGGAAACACTTCACGTCGGAAATGATTCAGACCACTTTTTGTTATGTTACAGCCTTATTCTAAATGTATTAAATAGTTGTTTCCCCTTATCAATCAACACACAATACCCCATAATAACAAAGCAAAAACAGTTTTTTATACATTTTTGCTAATTAATAAAAAATACCAAAATGAAATATCACATTTACATATAGTACCAGTCAAAAGTTTGGACACACCTAGTGTCACGCGGAATTACGCTGGAGAGACGAAGCAGGTACAGGGAGTAAACATTTAATAAACAACTGACATAGATGAGACAGGAACAGTGTCAGCAAACTAATACTAAAGACAAAAACAATACAATGCAGCAGTGGGGAACAGAGCAGGGATCTGACAAATATAGTGGAGGAAATAAACAGGTGATAAGTGAGTCCAGGTGAGACCAATAATGCTGATGCGCGTGACGAGGGAAGGCAGGTGTGAGTGATGGATGGCAGGAGCGTGTGATGCAGGGTCATCTGGCGCCCTCAAGCACCAGGGGAAGAGAAGAGCGGGAGCAGACGTGACAACTAGTCATTCCAGGGTTTTTCTTATTTTTTACTATTTTCTACATTGTAGAATAATAATGAAGACATCAAAACTCTGAAATAACATACAGTACCAGTCAAAAGTTTGGACACACCTACTCATTCAAGGGGTTTTCTTCTTTAAAAAAAAACTATTTTCTACATTGTATAATAATAGTGAATAACAGTGAAGATATCAAAACTATGAAATAATACATATTGAATCATCTATTAACCAATTTTTTAAAAAATGTTTTAAATATATTTTAGATTTGAGATTCTTCCAAGTAGTCACCCTTTGCCTTGATGACAGCTTTGCACACTCTTGGCATTCTCTTAACCAGCATCACCTGGAACGCTTTTCCAACAATCTTGAAGGAGCTCCCACATATGCTCAGCACTTGTTGGCTGCTTTTTCTTCACTCTGCGGTCCAACCCATCCCAAACGCTCTCAATTGGATTGAGGTCGGGTGATTGTGGAGGCCAGGTCATCTGACGCAGCACTTCATCACTCTCCGTCTTGGTCAAAAAGCCCTTACACTGCCTGGAGGTGTGTTGGGTCATTGTCCTGTTGTCCCACTAAGCGCAGACCAGATGGGATGGCATATTGCTGCAGAATCCTGAGGTAGCCATGCTGATTAAGTATGTTGAATTGTAAATAAATCACTGACAGTGTCACCAGCAAACCACCACCACACCAGCACACCTCCTCCTCCATGCTTCACGTTAGGAACCACACATGCAGAGATCATCCATTCACCTACTCTGCATCTCACAAAGACACAGCGGCCTGTTACTTGAACTCTGTGAAGCACCTACAGTGAGGGAAAAATGTATTTGATTCCCTGCTGATTTTGTACGTTTGCCCACTGACAAAGAAATGATCAGTCTATAATTTTAATGGTAGGTTTATTTGAACAGTGAGAGAAAGAATAACAACAACAAAAAATCCAGAAAAACCCATGTCAAAAATGTTATAAATTGATTTGCATTTTAATGAGGGAAATAAGTATTTGACCCCCTCTCAAACAGAAAGATTTCTGGCTCCCAGGTGTCTTTTATACAGGTAATGAGCTGAGATTAGGAGCAAACTCTTAAACGTAGTGCTCCTAATCTCAGTTTGTTACCTGTATAAAAGACACCTGTCCACAGAAGCAATCAATCAATCAGATTCCAAACTCTCCACCATGGCCAAGACCAAAGAGCTCTCCAAGGATGTCAGGGACAAGATTGTAGACCTACACAAGGCTGGAATGGGCTACCAGAACATCGCCAAGGAGCTTGGTGAGAAGGTGACAACAGTTGGTGCGATTATTCGCAAATGGAAGAAACACAAAAGAACTGTCAATCTCCCTCTGCCTGGGGCTCAATGCAAGATCTCACCTCATGGAGTTGCAATGATCATGAGAACGGTGAGGAATCAGCCCAGAACTACACGGGAGGATCTTGTCAATGATCTCAAGGCAGCTGGGACCATAGTCACCAAGAAAACAATTGGTAACACACTACGCCGTGAGGGACTGAATTCCTGCAGCGCCCGCAAGGTCCCCCTGCTCAAGATAGCACATATACATGCGCGTCTGAAGTTTGCCAATGAACATCTGAATGATTCAGAGGACAACTGGGTGAAAGTGTTGTGGTCAGATGAGACCAAAATTGAGCTCTTTGGCATCAACTCAACTCGCCGTGTTTGGAGGATGAGGAATGCTGCCTATGACCCCAAGAACACCATCCCCACCATCAAACATGGAGGTGGAAACATTATGCTTTGGGGGTGTTTTTCTGCTAAGGGGAAAGGACAACTTCACCGCATCAAATGGACGATGGACGGGGCCATGTACTGTCAAATCTTGGGCGAGAACCTCCTTCCCTCAGCCAGGACATTGAAAATGGGTCGTGGATGGGTATTCCAGCATGACAATGACCCAAAACACACGGCCAAGGCAACAAAGGAGTGGCTAAAGAAGAAGCATATTAAGGTCCTGGAGTGGCCTAGCCAGTCTCCAGACCTTAATCCCATAGAAAATCTGTGGAGGGAACTGAAGGTTCGAGTTGCCAAACGTCAGCCTCGAAACCTTAATGACTTGGGACAAAATCCCCCCTGAGATGTGTGCAAACCTGGTGGCAAACTACAAAAAACGTCTGACCTCTGTGATTGTCAACAAGGGTTTTGCCACCAAGTACTAAGTCATGTTTTGCAGAGGGGTCAAATACTTATTTCCCTCATTAAAATGCAAATCAATTTCTAACATTTGTCATGCGTTTTTCTGGATTTTTTGTTGTTATTCTTTCTCTCGCTGTTCAAATAAACCTACCATTAAAATTATAGACTGATCATTTCTTTGTCAGTGGGCAAACGTACAAAATGAGCAGGGGATCAAATACGTTTTTTCCCTCACTGTATTTGGGCTGCAAATTCTGAGGCTGGTAACTCTAATGAACTTATCCTCTACAGCAGAGGTAATTCTTGGTCTTCCTTTCCTTTGACAGTCCTCATGAGAGCCAGTTTCATCAGGGTGCTTGATGGTTTTTGCGACTGCAAACCAAAAAAAGTGTAAAACAAAATATATTTTATATTTGAGATTCTTCAAAGTAGCCACCCTTTGCCTTGAGAGCTTTGCACACTCTTGGCATTCTCTCAACCAGCTTCATGAGGTAGTCACCTGGAATGCAATTCAATTAACAGGTTAAGGTTAATTTGTCGGCATTTGAGCCAATCAGTTGTGTTGCGACAAGGTAGGGATGGTATACAGAGGATAGCCCTATTTGGTAAAATACCAAGTCCATATTATGGCAAGAACAGCTCAAATAAGCAAAGAGAATTGACCGTCCATCATTACTTTAAGACATGAAGGTCACTCAATACAGAACATTTCAAGAACTTTTAAAGTTTCTTCAGGTGCAGTTGCAAAAACCATCAAACGTTGGTTTTTGTGACTGCACTTGAAGTTACCTCTGCTGTAGAGGATACGTTTATTAGAGTTACCAGTCTCAGAAATTGCAGCACAAATAAATGCTTCACAGAGATCAAGTAACAGACACATCTCAATGTCAAGTGTCAGTGGTGAGGACGGAGTCAGGCTGTCACATTCGTTATAAGGATCGGACCAAGGCGCAGCGTGGTATACGTACATTCTTATTTATTTAAAGAATGAACACTGAACAAACTAACAAAACGTAAAGCTATACAAACGAGTGCTGACAGGCAACTACACATAGACAAGATCCCAGAAAAACCAAACGGAAATGGCTACCTAAATATGATCCCCAATCAGAGACAATGATAAACAGCTGCCTCTGATTGGGAACCATGTCACCATAGACATACAAATCACCTAGACCTACAAAAACCCTAGACATACAAAAAAAAAGAGATAATACAAAAACTAGCTTACCCACCCGAGTCACACCCTGACCTAACCAAAATATAAAGAAAACAGAGATATCTCAGGTCAGGGCGTGACACAGGCGCAGGACAGAACCAGAGGGTTAAATAGGGAAAATAATATTAACATAATGGGAACCAGGTGTGTACAATCAAGACAAAACAAAATAGAAAAAGAAACGTAGATCTGTGGCAGCTAGAAAGCCGGTGACGACAACCGCCGAATGCCGCCCAAACAAGGAGAGGCACCAACTTCAGCAGAAGTCGTGACACTCAACATCAACTCTTCAGAGGAGACTTGTGTGAATAAGGCCTTCATGGTCGAATTGCTGCAAAGTAAGCACTACTAAAGGACACCAATAATAAGAGGAGACTTACTTGGGCCAAGAAACATGAGCAATGGACATTAGACCGGTGTAAATCTGTAATTTGGTCTGTTGAGTCCTAATTTGTGCTCTATTTCAGAAATCTAGGCATATGTTGCAGGTCACTACTTCATAGGAGAGCCGTTTGAACGTAAACTTTTTTTAAACATAATGCGTTTTTTGGCAGAAATTCCTCCTCGAAAATGTGAACTTGCATGTAAACTTATATGTACCTTAATAACAAACTTGTATGCCATCTGTAAATATGAAAAAAGTGTTAAATTAGGTGCCTAGTTGGTTTAGCCACAGAAAGAGTGAGCAACCTTCCTGCTAGCCATATATTGGCTGAAATAATCAGTGGGCTAGACATGCCAAGAGATGATTTTGGATTGGTCTGCCATATAGCACACTTCTGTCTATTTGAGCTGGTCAGTATGTCTAGGTAATCCTGTCTAATGTGGCTTTCTTTAAATGTATTGCGTTGTAAAACTGCATAAGCCTAATATCAAGTTAAAGTGTGCTGGCTTGCTAGCTAACGTTACGTGTATGCTCTCCACTTTCTGGAGGACCGAGTTTTGAAATCAGTGGAATTCGAGTATGACACTGTAGCTAAGGAGATGGAGAAAACACTGTCTCCGGATTACATCTTCAAACAAAGGGAAACCATAACATCAGACAGGAGACACGTCCATCCATGATGTAGCTAGCTACATTTTCAGATATTACACATTTCTAATTTTGACAAAGTGATTTCCTTTCAGGTTAACGTGTACTGTTAGCTAGCTAATGTTAGCTGGCTGTCTCACTAGCCAACGTTATGTGTATGATCTTAATATTTGTATCTCAGTGTCACGCCTGCTCCCGCTCCTGCTCCACCCATCATCATATGCACCTGTTGCCATCATTACGCGTTTCTGCGCTCATTGGACTCACCTGGACTCCCTCACTTTGTTGACTGCGCCTGCATATATGTCTGCTCCTCTGTGTTGATCCCTGTAGTAGTATTGTTTGTCATGTCATGTTTATGTCCAGATGCTGTTCCTCTCTCCTTGCATGTCCGTCTATATTAAATGGTTCACTCCCTGTGCCTGCTTCTCATCTCCTGCATTGGGCATAAAAGAATGCTACTAGCATTACAAGAAGCATCAGGGAGATATTGGGGGTTTGTTTTGTTTTGTTGGTGACGTCAGACCTGGGGGCCGCCAACGGTTAAACCGGGGGTGGCTAAGCTGGCTCAACGGGCTGTCATACCCTAGTTGGCTCGAAGTTTCCTTACCCCGATTGGCTCTGCAGGTTCCCCTCCCACGTCATACTTCAGCTGGCTCCTCGGGCTCCGATGCCTCAGTCGGTCCATGAGTTATTTTGTTTTGTTGGTGGCGCAGGACCCGGGGGCTGCCCGCCAATGGAACCGGAGGTGCCTAAGTTGGCTCGTTGGGCTGTCAAGCCCTAGTTGGCTCGAGAGGCTTCCAAGCCCCGGTTGGCTCAGCAGGTTCCCCTCCCACGTCATGCTTCAACCGGCTCGTCAGGCTCCTATGCCTCAACCGGTCCATGAGTTTTCTTGTTTTGTTGGTGATGTCAGGCTTGGATTCCGCCATCGATGGAACTGGGGGTGCCTAAGCTGGCTTGTCAGGCTTTCATGCCCTAGCTGGCTAGAGAGGTTTCCTTGCCTCATTTGGCTCGGTAGGTTTCCATCCCACGTCATGCTTCAGCTGGCCCATGGGGCTTCGCTGCGGGATCTTCAGTCTGTCACGCCTCAGCCGGCACATCCGGCAAGCCCAGGTGGGACACCGGGTGGCGCCCCTAGAGAGGGGGTTCTGTCACGCCTGCTCCAGCTCCCCCTCCCTGGCGCCCTCGAGCGCCAGGCTACCTGTCATCATACGCACCGGTTACCATCATTACGCGCAGCTGCACTCATTGGACTCACCTGGACTCCCTCACTTTGTTGATTGCCCCTGCATATATGTCTGCTCCTCTGTGTTGTTCCCTGTAGTAGAATTGTTTGTCGTGTCGTGTTTACGTACAGACGCTGCTTCTGTCTCGTTGCATGTCCGTCTATATTAAATGGTTCACTCCCTGTACCTGCTTCTCATCTCCTGCATTGGGTGTTACACTCAGAGACATTTGCTTGACTAGTTATAGCCAAATATTAGATAGCTAACATTGAACCTGGTTGGTTAGCTACCTGCAGACTCATGCAGGATAGTAACGTCATGAGTTGGGATTATGGTTAATTGTTTAGCTAGCTAGCTACATGTCTTCCCAAAAGACTCTCATCTCAGTGTGACAGAGAGCAGAATAACTGATTAATTACAAATGCTCAAAATCCGTTGAATATGTCAGTAAACATAGACAAAAAAGTGTAATTCGAACGGACAATCTGACTGCACAGTTACAGTCACCAAAGCTCTGGATAACTGTCACACCCTGACCATAGTTTACTTTGTATGTTTCTATGTTTTGGTTGGTCAGGGTGTGAGCTGAGTGGGCATTCTATGTTACATGTCTAGTTTGTCTATTTCTATGTCTGGCCTGATATGGTTCTCAATCAGAGGCAGGTGTTAGTCATTGTCTCTGATTGGGAACCATATTTAGGTAGCCTGGGTTTCACTGTGTGTTTGTGGGTGATTGTTCCTGTCTCTGTGTTTGCGCCAGATAGGACTGTTTCGGTTTTCACATTTTCATTATTTTGGTAGTTTTTCATGTATAGGTTTTTCCTTTATTAAAATAACATGAATCATCACAACGCTGCATTTTGGTCCGACTCTCCTTCACCACAAGAAAGCCGTTACAATAACATGACAGCCTAAACAGCTCTGCTAGGGCGAGTAATGTTCCCGTGAGCTGTTCACTCTTTTGTGTCTGGGAAGTAGCTAGCAAGTTAGCTTGAGTGCTTGACTGTTTTTATATATATATTTATTATTATTAATTTAAACAATATAAATACAAAAACAGAACTATACAAACAAGAGTACAACAGACAGGGGAATTACACATATCGAGATACATTTCCAATTTGTCAAAAAGTGTTATGGTACGTATAGTTTTTTTTATACACTTATAATTTCTAAATAATATTTCAATTCTATTTTAAACAATGTGAGGGATTTGTTCTCTGACCACTACCTTTTATGGATAAACAATCGCCATAAAAAATATACGAATGAACAATGAAAGTTAAATCAGGGTCCATATAATGTGGATAAAAATAAAACATAATATCAGTCTTTCAAATGAACATGAATAAAAATAAATAAAAAACATCTTCTAACTCACTCCAAAATCTTCTGACATAAGACCAGTCCTAAAATAAATGGTCAAAAGTCTGTGGGCCACAACCACAAAATACACATTTGTTATATACATTATGCTCCATACATACATACAGTGTGCTACAGTGGAAACGACAACACTATATACAGAAGCTATTATGATAACGCAATATGGCACTTACTTTGATAGGAACGCACACATCCAAAGTTATTATTAGTAAGGAAAACAACAATGAAGGCAATGTGGACGCCAGCCGGAAAATGGGGGGGAATGTTTGTGCAAGTTCTGTTCTGACTGGAGATGTGCAAATGTCTGCTTACTTGATTTGGGGAAACACTGGGGAAGTGCTTGGGCTCTCATCGAAGAGAAAAGTTTGTCCGGATAAATAATGTCTCAAACGTAAATTGTCCAATACAGTGAAATCGGCTACTTTTATGTTAATTAATGAGGAGGGGGAACACATCTCAATCCAAACTCTTGTTGGAAAATTAAACTTGTTAGAAAATAATTTGAAATTGACAAGTTAAAACATATAGATAATTAGCAAGCAACGTGCCTTGGTTTGAGGGCAGTGTGGGTTTACTGAGCTGTTGCGTAACAATCACATATTGGAACAGTGAGAATATTCTGACATCATGCTCATAACAGAAACTCACGTTGAGGTGACCGTTAGAGATATTTGGAACTGATGTGTGAAAAGGTTAACGTGACCCGTGTTCAATTACTCTATGCACATAGTGCAGCAGTCTCTAAGCTGCAGAGTCAGATAACCCGGGTGACACCGGATGCTGTAGATGTCCTGGAGGGCAGGCAGTGTGCCCCTGATGATGCGTTGGGCTGACCGCACCACCCTCTGGAGACCACTGCAATTGCCGTACCATGCAGTAATACATCCCAACCAGAGGCTCTTGATTGTGCATCCGTAGAAGTTTGTGAGGGTCTCAGAGGCCAAGACACACTTCTTCAACCTCCTGAGGTTGAAGAGGCGCTGTTGCGCCTTCTTCACCACACTGTCGGTTTGAAGGGACCATTTCAGGTCCTCAGTGATGTGCACGCCGAGGAGCGAGGTGTTGGGGTCCGCAACATGGCTGGCATTCCCTTTATAATGCGTGATTATTTGAAGTCCCTACCACATTTGTCACACATTGTCACACATCAATCACATTTCAATCAAATGTATTCATAAAACCCTTCTTACATCAGCTGATGTCACAAAGTGCTGTACAGAAACCAAGCCAAAAACCCCAAACAGCAAGCAATGCAGGTGTCGAAGCACGTGGCTAGGAAAACTCCCTAGAGTTCAGAACCTATTAAGAAACCTAGAGAGGAACCAGGCTATGAGGGGTGGCCAGTCCTCTTCTAGCTGTGCTGGGTGGAGATTATAACAGAACATGGCCAAGATGTTCAAATATTCATAGATGATCAGCAGGGTCAAACAATAATAATCACAGTGGCTGTAGAGGGTGCAACAGGTCAGCACCTCAGGAGTAAATATCAGTTGGCTTTCATAGCCAATCATATCTCTACCACTCCTGCTGTCTCTAAAGAGTTGAATACAGCAGGTCTGGGACAGGTAGAGCGTCTAGTGAACAGGTCAGTGTTCCATAGCCGCAGGCAGAACAGTTGAAACTGGAGCAGCAGCACAAACAGGTGGACGACCAGGTGGACACATTGTCACGTTATCACATTAACTTCACATAAGATCGTGTGATCACATGAAAACATGTTTTTTTGGAACACTTCACGTGTAAGAATTTTTCCGTAAGGGTATGGCGTTGACATGACATGACGAGTTTGGGAAACTGCCTTCGACTGTAATGGGCCAGGGCGGACTAAACAGTGGGGCACCGAGGCAACCATCGCCCCCCAGGAGAATCCTGTCCTTCTGGGGGAATCAGAATGAAAACGATATGTTATCACAAAATGAAGCAGAATGTGGCAGAATTGAAAGAGGTCTATTAATTAACAAATTGATTCGATATGCTTGCTCCCTCTCAATCGACACTATGGAGTCTTTGATAAAGGAGGATAGGCAGGGTAAACACCTTATACTTTCTCAACCTCTGATTTCTCAAGCTCATTCTGGCCTTCTCACTCTCTCTCTCTCCTCTTTTCTGTCTCTCTCGTTCTCTCTAACAATCTCTCTTTCTTTTTCTCCCTCTCTCCCACTCTCTTTCTCCCTCCTTCTCTCTCTCTGATTAGGTGACAGTCAGGAACTGAAGCCTGTAGGTCACTGTAATGTTCTTAATCTGGAATGAAACCCAGAGAACCAGGATTAAATCAACAACACAGTGCAACATCAAAGCCTTCAGTCTCGTATTCCGTTAGTAAAACACTGCAGGTGAGGCTGTGAGACTAGATATGGGATGTTTTGAAGAGCACCTACACACTAACATTCTACACAAACGCCCAAGAACACTGCATTATATTCCGAACTACATGTTCCATGCAAAATTGTCCCTGGTCTGTGTATGTTTGAAGTAAACACAAACACTGGCATTTCAGTGCATTATTATTATTAAAATGGTTAGTATGATCACCAGCGGCTCTAGCCCTCATTAAAATGTCCTGGGCGGTGCAGCTGCAGTCGGGCTAGGTGGACACAGCGTCCCCAGTACTTCCCCAGTGCTCCTTTTCAAAAAGATAGACAAGGCGTCACGTTTACTCGGCAGTACTTATGGTTAATCACAAAGCATCCTCACCTCTCTGACCCCGCAGATTATTCAAGCCCAGCTTGTTGTCCACAAAAACACACATTACAACTCCGAGGAAAATACTCTCCTTATTTATTATTTTATTTTTATGTTTCTGCCTAAAAACGTTCACTTTAAGTCCCTCTTTCATTCACACTGATTTAAAATGGATTCAAATGGATAAAAACAAGAACAAATAATAGCCATTCTTTTTAGAACCAAAAAAATAAGATATATTCACCTTTACATTTTAGAGTGTTCTTTCTCCAAAGGACCAGGGGGCATATTTGATTTAGGAAATGTTTTCTCTACTTACTCGCCAACAAAATACACCTAACCTCAGAGCGCTACTCTGATTTGAGGTGTGGATAGATTTCTTGTTTTACAAATGCTCTATGAATATAGCCTAATGTGTACATTATATTTTGATTCCATACACAGCAGACTGAAATTGCAGATATTTCACACACGTAGGCCTCTGAGAGTTCCATCACCGTAAACATCACAGGAAACTGTGTCCTAACAGTAGTTGCTTATAATTTCTGTATGCATCATAAACCAAAAGAAGCCTTCGAAAGAAGTAAACCATGGAGTTGTTAAAGTTAGATTTCACTTTCAAAGAACCCCTGTGGTAGAAAGAAAACTCTAGTTACAATCTGTCTTTTGCGTGAAAGATGCAACATTTTTGTAACCAAACATATTTCTTTACAGCCAACAATACAAAATAAAAACAAGTGAACACAACACCTCGGTGGCTGTTCCTAAAGAAATATCATTATGCTCTATCTGAGATGAATGAACAGTGGCGCCATTTGATCCAGGAGCTTTGAAGCGACGTCTCCCCTTTATCATCACAAACATCTCACACATGGCGACAAGAGAGTGCTACAGGGAAAAGAAGATCAGGGATCAAACAGAGAGATTGGGAAAAAAAGTTTCAGTCAGCGGTTTGGTTTATTTCGCAGAAGGTGTATGTGAGTAAAACGAGCTCCACCACCGTCGTGATTGAAGGGGAGGAGGCCTCCTCAAGATGAGAGATAGAAGATGAAGGAAGGATGTGGCTTGGCAATTGAAGCGGCTTGACAATTGAAAATGGAAGGTTTTTTAAAAAGAGGAGTAGTGACAGCATGGAATAGAAAAGTGAGCATGTCAAAGGGTGATAGAAGTGCTTCAGCTTGGAGGTATGGATTTTCTTGCCATGAAAGTGAGCAAGGAGCTGTCACTGTTGTGACAAATGTAAGAAAGGCCCAGTCTCGGTACTACTGCACATCTACAGTCCCTTCAGGAAGTATTCATACCCCTTGATTTATTCCATATGTTGTTGTGTTACGGCCTGAATTCAAAATGTTCTTCTCACCAATCTATACACAATGCCTGATAATGACAAAGTGAATGCGTGTTTTTGGAAATTGTAGCAAATGTATTGAAAATTAAATACAGAAATATCTCATTTGCATAAGTATTCACACCCCTGAGTAAATACACAATATAATCACCTTTGGCAGCGTTTACAGTTGTAAGTATTTCTGGTGAAGTCTCTAAGACTTCTAAGACGCATGCCCGACTAGCATCACCACCCTGGATGGTTCCGACCTAGAATATGTGGACGTCTATAAGTACCTAGGTGTCTGGCTAGACTGCAAACTCTCCTTCCAGACTCATATCAAACATCTCCAATCGAAAATCAAATCAAGAGTCGGCTTTCTATTCCGCAACAAAGCCTCCTTCACTCAAGCCGCCAAGCTTACCCTAGTAAAACTGACTATCCTACCGATCCTCGACTTCGGCGATGTCATCTACAAAATGGCTTCCAACACTCTACTCAGCAAACTGGATGCAGTCTATCACAGTGCCATCCGTTTTGTCACTAAAGCACCTTATACCACCCACCACTGCGACTTGTATGCTCTAGTCGGCTGGCCCTCGCTACATATTCGTCGCCAGACCCACTGGCTCCAGGTCATCTACAAGTCCATGCTAGGTAAAGCTCCGCCTTATCTCAGCTCACTGGTCACGATGGCAACACCCATCCGTAGCACGCGCTCCAGCAGGTGTATCTCACTGATCATCCCTAAAGCCAACACCTCATTTGGCCGCCTTTCGTTCCAGTACTCTGCTGCCTGTGACTGGAACGAATTGCAAAAATCGCTGAAGTTGGAGACTTTTATCTCCCTCACCAACTTCAAACATCAGCTATCTGAGCAGCTAACCGATCGCTGCAGCTGTACATATTCTATTGGTAAATAGCCCACCCTTTTCACCTACCTCATCCCCATACTGTTTTTATTTATTTACTTTTCTGCTCTTCTGCACACCAATATCTCTACCCGTACATGACCATCTGATCATTTATCACTCCAGTGTTAATCTGCAAAATTGTAATTATTTGCCTACCTCCTCATGCCTTTTGCACACATTGTATATAGACCCCCCCCCTTTGTTTTCTACTGTGTTATTGACTTGTTAATTGTTTACTCCATGTGTAACTCTTTGTTGTATGCTCACACTGCTATGCTTTATCTTGGCCAGGTCGCAGTTGCAAATGAGAACTTGTTCTCAACTAGCCTACCTGGTTAAATAAAGGTGTTCTCAACTAGCCTACCTGGTTAAATAAAGGTGTTCTCAACTAGCCTACCTGGTTAAATAAAGGTGAAATAATAAAAAATAAAAAATAAGAACTTTGCATACCTGGATTGTACAGCATTTGCACATTATTATGTTTAAAATTCTTCAAGCTCCGTGAAGTTGGTTGTTGATCAATCCTAGACAGCCATTTTCAAGTCTTGCCATAGATTTTCAAGCCCATTTAAATTGTAACTAGGCCACTCAGGAACATTCCATATCATCTTGGTATGCAACTACAGTGTATATTTGGCATTGTATTTTAGGTAATTGTCCTTCTAAGAGGTGACTTTGTCCCCCAGTGTCTGTTGGAAAGCAGACTGAAACAGCTTTTCCTCTAGGATTTGACATGTGCTTAGCTTTATTCTGTACATTTGAATCCTAACCCCCTAGTCCTTTCTGATGACAAGCATACCGATAACATGATGCAGGCACCAACATGCTTGAAAATATGAAAAGTGGTACTCAGTGATGTATTTTGTTGGATTTCCCCCAAATATAACATTTCGTATATATATGTCTTTGCCAAAAAAAAAATCTGTTTCACTTTTGTCCCTTGTTGCAAACAGGATGCATGTTTTGGAATATTTGTATTCTGTACATGCTTCCTTCATTTCACTCTGTTATTTAGGTTAGTATTGTGGAGTAACTACAATGTTGTTAATCCATCCTTAGCTTTCTCTTATCACAGCCATTAGACTCTGTAACGGTTTTAAAGTCACCATTAGCCTCATTCCTTCCTCTCCGGCAACTGAGTTAGGAAGGACTTTCTAGTGTAATTAATCAAATAAAGTGTAATTAATAACTTCACCATGTTCAAAGGGATATTCAATATCTGTTTTTTTCAACCATCTACCAAAAAGTGCCCTGCTTTGTAAGGCCTTGGAAAACTGCCCTGGTCTTTGTGGTTGAATCTATGCTTTAAATTCAACTGCTCGACTGAGGGACCTTACAGATAATTGTATGTGTGTAGTACAGAGATGAGGTAGTCATTAAAAAAAGAATGTCCATGCTACCTATTATGTGACTCGTTAAGCACATTTTTACTCCTGAAATAATTTAGACTTGCCATAACAAAGGGGTTGAGTACGTATTGACTCAAGACATTTCAGCATTTCATTTTTTATACATTTTTTAAACATTTTAAAAAGATCATTCCACTTTGACATTATGGGGTATTGTGTGTAAGTCACTGCTACCCTCAATTTTGGAAGAAGACAGAAAATGTATCCATAAGTCACATTTTATTTGTGTAAGGACAAAGGCTGGAGTAGAGAAGCAGATCTTGCACATTAATGAGATGCTATTGAGCACACACTACTACACTGTCTGAGACGAGGACTACATGCTTTCTGGTAAGTTTTGATTACAATACTGGATGGGGTGAATATATTTTATAACACATACATGATTTTTTGCTAACTAGTAAGTAGTAGCCGAAAGCAAAGTGTTTTTAAATCATTTCTACCTTTGAACAATTTCTGCTAGTTAGCTTGAGCCTACTAACTGAGGAGTGTTAATTCACCTGTTTCCATACATGTTTCATTTTAACCCTTTCCTATGTGAGTTCCAAATATCTCTAAAGGTCGCCCCAGAGTGAGTTTTGTTATCCGCGTGATGTTAGAACGTTCTCTCCATCCCAGAATGTGATTGTTACACAGCAATACATTTAATCCATGCTACCCTCAAACCAAGGCACACAGACTGTTTTTATTTATAGGCAGTTTCAACTTGCCAATTTCAAATGATTTTCTAACAAGTTTTTATTTTCTAAGAACAGTTTGAATTGAGGTGTGTTCCGTCTCCTTATTCATTCATATAAAAATAGTCATTTTTACTTTTGATAACAATTCGTTTTTGGGACATTTCTGACCTGGACTAAATTCCCCAAGCACTTCCCAATTGTTTGTGCAGTTCAAGTCTGCAGACATTTGCGCATCTCCCGTCAGAACAGGATCTTCACACACGTGTTCACATTTTCCGTCTGTTGCTCGCATCGCAGTCATTGTTGATTTCGTTACTAACAATAACTTTGGAAATGTGTACGTTTCTATCAAAGTAAGTGCCTTATTATGTTATAATAGTTTCTGTATGTCATTTCTACTGTAACTCACTATGTATGGAGCGTAATATATTTGTGTATATTCTTTATAAACGTGGACACAGGAGGTAACGTTTCTCATTTCATGACCTTTATGGTGTTATATTCAATTGTGCTTATGTTGCTAGCTACATTCTTCTGTCAGCTCTGTAAAACAATGCTAATTGTGTCAGAGAAGTATTAGCTTGTGTTGTATTTTGAAGCTACTGACCACTGACTCCCAAGTGGTGCAGTGGTCTACGGCACTGCATCTCAGTGCTAGAGGCATCACTACAGACACCCTGATTCGAATCCAGGCTGTATCACAACTGACTGTGATTGGGTGTCCCATAGGGCAGTGCACAATTGGCCTAGCATCGTCCGAGTTTGGCCAGTGTAGGCCGTCATTGTAAATAATAATTTGTTGTTAAATTACTTGCCTAGTTAAATAATGGTTCAATAAAATAAAAATGATATGACCGTTGTTTGTTTTCATTTGGCCTATTTATCATAGCTCTGTTCAGCCCTGCTTTGCCCCCTTGTGGAGCTCAACAGTTACTGTTTCTTGCTGTTATCTCAAATTTGTGATTTTGTCAATGTAATATATTATTTTTATAGCAGTGTTTATGTTACTTCTTTGTATATCCTAACATTGTATTCAAATTACTAATCATTCCTCTTTATTATGTACTTTCAGAAACCACAAACATTATTTACCAATATCATAACTGGAACTGGACATGTTTGGAGCTGAAGAGCGAGGTTTTTGTATGCTAGTGTCCACTCCTTAACAGTTTCACTGGATGAAAACACAGCGAGAAAACACATAGGCCAATATGTAATAGTCGTCTATCTTATTGCAGTATTGGTGGTGGTTGGTTGAACAACAACAACAAAAACGTGTTTTACTAGAGGGAAAAAAATGGAATATGCATAACCCATATTTCATATTCATGCAGTGACTGAACAACAACTGCATTTCCACCCCCCACCTCTAAAGGCATAGTATCATGGCAGGTCACCTGTCAAGTCACCTGTCAGGTCAGTCAGTCACCAATTGCTGCAGATGTGCTCAATTGTGCTTGAGCATATGATACTGCCCAAGCATGGTGAAACACATAGAGGTGTATCACAAGCTAAACACATGTATTTTGTCTTCCTCTGCTTACTTCCTCTGCTTACTTCTCCTGGTGCCAGACAGGCAGACTTTGCAGTGTCTCCCTGTGCAACTACCTTTAGCAGCAGTTAGAGGGACTTTGCATGGAAAATGCTGTGCAGTGAGGCATAGGGGATTGTCCGTAGCAGGACGACATAGCAAAATATCTTCTCATACCACTTGGTTGTTTTCCGAGTGCATTCCACAAAGATGTTTCTCATGTCCGCCTTATCCACTGCCTCCATTTTGAGGTTATAGTCAAGCACACAGTCTGGTTTGATTTCTCTCTCTCCCGTCAGGTGGTCCACCTTCCCTGTGGCCAACATGGTTGCTGTTTGGACAGTGGAGAGGACATGGATGTCTTGTTTGTCATGCCACTATACTGCCAGCTGTTGACTGTTCTCCTTGAACTCCACCTCCCCTCTCTGCATCTTCCTGCATCCGAATGCCGGTATCCCCTTCCTGTTCAACCTGACTGTGCCACAGGCCCCTGTGCTGTTGGAGAGAAGATGCTGGAAGAGTGTGGGACTGCTGTACCACATTGTCCACATGTCCCTTGCCGAGATGAGGAGCCAGCCTGGTCATCACCGTGGACCCGGACATCCGAAGCCCCTCATAATGTTGGATGTCAGTGGTGGACCCTGTGGTGGACCCTGTCGCACATGACAAAGAACTTGACCCCAAACCTGTGCCTTTTGGAGGGAATATATTGATGGAATGCCAGCCTACCTTTCCATAACATCAGGGGCTCATCAATGCATAGGTCCCTGTATGGCACAAAGACCCAACCAAATGCTGATGTCAGGCTGGTAAGAACATTTCCTACTTGCCATTTAGGATGGTAGTAGCATTGTTGATGAAATGCAGGCACCGTAGAGCAGAACTGGGAAGCCGTATTGGAAAAGAGGGTGGCAAAGAAGGGAGTTGCAAACATAGGATCTGTGCCCCAGTATTTTCTTCGGGAGTTCTTCTTTACTATCCCCATGAGAAGGACTGTCACCAGGAAGGTATACATTTCACTAATTGTGGTTGTCACTCATTTAGCGAGTTTCCCTCCCACTCCTGGCTCTCTCTTCTCCTGTAGCTCCAAGGCATAGTGATTGGTCTCCTTTACTATGTCTCCCACCAGCTCCTTTGTCAGAAACAACTTGAAGCACTCTGCCTCAGATGGAAATGGAAAGGGGCGTTGCACTCAAGAATGGGACTCATCAAAACAAACAGCAGGGCCAGGAGGGGTGAAATGGCTGGCGGCCTCAATCACCACCAGCATCTTCAAAAGGACCTGGGACTTCGTCAGTGAACAAGGGGGTCCTCAGATTCAGGGTTATCAATGGCTACAAGGTTGTGGAGCAGCTCCTCACTGTCAGAATCTGATTCCTGACTTTCATACTCAGACTCATTGTCAGAATTTTAAAAAAGCTCCAGAATTTCCGCATTTGTGAGTTGTCTCCTTTTGAAAGACATTGCTAATGCTACAGCTTAGCTCACTAGCTACATACATAAACAACAACACTGTCACACCCTGACCTTAGTATTCTTTGTTTTCTTTATTATTTTGGTTAGGTCAGGGTGTGACATGGGTGATGTATGTGTTTTTGTGTGTCAGCACTTGTTTATGTATAACGTCACATTCGTTTTGTTGTTTTGTAAGTTTGTTAAATTTCTTTGTTTCATTAAAGAAGAATGTATTCAACGAACGTGACAGAATAACCCACCAAACAAGGACCAAGCAGTGTGAAAGGGAGGAACAGCGCTTTGTGGAAGAATGGACCCGGGAGAAGGATGAGTGGGTAACAACCTGGGAGGAGATAGAGAGGTGATCGATCCAGGGAGAGTACCAGAGCCGCTTGGGATTCTATGGAACAGTGCGAGGAGGGATACAGGAGAATGGAGGAACGGCAACGATATAAGGGTACACGGCTAGCACGGAAGCCAGAGAGGCAGCCCCAAGATTTTTTGGGGAAGGGGCACATGAGGAGATTGACTGAGTCTGGTAGGAGACCTAAGCCAACTCCTCGTGCAGCACGTTACTGGTCTGGCACCGCGTTATGCGGTGGACCTCATGGTGTCTCCAGTGCGCATTTCTAGCCCGGTGCGCTCTATTCCAGCTCCTTGCATTTGCCGGGCTAGAATGGGCATCCAGCCAGGAAGGAGGGTGCTGGCTCAGCACTCCTGGTCTCCAGTATACCTCCATGGACCAGGATATCCTGCGCCGGCTCGGTGTACTGTGAGTCTGCACAGGCCTGTGTGTCCTGTGCCAGCGCCCTGCATTTGCAGGGCAAATATAAACGTCCAGTCAGGACGGGTTGTGTCAGCTCTACACTCCAGACCTCCAGTACGCCTCCACAGCCCAGTACGGTGCATGTCCCCAGCCCGGTACCACCAGTGCCAACACCACGCACCAGGCTTCCTGTGCGTCTCCAGAGCCCTGTACGCCCTGTTCCTCCTCCCCGCACTCGCCCTGAGGTGCGTGTCCTCAGCCCGGTAACACCAGTGCCGGTACCACGCACCAGGCCTCCAGTGCGTCTCCAGTACCCAGTCCAGAGCGTCCGGCGACATTACCCAGTCCAGAGCGTCCGGCGACAGTACCCAGTCCAGAGCGTCCGGCGACAGTCTACAGACCGGAACCTCCTACGACCGGCCGCAGACCGGAACTTCCTACGACGGGTCGCAGTCCGGAACCTACCACGACGGGTCACAGTCCAGATCCGCCAGAGTCTCCCTCCAGTCCGGATCCGCCAGAGTCTCCCTCCAGTCCGGATCCGCCAGAGTCTCCCTCCAGTCCGGATCCGCCAGAGTCTCCCTCAAGTCCGGATCTGCCAGAGTCTCCCTCCAGTCCGGATCCGCCTGAGTCTCCCTCCAATCCAGAGGTGCCACTCACTCCAGACTCAACCATCAGTCCAGTGGCGTCCTCTAGTCCGTGGTCGGCGGTGAGGGTTCCCGCTCCAGAGACATTAAGTAAGTGGGACAAGTCAGAAGTGGAGCGGGGTCCACGTCCCGAGCCAGAACCGCCACCTCGGAGTTATGTCCACGCAGACCCTCCCATATAGGCTTAGGTGTGTGGCCGGGAGTCCGCACCTTTGGGGGGGAGGTACTGTCTCGCCCTGACCTTAGTATTCTTTGTTTTCTTTATTATTTTGGTTAGGTCAGGGTGTGACATGGGTGATGTATGTTTTTTCCCTATCTAGGGGTTTTGTATGTCTATGGGTGTTGACTAGTTTAGGTGTTATGTATGTCTATGGTTGCCTAGATTGGTTCTCAATTAGAGGAAGCTGTTTACCGTTGTCTCTGATTGGGAACCCTATTTAGGCAGCTATACTCCTTGGGTATTTCGTGGGTTATTGCCTATGGTTAGTTGCCTGTGTCAGCACTTGTTTATGTCTAGCGGCACATTCGTTTTGTTGTTTTGTAAGTTTGTTAAGTTTCTTCGTTTCATTAAAGAAGAATGTATTCACATCACGCTCCGCCTTGGTCTCCTCCATTCAACGAACGTGACAACCACTGAACGGCTCAGAGTGGGAGTGAGAGGTTACGTGATTGACTGCCAGCACGCACCACTTGTATCAATAAATGTTTTGTGTGGTAATTAATTATATATTTGCTGTTTTATTCACGTTTTCAATTACCGATGACAAATCATGGTTTCCGGTTCTTGGATGGATTGCAGGCACACATTATGTTTGTAAAATAATTTTTTGAAGGTAGTACTGATTATGATGAGCTAAACTAATTCCAGCTGTGTGTGGAGCCATGTTTATTGACATACAATGCATTCTGGGTTTCGCATAAACATCTGTTGGACCAAAGATTTTATAACAAAGTGAGATGAGTAAGGGTTCACTCATTTTTTGAGAACTTCTGGAAATGAATGGTGGGATGTGAACGATGGTAGACGACACACCCCCTTCAACATGTATACTATAAACAAACCAAACTCATCTGGGCTTCTCTTATCTTTGGTTTCTGTGAGAAAGAAAAGCATGGCAGCCATCGTCGGATTACTTTCGATTTCTAGAGTGTTTTACTCAATTATTTAGATCAATGGTGAGCTCACCCGTGATACGATTAAATATAAATAGTAATTTCTATTAGCTAATTCATATCGTAGTTAATGTCAGTCGATTGTTATACAAAGAGTTATACATGACCGCTTGTGTTATGTCAATCTTTCCTCAGTTAGCACTATGACAAATGTAGCTTACATTTTTCCGGTTTGCATGATTGTGTTATGCTGTAAATCCTTCTGTGAATGTCTGAACATTGCATCCAAAAATAAACTGCTCACATTCTGGACATAACTTTGTAAGGACAGTGTTTGTGCAAAATGTTTCTGAAAAAACAGTGTGGCTGATCAAATGCTGATTGATGCATCATCCGAGACTGGCCGTTCTAAATAAGCATTATAAATAAGCATTCTAATCACACTGGTTTGATCGTATGCTACAGGGATCACTGTATAATGATCACACCCGTGTGTTGGTACGTGTGAAAAGGTTAAAACATTTATCTTACAAATGAGTTGTTAAATCTAACTGCTTGACTATTTCTCTGTACCTGGAATTGTATTCTTAATTTTTGTTCTAATCTTTACAGGAAAATGCCATGGGTACTATCTGATTTTACTGCAGCTAATGTAGATGAAAAAGCTGTGTACATTTGAAAATACTGTGCCAAATCATATGTGAGGAATGCAACAAAGATGCAGATTCATCTGGCCAACTGCATAAAGTTCCCTCAGCGCTCACAACAAGCCACCTCTGACTAAAGTCCCTCTACTTCTAGTTGAGGTGTAAATGATGACTCAGACACCTTATTGATAGCAACAGTTCATGGTCCTCCTGGAATCAGACGTTTTTTTTACTCAATGGAGGAACGTAGTCAGAGAAATGCTAATGAATGTCTTGCTCGAGCTGTGTATGCAACTGGTTCACCTCTGATGCTCACAGGCAATGTATATTGGAAGAGATTTCTAAAATGTTCTCCGCCCAGCATACACCCCTCCTACCAGACATGCTATATCTACTCATTTGGAGTAAAAACGAGTTGAAGTGAAGGTCAAGCAAATCATAAAGAAAGCAGACTGCATTGCAATCATCTCTGATGGGAGGTTGAATGTTCGTGGGCAAGGAATAATTAACTACACCATCTCCACCCCTCAGCCAGTATTCTACAAGAGCACAGACACAAGGGACAACAGACACACCGGTCTCTACATTGCAGATGAGCTGAAGGAAGTCATCAATGACCTTGGACCACAGAAGGTATTTGCCTTAGTGACAGAAAATGCTGCGAACATGAAGGCTGCTTGGTCTAAAGTGCAGGAGTCCTACCCTCACGTCAAACCCATTGGCTGTGCTGCTCATGCATTGAATCTGCTCCTCAAGGACATCATGGCACTGAAAACATTGGATACACTCTACAAGAAAGCCAAGGAAATGGTTAGGCATGTGAAGTCAAGTTATAGCAGCAATCTAGTTATAGCAGCAATTAAGTTATAGCAGCAATCTACCTCACCAAGCAAAGTGAGAAGAATAAGAGCACCACATTGAAGCTGCCCAGCAACACATTTTGGGGTGGTGTTGTTATCATGTTTGACAGACTCCTGGAGGGGAAGGAGTTTCCAAGAAATGCCCATATCACAGTCTGCCGATATGGACAGCCCCATCAAGAGGATCCTCCTGGATGATGTACAGTTGAAGTCGGAAGTTTACATACACCTTAGCCAAATACATTTAAACTCCATTTTTTGCAATTGCTGACATTTAATATGAGTAAAAATTCCCTGTCTTATGTTAGTTATTCTCACAACTTTATTGTAAGAATGTGAAATGTCAGAATAATAGTAGAGAGAATTATTTATTTCAGCTTGTATTTCCCAGTGGGTCAGAAGTTTACATACAGTAAATTAGTATTTGGTAGCATTGCCTTTAAGTTGTTTAACATGGGTCAAACATTTGGGTAGCCTTCCACAAGCTTCCAACAATAAGTTGGGTGAATTTTAGCCCATTCCTCCTGACAGAGCTGGTGTAACTGAGTCAGGTTTGTAGGCCTCCTTGCTCGCACACGTTTTTTCAGTTCTGCCGACAAATCTTCTATAGGATTGAGGTCAGGGTTTTGTGATGGCCACTCAAATACCTTGACTTTGTTGTCCTTAAGCCATTTTCTACAACTTTGGAAGTATGCTTTTGGTCATTGTCCATTTGGAAGACCCATTTGTGACCAAGCTTTGACTTCCTGACTGATGTCTTGAGATGTTGCTTCAATATATCCACACAAGTTGCCTTTCCCATGAAGCCATCTATTTTGTGAAGTGCATCAGTCTCTCCTCCAGCAAAGCACCCCCACAACATGATGCTCCCATCTCCGTGCTTCACGGTTGGGATGGTGTGTTCGGCTTGCAAGCCTCCCCATTTTTCCTCCAAACATAGCGACGGTCATTATGGCCAAACAGTTCTATTTCTGTTTCATCAGACCAGAGGACATTTCTCCAAAAAGTAGAATCTTTGTCCCCATGTGCAGTTGCAAACCGTAGTCTGGCTTTTTTTTATGGTGCTTTTGGAACAGTGGCTTCTTTCTTGCTGAGCGGCCTTTCAGTTCATGTCGATATAGGACTTGTTTTACTTTGGATATAGATACTTTTGTACCTGTTCCCTCCAGCATCTTCATAAGGTCCTTTTGCTGTTGTTCTGGGATTGATTTGCACTTTTCGCACCAAAGTACGTTCATCTCTAGGAGACAGAACACGTCTCCATCCTGAGCAGTGTGATGCCTGTGTGGTTCCATGGTGTTTATACTTTTGTACTTTTGTTTGTACAGATGAACGTGGTACCTTCTGGCATTTGGATATTGCTCCCAAGGATAAACCAGACTTGTGAAGGTCTGATTCTTTTGATTCTCCCATGATGTCAAGCAAAGAGGCACTGAGTTTGAAGGTAGGCCTTGTATACATCCACAGGTACACCTCCAATTGACTCAAATTATGTCAATTAGCCTAACAGAAGCTTCTAAAGCCATTACATCAATTTCTGGAATTTTCAAGCTGTTTTTTTTGTGACTAGGGGGCAGTATTTTCATTTTTGGATAAAAAACGTTCCCATTTTAAATGGGATATTTTGTCACGTCAAGATGCTCGACTATGCATATAAATGATAGCTTTGGATAGAAAACACTCAAACGTTTCCAAAACTGCAAAGATATTGTCTGTGAGTGCAACAGAACTGATGTTACAGGCGAAACCCAGATACAAATCCAATCAGGAAGTGCCCCATATTTTGAAAGCGCTGCATGCCAATGAATCCTTATATGGCTGTGAATGGGCTACGAATGAGCTTACGCTTTCTACGTATTCCCCAAGGTGTCTACAGCATTGTGACGTATTGTTACGCATTTATGTTGAAGAATAGCCGTAAGGGACCACATTGAGCAAGTGGTTACATGATGGCTTCCGCAGAAAATCCTGCGTAAAGTACAGAGGTAGCCATTATTCCAATCGCTTCTAATGAGAAACCAATTGTCCTGGTGGATATATTATCGAATAGATATGTGAAAAACACCTTGAGGATTGATTCTAAACAACGTTTGCCATGTTTATGTCGATATTATGGAGCTCATTTGGAAAAAAGTTTAGCGTTGTAGTGATAGCATTTTCCGGTCGATTTCTCAGCCAAACATGAAGAACAGAAGGAGCTATTTCGCCTACAAAAATTATATTTTTGGAAAAAAGGAACATTTGCTATCTAACTGGGAGATGGTAAATTATTTAATTTGATTGCTTTTCTTATTTTCGTGAAAATGTTGCCTGCTGCTAGCAGGGCATAATGCTATGCTAGGCTATGATAAACTTACACAAATGCTTGTCTAGCTTTGGCTGTAAAGCATATTTTGAAAATCTGAGATGACAGTGTGATTAACAAAAGGCTAAGCTGTGTCTCAATATATTTCATTTGTGATTTTCATGAATATGAACATTTTCTAGGGATATTTATGTACGCTGCGTTATGCTAATTAGTTTCAGGCGATAATTACGCTCCCGGATCCGGGATGGGTAGTATCAAGAAGAGGCACAGTCAAGTGTATGTAAACGTCAGACCCACTGGAATTGTGATACAGTAAATTATAAGTGAAATAATCTGTCTGTAACCAATTGTTGGAACAATTTCTTGTGTCATGCACAAAGGAGATGTTCTAACCATCTTGCCAAAACTATAGTTTGTTAACAAGAAATTTGTGGAGTGGTTGAAAAATGAGTTTTAATGACTCCAACCTAAGTGTATGTAAACTTCCGACTTCAACTGTATTTTGGGAGAGAGTGGTAAGTAGCCTGAAACTCCTGAAACCTATAGCAGCAGCCATTCCCCGGACTGAGGGAGACAATGCCATTCTGTCTGATGTTCAGACTTTGCTTGCAGATGTTAGAGTAGAAATCTGTACTGCCCTGCCAACTTCACTTGTTGCTCCAAGCAGAGGAAACTGCAGTTCTGAAATACATCAAAAAGTGTGACGACTTCTGCCTGAAGCCCATACACGGCGCAGCGTGTCGGACACCGGGTATGCTGGCAAGAGCATCCTGTCTGGTGCAGAGATCAACTATGGTGTCATCACTACCATGTTTCACCACCTTGGCCTTGATGAGAGCAAGGTTCTTGGCAGTCTGGCGATGGACACTTCCAAGCAAGGGCTTTGGGATGGAGATGCAATATGACAGTTGTTCCAACATATCTAATCAGCCACCTGGTGAAAGGGATCTGTGGATCTGAGGCTCTTTCCCCTGTTGTCTCCATTATCCTCCAAATCCCACCAACATCAGCCACCTCAGAGCACAGCTGGTCCTTGTTAAGGAACACACACAGACACACCAAAGCACGCAACAGGCTGACATATACAAGGGTCAAAAAATTGGTGGCCATCTGGACAAATTTTTGGCTTTTTGAGCCTGACAACAAGCCATCTTCGAGAAGGTTGGAAAGTGACAGTGAAGATGAGGCCTTAGTGTCTGATGTTCAAGAGGTGGGCATTGAGGAGGTTCAGGGAGAAGACATGGAAGCCTGAGAGGAAGACAGCCAAAGCTTTAGTTTCTAGACTATCATTTCACAGATGTATGTTGAAAACATTTTTGGGAGATGCGATGGATCATTGGGGATCATTCAATATTCTTTTGTTGTTCAGTGAAATCATCAAATGTGAAGAGTCAACTCATTTAATCAAAGTTCAATTCGTAGCTAAATTGTTTTTTTCTATTGGAAGGATTTAATCATTTGCAATTATGTCTACTTATGATAAGGTAAAAGGTTTATGTTTCTGTCTCCATATGATATGGTAAATATATCCAATGCAAAAACCATCTACATTTAAATGGTATTAATATTCATTTGCATTGATTTTCATTCATTCCCATATATTCCCATTAATTCCCATATATTCCAATGAATTCACACGGAAAGTTTCCACCTCTGAATAGTCCCCAAAATGTGCAACCCTAGGTGTGACAGCCCGATGAGCTGGCTAAGGCACCCCCGGTTCCATCGGTGGCGGCCCCTGGACCCAACGTCACCACCAACCGGAAAGCCATCACTTCCCGATGCTTCGCTTGGTGGCTTCCGCATTCTGTAAGGACTGGAGAAGAGAAGAAGGTACGTGGAGTCAAACATTTAATCGGAACAGACAAGGAACACGACAGGAACAGCGTCAGTACATGGGTAAAGAAGGACATATGACAATCAATGCTGAAGCAGGGAACAGAGCGGGGGAACAGAAATATTTAGGGGAGGTAATGACAGAGGTGATTGAGTCCAATAATCGCTGATGCACGTGACGGGGAAAGCCAGGTGTGTTAAATGATGGTGACAGGAGTGCGTAATGCTGGGGAGCCTGGGGCCCAAGTGCGCCAGTGGGGAAGAGCGGGAGCAGGCGTAACAATTTGTTTCATAAATTAACGTTAGACTTGAACACATTTTCTTTACCTGTCCAATCAACTCTCAACTCCTCAGCAGATGCTTGTCATAATTTCCGTTATAGTGTAATCACTCTCACTTCTTTAGAAATAAAAACCAAAACTTCCCACTCGAGTTGGAAAGTAAACCCAAAACATAATGAGTTACACTTCAGTATCAATCATTCGGGTGACATTTTGCGAGACAGACCGAGTGCCATAACTGTCTTCAGAATAGACCATAGTAACCTCTTGGTAGAACAGAGCTCTCACATCGTACTATCACATTGTCAGCCTGGGGAAAAGGGGAGGTCATGATGGAGGGATATCAAAGGGAGCAGGCCAACACATTAAGAGTCCATTGGAAACAGCAGGATTTTAACTGATGCTAATTTTGATGAATGATGGGCATGGTGGCTTTAATCAAGCCATCTGGAAGACTAATTTACTGTACAGACTGCTGATGGCAAACTTGTTGCCTGACTCTGGTACTAACTAGGCAGCCCTCTTCATTCGCTCATTATTTAACAAGTGTGACACCAGAGGAGACGAGCCCCCATTAAGAAGGAAGCGGAAGAGGAGGAGAGAGGGAGAATATTCACAAACAGTGCCAAAATGGGTGGAGGAGAGAAGATGTGTTCACTCCACATCTTCTCTCTTCCAACCATTTTGGCAGTGTTTGTTGCAAGTAAGAGAGAACATCATCCTGAAAATATTGCTGAAAAAGGTGCGCATGAGCAGCCTTGAGTGACCATGGATATGGAAACGGTCTCCACTGTGTATTTATTTGTGTCTAGACTGAACCCGGCATTAGGTTCCTGTGTCTTACAGACCTCATTGGCCTGGGACTGCTAGGGATAATTTAGATGTGTGTGCATGCCACCGGGGAAAGTTGACTTGACTGAAGTGAAATCTGTTTACCTCCTTCAAGGGTAACTTTGAGACTTTCTCAGACACCCCATTTCAATTCCCCTGTAAACCTGATAATACAAACAAGTGGTGAGGTAAAGGAGAGCAGCTTACATTCGAGTGGCTTTCAACTTTATCTTTATTGTGTATGTGTGTGTGTGCGCGTGTATACTTGCTAAGGAATAGTCCCTTTTCATGCTGTTAGGGTATTATGCATCTCCATTCCCTTTGAGCTGCACAGAAAGAGTGTAGCATTGGGCCTTCAGAGTTGCAACTTCCTCTTTGCTTCTTTCTTTCAATCATCCCAATTTGCATCTCTTGTTCCCCAGGTTGCCCATTTCGCCTATTTCGCTATTAGAGTGCTTTTGAGTTTTCTCTATATCTGTATTCAAATCAGTTTAAATATACCCTGATTAAGTTTACTTTCAGAAGTTTAAGAGGCTGGAATGTGGGTCTTAAAAAAACTACAAAGAAACCCAACATATTTTGCATTGCTTTATCGTGTGATATTGTGTCTCTGGGTTTAATGGCATGAAATAAAATCACTGCAGGAAGTTGCCTTGAAGACTGACAGTGTGTTTTCATCACGGTGCAGCCATTTTCAACAGATTCTGTATTCATGAGCAAACTCAGGTCAAGTCGTTTCTGAATGTGCGGTTGTATTTTAATGAAGGGGAAGCCCACTTACACAGTTTCTTGATAATATTAAACTTTTCCCATTAAAAAGTCAAATGAATGTAGTATGAGTACAAGCTTTTATGGAGCTACATCTGGTCTTCTAGTCTCCAAGGACTCCATTGTAAAGGCTTACCTTACTTGATAAGAATGATTCATCTGTGCAGTCATTTATCAGGATATGAATACCAACTAGAATTCCATGATGTTATTCAGTTTCTTCTCACTGATGATAAGATAGTACTTTATGGCCTAACATGTCCCCATCCCCATTCATTTGTCATGTTATTAGTGGTATAAAACCTTAACCAAACTTTAGACAATGAAAATGATTTGATGTTGACACATTATTTGTCTCAATGATGAGAAGTTGTACAATCTATCTTTAGTATACACGGTTGATGTACTGAAGTACTATTTGAGAAGGTCCGGTCACACAAATGTTCTAGGTGGCAAAGCAGGTCCGGATGGATATTGTCATTTATCTGCATTGTAACAAACCTCCACATTGTGGCCCATGTGACCCCAAACTGTTCAAAACCCTCTTCTAGGCAGGGAGAGCATTTCATTTCCTGCAACTCGAGTTCCAAGATGGCGTAGCAGTCAGACGTCTTGTCGTGTCGTGTCCCTTGTATATATCGTTTTTTTGACATATTTTTCTTCGCATATCATATTTTGCTAAACCTCAACATCTAAATACTCTCCTGCAACCCGCCTCACCCAATGTAGCGTGGATCTGCTTTTTTTTCCTAAAGTATTTATATTTACTTCGGACCCGGAACCCCTCAACTGAAGCAAGCCAGCTAACTCCCAGCTGTCAGTCAGCAAACCATTGCTAGCGGTCCTCAGCTAACCTTTAGCTCGGAAAGCTCTCGCCAGTTCGAACAACGCGACTCTAACCAGAACATAACGGACCTATTATTTTACCCCCGGTTTCCCACCGCAAATGGAACATTTTCATCTAGAGCTTCACAACTAGCTAACTAGCTAACCGCAACCCCGGATGACTACTCCTGGCTAGCGTTTCCATCCACTTAGCTTGAAGCTAGCCCGGCCAGAGCTCCTGTGCTACCACCGAAGCATACTCCTGGGCTACAATATCCGGACCCACGACCGGTCTATCGATGTCACCGCATGAAGAGGCATAAACAGACTTAACCCCATCGCGACGTCCCCCAAAGGCTAACTTTCTAGCCCTTGCTATCTGCTTGCTTGCTAATTCGGCCTGCTAACTGCTAGCTTGTTTAGCCCCGGTCTGCTAACTGCTAGCTTGTTTAGCCCCGGCCGACTAACTGTTAGCTTGTTAGCACAGGCCTGCTAACTGTCTGAATCGCCGCGTCCCCAGCCAGCCCAACCACTCACTGGACCCATATTTACTTTCAATCTCTTTTCGATTTTTAATTCGTTTGTACCTTCCGGTAACCTGCCTCACCCAATGTGATACGGAATCGCTATTATTTTGTAATTTTTAGAACACATTCAAGAACCTCCAGAAGCTAACCAGCTAACTAGCTACAAGCTATTTAGTCAATGTTAGCCACTGCTAGCGGCTTTTACCTTCTGCACAGCCAGCCATTTTTTTGGGCCTGGTTAATACTCGCCAGTCTAGCTTCCCTGTCCCATCCACCGCTGCCCCCTGGACACTGTGATCACTTGGCTACATATGCCTGCTGGACTGTCCATTAATCACGGTACTCCATTCTGCTTGTTTATGTTTTATCTGTCGGCCCCAGCCGCACTCAGGCTCTGTGTGTAGTTAATCCGACCCTCTCTGCCTAGTCAACGCCATTTTACCTGCTGATGTTGTGCTAGCTGATTAGCTGTTGTTGTCTCACCTACCTAGCTGTTGTTGTCTCACCTAGCTAGCTCTCCCAATCAACACCTGTGATTACTGTATGCCTCGCTGTATGTCTCTCTTAAATGTCAATATGCCTTGTACACTGTTGTTCAGGTTAGTTATCGTTGTTTTAGTTTACAGTGGAGCCCCTAGTTCCACTCTTCATACCCCTGATACCTCCTTTGTCCCACCTCCCACACATGCAGTGACCTCACGCATTACAACCAGCATGTCCAAAGATACAACCTCTTATCATCACCCAGTGCCTGGGCTTACCTCCGCTGTACCCGCACCCCACCATACCCCTGTCTGCGCATTATGCCCTGAATATATTCTACCATGCCCAGAAATCTGCTCCTTTTATTCTTTGTCCCCAGCGCTCTAGGCGACCAGTTTTGATAGCCTTTAGCCGCACCCTCATACTACTCCTCCTCTGTTCCGCGGGTGATGTGGAGGTAAACCCAGGCCCTGCATGTCCCCAGTCACCCTCATTTGTTGACTTCTGTGATCGAAAAAGCCTTGGTTTCTTGCATGTCAACATCAGAAGCCTCCTCCCTAAGTTTGTTTTACTCACTGCTTTAGCACACTCTGCTAACCCTGATGTCCTTGCCGTGTCTGAATCCTGGCTCAGGAAGGCCACCGAAAATTCTGAGATTTCCATACCCAACTACAACATTTTCCGTCAAGATAGAACTGCCAAAGGGGGAGGAGTTGCAGTCTACTGCAGAGATAGCCTGCAAAGTAATGTCATACTTTCCAGGTCCATACCCAAACAGTTCGAACTACTAATTTTTTAAAATGTCTCTCTCCAGAAATAAGTCTCTCACTGTTGCCGCCTGCTACCGACCCCCCTCAGCTCCCAGCTGTGCCCTGGACACCATTTGTGAATTGATCACCCCCATCTAGCTTCAGAGTTTGTTCTGTTAGGTGACCTAAACTGGGATATGCTTAACACCCCGGCAGGCCTACAATCTAAGCTAGCTGCCCTCAATCTCACACAAATCATCAAGGAACCCACCAGGTACAACCCTAAATCTGTAAACAAGGGCACCCTCATAGATGTCATCCTGACCAACTGGCCCTCCAAATACACATCTGCTGTCTTCAACCAGGATCTCAGCGATCACTGCCACATTGCCTGTATCCGCTACGGATCCGCAGTCAAACGACCACCCCTCATCACTGTCAAACGCTCCCTAAAACACTTCTGTGAGCAGGCCTTTCTAATCGACCTGGCCCGGGTCTCCTGGAAGGACATTGACCTCATCCCGTCAGTTGAGGATGCCTGGTCATTCTTTAAAAGTAACTTCCTCACCATTTTAGATAAGCATGCTCCGTTCAAAAAATGCAGAACTAAGAACAGATATAGCCCTTGGTTCACTCCAGACCTGACTGCCCTCGACCAGCACAAAAACATCCTGTGGCGGACTGCAATAGCATCGGATAGTCCCTGCGATATGCAACTGTTCAGGGAAGTCAGGAACCAATACATGCAGTCAGTCTCTCACTGTTGCCGCCTGCTACCGACCCCCCTCAGCTCCCAGCTGTGCCCTGGACACCATTTGTGAATTGATCGCCCCCCATCTAGCTTCAGAGAAGCTAAGGCCAGCTTCTTCAGGCAGAAATTTGCATCCTGTAGCTCCAACTCCAAAAGGTTCTGGGACACTGTGAAGTCCATGGAAAGCAAGAGCACCTCCTCCCAGCTGCCCACTGCACTGAGGCTAGGTAACACGGTCACCACCGATAAATCCATGATTATCGAAAACTTCAACAAGCATTTCTCAACGGCTGGCCATGCCTTCCTCCTGGCTACTCCAACCTCGGACAACAGCTCCGCCCCCCCCCCCCCCTACTCGCCCAAGCCTCTCCAGGTTCTCCTTTACCCAAATCCAGATAGCAGATGTTCTGAAAGAGCTGCAAAACCTGGACCCGTACAAATCAGCTGGGCTTGACAATCTGGACCCTCTATTTCTGAAACTATCCGCCGCCATTGTCGGAACCCCTATTAAAAGCCTGTTCAACCTCTCTTTCATATCGTCTGAGATCCCCAAAGATTGGAAAGCTGCAGCAGTATCCCCCTCTTCAAAGGGGGAGACACCCTGGACCCAAACTGTTACAGACCTATATCCATCCTACCCTGCCTATCTAAGAACTTCGAAAGCCAAGTCAACAAACAGGTCACTGACCATCTCGAATCCCACCGTACCTTCTCCGCTGTGCAATCTGGTTTCCGAACCGGTCACGGGTGCACCTCAGCCACACTCAAGGTACTAAACGATATCATAACCGCCATTGATAAGACAGTACTGGGCAGTCGTCTTCATCGACCTTGCCAAGGCTTTCGACTCTGTCAATCACCATATTTTTATCGGCAGACTCAGTAGCCTCGGTTTTTCTGATGACTGCCTTGCCTGGTTCACCAACTACTTTGCAGACAGAGTTCAGTGTGTCAAATCGGAAGACATGCTGTCCGGTCCTCTGGCAGTCTCCATGGGGGTGCCACAGGGTTCAATTCTCGGGCCGACTCTTTTCTCTGTATATATCAATGATGTTGCTCTTGCTGCGAGCGATTCCCTGATCCACCTCTACGCAGACGATACCATTCTGTATACTTCCGGCCCGTCCTTGGACACTGTGCTATCTAACCTCCAAACGAGCTTCAATGCCATACAACACTCCTTCCGTGGCCTCCAAGTGCTCTTAAACGCTAGTAAAACCAAATGCATGCTTTTCAACCGTTCGCTGCCTGCACCCGCACGCCCGACTAGCATCACCACCCTGGATGGTTCCGACTTTGAATATGTGGACATCTATAAGTACCTAGGTGTCTGGCTAGACTGTAAACTCTCCTTCCAGACTCATATCAAGCATCTCCAATCTAAAATCAAATCTAGAGTCGGCTTTCTATTTCGCAACAAAGCCTCCTTCACTCACCCCGCCAAACTTACCCTAGTAAAACTGACTATCCTACCGATCATCGACTTCGGCAATGTCATCTACAAAATAGCTTCCAACACTCTACTCAGCAAAATGGATGCAGTTTATCACATCTGCTATCTGAGCAGCTAACCGATCGCTGCAGCTGTACATAGTCTTTCGGTAAATAGCCCACCCAATTTTACCTACCTCATCCCCATACTGTTTTTATTTATTTACTTTTCTGCTCTTTTGAACACCAATACCTCTACCTGTACATGACCATCTGGTCATTTATCACTCCAGTGTTAATCTGCAAAATTGTAATTATTCGCCTACCTCCTCATGCCTTTTGCACACAATGTATATAGACTCTCTTTTTTTTCTACTGTGTTATTGACTTGTTAATTGTTTACTCCATGTGTAACTCTGTGTTGTCTGTTCACACTGCTATGCTTTATCTTGGCCAGGTCGCAGTTGCAAATGAGAACTTGTTCTCAACTAGCCTACCTGGTTAAATAAAGGTGTTCTCAACTAGCCTACCTGGTTAAATAAAGGTGTTCTCAACTAGCCTACCTGGTTAAATAAAGGTGTTCTCAACTAGCCTACCTGGCTAAATAAAGGTGTTCTCAACTAGCCTACCTGGTTAAATAAAGGTGTTCTCAACTAGCCTACCTGGTTAAATAAAGGTGAAATAAATCAAATACATTTAAAAAATTGCAATGGGGCGGAAATAAATTGTTGCAGTTTAAAAGCACATTCCCTGCAATTCTGCACATTTTGTTATATATGTGATACCTGAGTGACTCAACAAAATACATCGGGGCCCTCTTGAGGTCGAGGCCCCGGGCACGTAATCTGGCCATGATGAATTCAAGATTTAGATAGCTGGTTAGCCAAACTTACCTACCTTTTTTATTTTTTTTAAATAAATACACATACAGTGTCTGACAGAGCTTGAGAGGATCTGCAAAGAAGAATGGGAGAAACTCCTCAAGTACAGGTGTGTCAAGCTTGTAGCATCCAACTTCTGTATTTATTTTCTTAGTCAACCTTGTATTCTGTTTCGATGTGTTCTTGAACATTGCCCTATCCTTCATTTGTGTTCATTGATTTCACCTGTGTTAGTTACTCAACTGGTCTCATCAGCTCTTTATTTAGTTCAGTTCATTCTGTTTGTGCCTTTGTGAGGTATTGTTGGTTTAGACTCTATTAAGCCTTTTCCCTGCTCGTTTGTGAGAATAAGTCGTTGCCTTCAGTCCTAGTTTTGATTGACCTGCCTGTTTGTCTACCTGTGTAGGCCCATTGCCTGCCTGTGACCGCGCTCTGCGTGTGAATCTACACATTTTTCTCCCTGAGTTGTCATTACATGGATTCAGCGGAGCTACAGCAGCGCCTAACCCAGCAAGAGGAGCGTATGTAGGAAATTGTCGTGGAAATATTCAGTCAATCATATTTTACAAATACCGGAGCCTATGAGGTCAAATAGACTTTTAATTACATAATAACAAAAGCCGAGCTGATTCATGAAAACAACTCCTTTACCAATCTTGGCACAGACTACTTATACATGTGTCCTCCTTACGTCATACTCATAGTAACTCTTAATGGCTCATCACCTCTGGCATTTAGCGACCTTTATCATATTGCCTTCATATAAGGACAGACATAGAACCTGTAGAGCCACAGAAATAGTTTAATGCATGTAGGACCACAGTAACAGACCTTGGCACCTTACAGAAATAACCATACATGTCATCCTGCTAACTCCTCTGAAAGGGACACCCTTGTTCTGGAAAAGGCCCAAGAGGTGTAACCATAGCAACAGTACCCCCATGTCTAATGGTGTCTAATGACCCAGAGCACATATAGAGTACTTGCTCCTTCTGAAATAAATAATCTCCACATATGTACTGAAAATCACAATTAAATCTACCATCTTCTTCGCCAGCCTATCCCTAACCCTCCGATGGCATTTATTGTAACCCATAGCTCTCCATTCATATCCATGCCTGGAAAATATGACGGTTCACCTGGGAAATGTGAGGGATTTCTGATGCAACGCAGCAAATACATTGAGCACAACCCCACTAACTTCACCACCGACAAGAGCAGGGTGGATTTTGTTGTCTCTACTCACACTCAAAGCCCTGGATTGGGCCACCGCCATATGGACTGCCTACAGCACAGAACTCGGATCCGAGACCCATTTCCACACCCTCTTCAGGGGTATTCGATCACTCTCCTTCCGATCATCCTCTAGGAGACCTCCTCATAGAACTTCAACAAGGACGCAATTCAGCTGCCGAGTATGCCCTCGAATTCTGCACCATGGCTGCAGGGAGTGGATAAATGAGGCTGCTTTACTTACGTCTACCAAAGCGGGCTCAACAGGGAACTTCAGGCGGACCTGGCCTGTAGAGGTGACCTTCAGGATTTAAATCAATATATTCTTATGTCCATCAGCCACCTCATCAGCGACCACCAAAGAACTCTGCCACCCAGGAACCCGAAACCTTCTCTTTCCATGATTGTGTCATGCCGTCCAAGTCTTCCAGAGCCCATGCAGTTGGGCCTTGCTCCTCTCCTGTGTATCGAACGTCAAAGGCGGATCCAAGAAGGGCTCTGCCTATACTGTGGAGGGAAAGATCATCTACTCAGCCATTGCCCTGTTCACCCCCGCACGCAGAGATGAGAAGGGTCCCTCCGCTGCGATGCAGGTAGGCGTGTCCTTATTTCTAAAAATCTCCCAGAAGCAATTCTCCATTACAGTTTTGATAACCGTGAAGGGGGTTACTAAGTACGTAGAGGGCTTGATAGATTCGGGAACAGCAGGTAATTTAATTGCTCACCAACTAGTACAAGAGCTTGACATTGATCTAACACCTGTCACCCCTCCGTTAAGGATTAACACCATGGACGGGCAGCCATTGGGCACGGGCTTCATTATGCACCTGACACAGAGCGCCCTCGGACACCCCTGGCTTTGTCGTCACAACCCTGCCATCTCATGGCAACAAGGTGAACTACTGTCCTGGTCTTCTACTTGCTTCACTAGTTGTTTCAGCCTACCCTGCAGAGCCACCACCATTGAGGACTCTGCCTCTGCAGTGCCACCCACCATACCACCTGAATACGCCCAGTACAGCAATGTCTTCAGCAAAATCAAGGACTCCACTCTGCTACCACATCACCCAGGGGACTGTGCTATTGACTTACTCCCTGGAGTGTCCCCACCTAAGGGCCGTGTTTACACTCTTATCTAACCTGGAAAATGAGACAATGGAGAACTACATTGATGAAGCACTCAAACGGTTTCATTCGTCCTTCTTCCTCGGCTGCGTCCAGCTTCTTCTTCGTTGGAAAGAAGGACGGTGGTCTCCGTCCATGTATTGATTACCGTTCCCTGAATGACGTCATGGTCAAGAACCGTTTCCCTCTACCTCTGATCCCAGCGAACCTTGAACAACATCTATACAAAACTCGCCAACATCTATACAAAACTGCGAAGTGCATATAACCTTGTCCGTATCCCTGATTGCGACGAATGGAAGACAGTGTTTATCACCGCACCAGGGCGATACGAATACCTCGTCATGCCCTACGGCCTTACTAACACTACCGCCCTCTTCCAATCCTTTATGAATGAGGTTTTCCAGGATATAATCAACCGCTTTCTCGTCGTCTACATTGATGACATCCTGATTTACTCCCTGAAGGAACACATACAGCATGTGCAAAAGCTTCTTCAACGGCTCATTGAACATAACCTTTATGTGAAGACTGAAAAGAGCACATTCCATGTAACCTCGGTAAACTTCCTCGGTTTCATACTGACACCTGGAGGGATCAGCATGGATGAGAACAAGGTCACCGCCGTCAGTAACTGGCCCAAACACACTACCGTTAAGGAACTCCAACATTTCATTGGGTTCTCCAACTACTATCGCCGGTTCATTCGGAACTTCAGTTCTACTGCCGCTCCCCTCACTGCCCTTACCAGCCAAAAGACCCAGACCCTTCAACGGACTGGTACCGCCCTGACTGCTTTCAACAACTTGAAACGCCTCTTCACCTCAGCTCCTGTCCTTCGCCAACCTGATCCGACCATTCCTTTCACCCTGGAGGTGGATGCCTCTGAAGTAGGAGCCATACTCTCTCAGTGGATGGGAACACCTCCAAAATCACATCCCTGTGCCTTCTTCTGAGAGAAATTACGATGTGGTGAACAGAGAACTCCATGCCATCAAGATAGCCCTCGGAGTGGCGCACAACATCCCTTTCTCATCCTAACAGGTCATCGTAATCTGGAATATATATCAGGGTCCAAGAGGTTAAACTCTTCACTCTACACACGCTTCCATTTTCATGTTACTTATATCCCTGGAAAGAAAAACGTAAAGCTGATGCTCTCTCCCGCCAGTTTGACCTTTCGACCAGTAAGTCAGACCCTACACCCATTCTTCCTTCCTCTTGCATTATGGGAACGGTACAGTGGGAGGTTCACTCTGCTATACAAGAAGCCCTAACCTCAGACCTGGCTTCTCCTGAGACACCAGCTGAGAGGAGTTACGTACCAGCAACTGTTAGACTCCAACTGATGCAATGGTGTCACACGTCCTTGGGGTCAGGACATCTAGGCATTAAACGAACCACCAAACTTCTAGCCTGTAAATTCTGGTGGTCCTCACTGGCATCCAACATAAGGGATTACGTACTCTCTTGTCCAGTCTGTGCCCAAACCAAAAGCCCTCATCTCCCTTCTGGTAAGCTTCAACCTTTGCCAATCCCTCACAGACCCTGGTCCCACATAGCTGTTGATTTTATGACAGACCTTCCTGAATACTCTGGTAACACCACCATCCTTGTTATAGTAGACCTTTTTTTCTTAAATGTGTCACCTGGTTCCTCTTCCTCATTTACCTAACGCCATGGAATTGGCTGTGTATGTTCCAGCAGGTGTTCCGTCTGTATGGGATTTCGGAGGACATCGTCTCTGACCGCGGGCCCCAGTTTGTCTCCTGGGTCTCAAAATAGGGCTACTTAATGTTAGATCCCTTACTTCAATGGCAATTCTAGTCAATTAACTAATCACTGATCATAATCTTGATGTGATTTGCCTGGAAGGAAACACGTGCCGTCATCATTGCTTTACACAAAAAGGGCTTCACTACTTCAGTATTCCATAGTAACATCTGACAAAAATATCTAAAGACACTGAGGCAGCAGACTTTGTGAAAATTAATATTTGTGTCATTCTCAAAACTTTTGGCCACGACTGTACACTGAGATCATGTGACAGATCATGTGACACTTAGATTGCACACAGGTGGACGTTATTTAACTAATTATGTGACTTCTGAAGGTAATTGGTTGCACCAGATCTTATTTAGGGGCTTTACAGCAAAGGGGTGAATACATATGCACGTACCACTTTTCCATGTTTTTATTTTTTTATTTTATTAGTTAGTTATTAGTTATTTTTAAACTATTTTGTGTATGTCCATTACATTAAATCCAAATACATTTACAGGTTATAATGCAACAAAATAGGAAAAACGCCATATCTACCTCAATTTCCTTTAACCCTTGCACTTCGACTTTGTACTGGTATCCCTTGGTTTTAGCCAAGTTATCGTTACTCATTGTGTAGCTATTATTACGTGTTTTACTTTTCTATTATTTTTCTATTTTATTCCTCTTTGCATTTTTGGGTAGGGCCCGGCCCGTAAGTAAGCATTTTACTGTTAGTCCACAGGCATGTATAATTTGTTATTTCATTTGAGTTACTAGTCTACCAGCAGCAGCTCCGGGCGCAAGGGCTTGCCATCCAGTGCTTGGATTGCATTGTCAGCTATTGCATTGCTTGCTATGGGACTGCCTCCTGTCAGGTAGTCAACAGAAGGCGCTAAAGAGCAAACCTTTTTTTTTTATATTTAATTTCACCTTTTTTTTGAATAGCTTACTTGCTTATTTCCTTTAATACGCATGTTAGCTAGTTCCCAGCAAGCTAGCTACCGTGGCTCGCATGCCAAATTAAAGTCCTTCTGAACTAACATCATAAGCTCAGAAATATAAAGTTATGTCAATATGAAAAGTTAACTGGCTAGCTCATCATGCATTGGGATATTATTCTAGCTATCCCCAGTAAGATAAGTTGTTTTCACTTGTCACATCTGTTGCATTCTCCCTGTGCTTGTCACTGGTACACTCGCTCGTGAGCTGGTTAAATAGTTGGTAATCTGTTCAAAACAGTAGCAGCATGTGCATGTACATTACATGTAAAAATGAAATGGGTGTATTTATTCTGTTGTTCAAATGCACAGATATATCTTCCTAAATACATTATTAGTAGTTTGAACATTTGGCATAATATTTCTGTCATGCTGTTATGTTGACAACTTTAAACAGATTTTTAGGAAATTCTGTTCATTTATTCTTTATAAAAATGTTTAGTTGGGACCCATGGTCCTTATTTACTCCTTTCTGGGTCCGGATCTGAATCGCGGTCCCCCTGTTGAGTATGTCTGATGTACATGATCTGTTGAAATAGAGATGCCCCAAATAGAAAAGTTTTAAATGATTGTCTATCCACCTCAGACACAAAATCAAAAGAAATCCACTTCGTCTTTTGTTGTTTCCTCATAAATGTTTCAGGAGCAACCTCTCATTGACTGTTTTGACTCACAGAGAAGTCTTGATCATTGTTAGAGTGCTGATATAGGAAGTTATATTACTTGATTCTCATGTTTTTCTCTTATTAGTGAGTTTAAAGAACATTGAAAACAATGTGTCCCAGTTATACTAAGTTACTACTTTGTTTTGAGGTCAATGATTGATTGTGTGTCTATCATGGGCTGCATTTACACAGGCAACCCAATTCTGATCATTAATGGGTCTTTCGACCAATCGGATGACCTCTGAAAAATAGTGCCTATGAAAAGATCTAATATGATTTGTCAAAAGACCAATTAGTGGAAAAATGATCACAATTAGGCTACCTGTATAAACACAGCCATTGTGTGTTTGTGCAAGTATGGTTACAGATACGATCATAAAATGTCACAATGCCATCGCAGACAAAACTGTATTGTAGGATGTCATCGATTACAACTCCTGTGGGAAATCATGAGGTTCCATTTTAGGCTTTTTCCCATCAGTTTGATGCAGCAGTACCAAATAAACATTTCCCCATAATTGACTGAATATTGTTCAGATTCAGTGGGTTGCTGTGTCCCTGGGGCCTCCCAAAATTGGGTTTCAGAGTCATTGTCTACCGTCTTTTGATTTTCTCTGTAAATTACAAGAAATTACGGGTTGAAATTGGATGGCATAAATGGCCTCCAAGGGAATGCAAATTGGACCCTAGCCTTGGTGAAGCTAAATTAAAAGGTTGTATTTATTCAAATTAAACTAATTTAGTTGATCACCTTTCACCCAAAATCACTTTTTCTCTACAACCTGTCCCAAAGTCCGCTTGAATTGATCCAGGAAGACAGGAAACAATGGAGAAAACGAATGCTTTACCACTTAGACCAGTTCCCTTGCAGGGTTGCCGGAGATCAGTTGCGGAGGCCTGTTATCAGACAACTGTCCTAGATATCTTATCATGCAGATGAAACCGCAGCCAGTTTTAGCATTCTCCTAGTTGTGCGGGCCTGAGTCTGAGCAAACATCTGTGAACTCCCATCCACCCCGGCGCCAGCCTCCTCAGGGCCATCCCAGGGCCAGAGGGCATTAGCCTGAGGACACTTGCACATCTCACACACAACCACATTGGGGCCTCAAACTGATTAGTAGGGACAGAGAACCACATTGAGGGGAATGGTTGTGACATCTTTTTTTTTTCTCACAGAAAAGGTATCTCAGTAAAAGTTGGCTCCACATCAAGGTACCAACAAGGTTTCACCGATACATTTCTACCTGTTTCTGGTCTTTAATATAATTAAACATTTTATGGATACGGGCTGAAAAGTGAAAAATACATAATCTAGATCAATAGTTAATGTAGTGTCTTCAATCTACAAAGGGCATAATGGAGGTAAAGCTGTTCTGGACAAGAGAGAAATAGAGAGAGCTTTAAAGAGAGGATATGATGGCAGAGAGCTAAAGTATCATGATTTTGATGAAACAGAGAGCATGTAACATTTGAATGATACATAACAGTGTTATATCATATGTTGCTAAATTATGGTAATAATAATAATAATGAATTCAGGAAACACAGCAAGGTGACATTTAAAATGCATCAATGTGTATGGTTATTAATGTCTTGAGCCTCATGGCAACCCTTATCAAAATAAATATCTGATTTTCAGGGTGAAGAAGCTTAAGATGTTTTACAATTCAGAATAAAAATTAAAGAAATGTCTCAGCTACATTTTGTTAAGCTACAGATTCAATAATGATGATGAACTTCACAAGGTGATTCATGTGCAAGGTGATGAGCTTGATGATCCTTTCCAATAAATATTGGGGGTCTTATTCTGGTGACAAAATGATAGAAGCTTATCTGCCGTTTGACAAATACAAGTAATATCACTCTTATCCGTAATAATCTTATAATGTAGGTAGCTTTCCTGCACCGTATCCACATTTGCCCATCAGTAGAGTTGAAAATGTGATGGAAACCCATTTTTTATTCGATACATAGGAATTGATCAGCAAAAGTAATTTTTATGTGCACTACGTCATCACTCACAGCCTTTTATCTGCAAAATGTCAGTTTGATGGAAATCCTGTACATCTCTGGTGAAACATGGACATATTGTTCTATACAAATTTGAGAAAACTTGCAAAATCTGTTGCAATTTGGATGGAAACGTCTGTTTGGTGTGTGACAAATTGGAAATGGGCTCACTGCATTCCATTTCTCCACACACAGTCCCTGTGTCAATGGCAGTCTTTCGAGAAAATTCAAAGACCTGAAAATGTCTCTCTACTCAGGAAAAAGAATGAACCACAGGGCAATGTGGATAAGCTCATTCCAGGGACCCCCTCACCCCGCAAATCTTGTCAACATGCCACTCCTTAGTTCAACCCTCGTCCATGAAACTCTGAAGGCACACCAGAGCTTCACAGAATAGATTTCAGCTGCAGAATGGATTAAATTCGGTCCAACTCTGAGAGAAAGAGTTACTAATGAGTTTATAATCAGGTGTTGGCAGGAGTTCTATCTGTAGGACTGTCATAGTCATCAAGCCTCTCTTACTCATCAAGCTCAGTATACTGCTCTGGCAGGTGTCATAGATGATGGCACTACGCTTAAATGATGAACATCGTGGTAGCCAGCATGTCGCTGAGACGCCTCTGAAGTGTCACTGACTAATTTCTCGACATTGTTGTTTGTTGTTTGCATTTAATTACATATTTATTAATGCCTCATTTAATTATGAAACACAGTTATTGAAAAAAAGGCGTACATTTCACATGGGAGGACAATTCACACCATTATAGCATACTCAAGTAAATGGAATACAAATGCATTTCAAAGAGGAAATTAGCTCATAAGGAGAGGTTGTGTTTTGTCTCGTGGGTTTCATAACCACAACTTTATAACAGTTCAATAATGGTGAGACGGGCGACAGGAATTCAGTTCAACCATTCATCTAGAACGTGATCATCTACAACACATGCAAACCCCCACAATGCTCTGCGGCACATCTATGGCAAGCATGGAGGTGCAAATGGTACAACCCGAATACACAACAGATTGAAAGTCAGAATCAGGATGAGCTCTGTATAAAGATTCATTTAGTGTTCTTCTACATGTGCTGTGTACCACTGAGTAAGGCATCATCTCTTGTTATTGTTATTGCAGAGCTTATCTTTTCCAAGGATTGTCACAGAACAACGCATGCCCAGATCCAGGGGCAGAGAGAAATGGGATTTGAATATGAATAAGTGGCCAACGCTGCTGAGAGAACATTCACATTCACATTCAAATCAGGGTTTTGGAGCAGCTCAAGGTGGACAGGCTCCCATGAGGAATATGGAGCACCTGGATTCTAACGACATGCAAAATAATGCTCCATAAACATCACCTCACAGATAAGTGGGATAAGACAGCTCACAAAGAACTGCTTGAGGCCTGTTGAATTAAAGCACCATCAAGAATGTACATTAAATACTAATCTGGTTGTCAAACAAACATGAGGCTTTGTGGGAGTAATTTATTCTGTTTTGATCAGTGGAGGGTCCTCAGAGGAGGAAGGTGAGGACCATCCTCGTCCGTTAATTTTCATAAAATTAGCATTTTTAGATAAAACTATATTAAATATATTCACATCACCAAATAATTTATAAAAAAGCTGTTTTGCAATGAAGGTCTACGGTAGCCTCAACAGCACTGTAGGGTAGCACCGTGGGGTATCCGGAGGACAGCTATATGACAAGCTCCGGAGGACGTCCTCCAACCTATCAGAGCTATTGCAGCATGAACTGACATGTTTTCCATCCAATCAAAGGATCAGACTTTGAAATGACACTTTTCAGTTTCACTCAAACGCATCCCCCATATGTAACTGAAACTAGCCATATGAGTAAGGTGTCTTGATATAGTCCTCAGTGCGTCTGGTAAATGATCAGAAATGTAATCTCAACAAACCCCTCTCTTTTGTGGGGCAGAGGCAGAATGTAAAAGGAAAATAAAAGTAGAAGAAGTAGAAGTGCAAGGTCTAAGAATAAAGCAACATTTTACAGAAAATACATTTATGAACAGATAATACTGGCAATGAGGATGGGAGACACTTCTGTTTTTAGTCTGCCTCTGTCAGTTTTCCCAGAATCACATAAGTGTGACTTGGCCTTTGCCCCACTACCCAGGCTCCCGTTGGATATGCAACAGGGGAGATAACAAGATTGGGGCCTAACTCTATGGGCTGCTATCAGCCAATGGAGCTTCATGTAAGCTATTAATGGAATGTTTGACAATCGTGTCTATTCAAAGGATGTTTTTACAGCCAATAATGGCACTCATTGTTTTATTTTGTGATTTATCTGAACATCTAATTAAAAGTTGAATAATTTAAATCCAGTTTGATGAACAAAATTTTTTATCAAGCGAGAGTTTAAAAATTGTCATCACAAAACCAGATGTGAATGGCCATGAAACAAGTTGGGGATTAATACTAGTAGTTTAAAGACCGTATATAGCAATTAATAGCTAGCTAGTACCACCCTTTTAGAACTTCAATCATTCATCTTGACTTCTTTCATTATTATCCTCAAGTAAAGTCCTGCATTTGATGGAAGGGGTAAACTTACAGTATATCAATGCTTCTATACCAATCATGTGACCGTTGAAGTTGAAGGACAAGCTCACTGAGAGAGAGATGTGCTGTGTCAAATGTCCCCTAAGTGGCTCAGATCATATGTTCACACAGCTGGCCCCGATCCCACAGACCATGACAGAGACAGAGTGACCCAGAGAAAATGGAAAAAGCAGCGTGACAAGATGGCACTGTAAACGCTGCAACGCCCCCAGGCCTACGTTGCTATGGTAACCTAACAGGCTCACGGAAATAAGAGCAGTGTGGCCCATAGTAACCAACCACATTCTTACCATCACAAGATTTGAGTGTCCAAGAGATAGCAGTCAATGAGAAAAATAAAAGTTGATGCTGTGGTGAATGTTGGTGTTATGTTTGTAATGGCTGATGTCAGTGAGTCAACCTCCTTCCATCGTATCCAGTGGCGATTTTAGCATGTAAATCTTGGTGGGGGAAACTATATATTATTTTTTTTAGCAAAGCCACGACACTAAACAATACATTAATTGCCCTATAATGGTGACAAATGGTGCCCACAAACTGTTAGGGCCTACATAAAGCTGTCCCAACAGCAGAGTCCCAACACATTAACACGGCTACAGCTGTCTATCAGCAGAGCCTTGTCTGGCAGCGAAACAGTTTACTCAGCCTCATTTACTGCCTTTAAAAAAAAAACATAGCTGACATGGCTGACTTGCTAAAAGAAATGTGGTTTCTACTGACAATTGAGCTGTACAAACTATGGTATAAGGGATAAGAGGCTATCCGTAATTTGGATTAAGAAATAATGAGTGCGCTAGGAAGGACCTAGGACGGTCGTAGTCAATTTAACTATTTGTTCAGCACTTTTGAAATGTACAGCAACAGAATTCAGAACATTGGCAGTTCTTACAGTGTTCTCCCTTGTGACCAAGTCAGAACTGTAGGATAAATACAGGGGGCATATAAGCAGACAATGAATATTAAATTATTAAATTTCTCTAAAACAGGTTGGTTGTAAGCTACATGTGCACCACCAAGTCAGAATAGAGGGGAAAATATACCAAAATATACCAAATTATTAGGGTGAGGCACATGGGCTACTAACAGCTTACTACACAACATATACTTAGTATTACTTTCTGAGCTACAGTATACATATCTCCCTGGCATATTACATCATTTATGCAGCAGAATACAATACATTTTTGGACTCACCTTGTTGTGCTGTGTTCACTTGAACAGAAAGGCGGCGCGGCGTTCCATCATGGGCACATTTTGTCATCAAACTTTGTCATCAAAGTCTGGCATTCTCTGGATTTATGGTGCTTTCAAGACAACTGGGAACTCTGGAAAAAACAACAATGTTGAAGCATGATGACGTCAGTGATCTTTAGGTTGTAGCTATAGAAAGAGGCCCGAGTTCCCGACTTATAATTCCGAGTTGGATGACCGTTCAAAACGTATCTTGTCAGTCGGAGCTTGTTTTTTCCAGAGTTCCCATTTGTCTTGAACTCACTGAAGTTAGTTAACAGTTGTTTTGAGGATGGCAGAAATCATGCTCGATTGACAGCATGTCCAATGTTGAATGTTTATCATTTTAAGCTTGGAAAAGAGACCCTTAAACCCAGAAATGGGACCACACTCCCACTCCACTTAATAGCAGGCTAGTAGTTGCTTTTCACTGCTTGCAGTTACCCACTGATTCCTTCCAAACCACTCATTGTTGAATTTGCGATTTCCAATTTGTGTAATGTTTATGTCCAATAGCCGATGAGCACCGATACGTTTTATCTTTCATTTCTCTTCATTATTTCTCTTCATATGACAAGGATTGAAAATTATTTGCCAGTAGATAGTCGACTTGATTCATGGTGATGACTGCTAGCTAAGATTTTGAAAGTATAATGTTGACATGATCAGTACAATCAAAGTTACTGTAGACATAACACAATTTGATGTCATTTTATCTGTGGCCAATGACCTTGAGCCTTCTTGGATGGGCACTTCTAAAGTAACTCTATGGCAGCACCCAAGGGGCTTGAATTTATGAGCTCTACCCTTAGATTTGGCAGTGACGTAGTGTCCCCATGAGTGACAGAACACTGAGCCAATCAAGGTGTAACTAGAAAACATTATCAACCCATACACTCCGTATTTTCCACTGGCTGCCCCACCACCACAGAAAGGACTGAGCTAGGCTGAAAACCTGCATTTTGGAGCTGCCTTACTCAAGAAGCAAAAAAAGAGACTGTGTTTGTATGGAGGCTTTATTTACTCAATGATCATTATAATATTTTTTTTTACATTGTTTGCAAAGTGATATGTGACACCTATTAATGCCAAAATAACATGAAAAACAGACTACCCCCCCCCCCCCCCCCAAAGAAAAAAATGAATGACGGGTCACCACTGATCCTATCATCATTACAGCAGAGAAAAGAGATGCCATTTTATCGCTCTGGGGCATACAATTGAATGACTTGATTGCTCCAAAAAGTAGTCTGAGGGAAATTATGCTTGCTCTGAATTTCAAGGTGGGACCCTGAACCTGCCTAATCTGAGCTAACAGTTTAACACATCCATTTTATAATGCACCGGGATGTCTCTGTGGTGTGCTTGTTAATCTCCCCATAAAAAATGATGGGACAATTTGTTCACAATTACTATTGCCTTTACCTCTAATTGTAATGTCTGCTTCCAACTCACACTCTTAAAAACGTAGATCCCCTGAACGTAGCTCACTTTGCAGCCCAGTTTCCAGCTCACACTCTCAAACACATAGATCCGCTGAACGCAGCTCACTCTCCAGATCCAAATCACCTGAATTCTGACCACCTGTTCACACACCTGTATGTCATAATCACACACTATTTAGTTTTTTGCACCCCATCATTGTGAGCTATTGTTTGTTTTGTGACACACTTCTATTTCGATGTCTGTTTTTAATGTAATTTAATCCTCCAGTGTATGATAGTTTTTGCCTGCCTTACTAACGACGCCTTTTGCCTATTCCTTGCCTGTACTTTAGCCTATCGGCTTTCCTGTTATCAACCTTTTGCCCAATCTCACAGACAACATTACTAGTCTTTCCCTGCCTGTACTGTTGCCTTTTTGGACCCCCTGTGTATGACATTCTACCTGCCCTTGGACCCAGCTACCTGCCTCCTCCTGTGGTCCTTTATAATAAACACCTGCTGCGCACTGCACTTGAAACCACGCCCGCCACGGTTAGCACTGCTAGGGGGACTGTAGTGCTGAGATGGCACAGGACGTGCAAGGCTCGGGAGATGCACAGGTGGCCTTGTGCGTGAGGCTGGCACAGTCTTCAC